>NC_035109.1:374675760-374985288 GCF_002204515.2 Aedes aegypti
CGTGTTTGTTGAAACAAACTAAAATCATAGGTAAACGATTTAGAGGCCTATTAGTTAAATTCAACCAATATTTGTTTGCAACAACCATCCCAATTGTTGTTTCATTTTGACAGCACCTGAAACAAACCAAAATGTTTGTTGTTTCAACAAAATCGATTATTTTGGATTAAGCAATATATGGATTGAATCAACTAATAATTTTGTTTGAATCAACTAACTTTTTTTTGAATCAAACAATGGATATGATCGTTAGAAAGCGTACCTTGCATTTTCTGTTTTTTTTTTATTTGTAAGTAATTATGCAAAATTGAAATATCTTGACAATTTTATTTTTTAATTGGAATTTATGTTGCAATCTGATTCGATGAAATCTTTACATGATAAAATTGATGTATTACTCCCCAGTGGCCTTTACCGAAAAAAGGTGTTTTCATCTGAAATGTAATCGAAAAAAGTAAGAACAATTATATCAAAATAAATCAAAATAAGCAACCTCGGTTCTCGGTAATACGTAATGGTAATGGTAAAGCCGACATTTGAACGTGTTTCAATTCCGATTGATGTCGCAAGCCTTCTTCATCTTTATTCAGTTGCGGAACTTGAAACCTACGATAAATTATTGATTTTCTGTTTGTTTTCAAATTCAGCTTTGGCAAGCGAACTTAAAACTATAAATGTATATTTACATGAGGCCAATTTTTTTGACTTGGTTTTTTCTTGAACTTGATTTTTTCTTATGATTGAACAGAACACGTT
Organism: Aedes aegypti; assembly: GCF_002204515.2. Classification (NCBI taxonomy): domain Eukaryota; kingdom Metazoa; phylum Arthropoda; class Insecta; order Diptera; family Culicidae; genus Aedes; species Aedes aegypti. The sequence goes on from NC_035109.1 coordinate 374,676,517, forward strand.
ATTTTTAAACAAATTGAAGCATGGTGAGACAAAGTTGATGAAGCGAGCTCTGTTCAAACTATAAATTAGGACTGAATTAATCGTTGGTTTGATTTGTGTTTTCTTCAAACAAGTTAACGATTTACTTCAACACAGTGTTTCTGATGACTAAAACTAGAATTGTAGTTTGAACATCACAGCTCTAAATAAATTAAAATTTGGTAAAAAGAAACTGTATTTTAGATGGAACTAACAAAAAATCTTAGTTTGGAGCAAGCTAATTTTTTGTTGACTTGACAAATATTTCGAGTTCGAATCACCAAAACATTTAGTTTGTTCCAAACTAATGACATAGTTTTGAAACAACAAAACAATAGTTTGAAAAAAAAACTACAATACAAGTTTGAAAAACAACAAACATATTGGTTCTTTCAAACTGTGCTGATTTTTCTCCGTGAACTTTCAAAAATCACATTAAGGGCATTCAAGCCAATTGTAACAAATATATGAAATTTTTGTATACACCTATTAACAGAAGATCGTTTTATGCTGTACCTTTACTTAACTTTCCGCAATTCCTCTAAAAAAAACATTGATTCTGTCAAAAAAAATTCGCTGAATTTTCTACTAGGAGTTCTTCTATGAATTCCTACAAATAGTTTTCCCGAAAATATTAATATAATTTCTTTCTTGAACTTTATAGAAAAGTCTTTCAAAAATGTTTCCAAAATACATCACAAATTAAACGCATTTTTTATGGAAATCCCCAGATAATTATCTACGAAAATCGTTTAAAAATGTCTCTTGTCTTCAAATCTTTATAGGAAACTTCTTGAAAAACTCCAACTATACTTTTGCTTCCGACTTGCCCTTGTACGCATACTTGTCCTATGTTCTATGGATCCTTATGGACCGCGGTACAAATATGCGTAGAACAGCAGCATAGCAGTAAAGGAATTTGAGGTGATACATTGGGGAAAATAAATGGGAAGGGGGACATATTCACAAATAAAGAAAGAACAGTTCCTAGGTAGATTAATATTATAGGAACTTAGTTGGTGTTAGTATTTAAGGTAGAATGATGCGACAATTTCTTCAATGGATACGAGTAACTGAGTCTGTGTAGAAATCCGATAAAAATTAGGTTTGATAGATGATATGTAGAGTAATTTGTAAAGATATCCAGGAGTTATTTTTAAACCAAAAATGGAGAGTTGGAAGATGTCCAAATATTGGAAAAATCCTGCGATTACCATTCGGGAAAATGAATGGAGCTAAGAGAATTTCAGGGGATGTTTTTTTTTTTTAGATTTTCTAGAATGAAATTAACAACTTCCAGTATAATCACTAGTGTTGTTAAGGAAAATCTCTGGAAAATACTTGGATAAATTTCTGAAGCCTATCACGACATCCCACGGGAAAAAATAATATAATTCTCAGAAGAATTTTCTGAACAAATTGCTCGAGAAATGTTTGAGGTTTTGAGAAAACAGTTCAACGTATTCCGCTAGAAACTTTATAGGAATGATAGATGTTTTTTATTTTAGCTATATTTTTTCGAAAGAGTTTTGGTGAAATGCGGGGAACTACAGCAAATTACACTTAGAGATATGCAGAGAACTTCTCAAAGAAATTGGTAGGAACATTTTCACAATTGAATTTGTTAATTTGCTTATTAAATATTCTTCTTCTTCTTGGCATTTACGTCCTCACTGGGACAGAGCCTGCTTCTCAGCTTAGTGTTCTTATGAGCACCTCCACAGTTATTAACTGAGAGCTTTCTTTGCCAAAGTTGCCATTTTTGCATTCGTATATCGTGTGGCAGGTACGATGATACTCTATGCCCAGGGAAAGCAAGGAAATTTCCTTTACGAAAAGATCCTGGACCGATCGGGATTCGAACCCAGACACCTTCAGCATGGCTTTGCTTAGTAGCCTTAGGACTCTAACCACTCGGCTAAGGAAGGCCCCGTGAATGAAATATTACAAACCTAAAAAATCCTTAGAGTAAAACCTGAGAAAATGTTTTTTGTAGGTAGTCCTTTATTTTGTCATGCAATTCTTGAAGAATTTCCGAAAGATTTTCTGAAAATTTGTTGAAGAAATCTGAAAAGCAATTTAAGGAAGAACCTAGTTGGAAAAACATCTGTTGAACTCTCTGAAGAACTTGGTAAAAGATCGTTGCTTGGAGATATTCAAGACAATTTTGGTGAGGCTTCTTGAATTTTTTGTTCAATTTTTTGGAGAAGTCCTTAGTAATTCCAGAAAATTTTGAACAAAGATCAACTAGACGATATTTTAAACATACAATTGCAATTTATATGTAAAAAGTACGAAAAAGAATTTTCTGGAAAAATGTTTAAAAAGATTTCTAAAACATTCTCTGGCGGAATTCTTCAAGAGAGTTTTTAAGCAATTTCGTAGAGATTATACGCGAAATTTTCAGGTAAGATCAGAAAGCCTAATAATACTTCACAAAAAATCTTGTTAATAATAACTACAAATCACGGGAATAATTTTCCGTGGGAATGTCAAGAGGAATCCAGTAAAAACAGATTATGGCGTTCTTGGAGAAATGATTCAGAGTAGATGGTTAAACAGACAGTAGTGTTTTAGGACAGTGACGCAACTGTAAGAATACTACTACCAAGAAGAGAACCTCATGAAAGTGACAAACGATTGCAAAGCTTTGAGCGCGTGAAGCCCCTGCAGAAGGCCAAGTCCAAAATACGGATTGTTGGATTTTAAAGAAACGTAACGTTTTGATTTATCTGTAAGACTGAAAAGCCGTTGTATTAAAAATTCCTTGAGAGTTTTTTCAATCGTTTTGCCATTCCCTCCCTCCACCTTCATCAGAAAAAACTCAATGAATCCATTCAGATATTCATCCAGAAATACGCTCTAGAAATAATCAGAGATTCTTTGCGGACATTTCTAGACAAATTTTAAAGGCTTACTCTTACTACATACCTCAACAGGCTTACTCCTGCATATTCCTCCTCCTCCTCAGGAGATTCCAATAAATAAAGTTCCGGAAAACTTTTTTTAGATTATTTTCAAATTTGTCTACAAGAAATTCATCAGAAACTTCCTACAGGGATTATAAGATGAATTTCTTTTGAGATTCCTGCAACAACTGGATCTCAGGAATTGCTTAACGATTTTCCAAGTTTTTTTTTTTTGAAGATAGGTAAAGTTTTGAGAGCGTTGATTATAGTCAGCTCACAAACACTGGAAATTGGTATATATAGCGCTCTAAGGGCAATTTGGAATGTAACAAGGACTTGATCAGGAATGAAGGTCAGCGTGAGTAGCCAGTTAGCTTCAAAGCTGACTAGAGTCGGTTAAGATCAAATCAATCGTAGAAGAAGACTTCTTCCGACTCATCATTGTCACGGTAAGCCTCCACTCCGTTATCAATGATAACGGACTGCGACTTGTAACCTTCGCTGATGCTAGAGGGATGTAAATCAGCAGTACCTACTTTGCACTTAACAACACCCGCAAACACACCTGGCGAAACCCGAATGGTGATGCCTGCTCCAAAATAAAGCACGTGCTGGTTGATGGATGACATTTCTCAGATGTAATAGATGTCAGGACCATGAGGTTGTTGCTTGGAGACGCGGCAGCGTCCCGAAGTACTGAAATCACGGAACGATGCGCTTCAACATCCTATGCTCGTAGACTGATGGAATAGCTTCACAGTACCACTAGCAACTAGACAAGCATTTAGAAAGAATCAACGTAGCTGGAGATGCCAACAGCCTATGAGATCCTATCCATGATCCGATGCGGGATGTGATTGGCACTGATTAACGACGAAGACGAAACGACTGGTTCGATGAACAATGCCAGAGAGTGACAGAATAACGTGTGAGTGAATGTCGCCAAAAGCCGTAAACTTACAAAAATTAAGGTGATACAGTTTGGAATCTAACTTCTAAGATTGCACTAAAACTTTACCGGTACTAATCTCGCGAAGGTACCATCCTACAATAGTAAACTTTTTTATTTTAGCTTTGTGCACTAGCAGAAAGCTTAAAATAAGAAGATCAAGATTTTTTGCCTACTGTTTCTCCAGTTTAGTGCTCTTGAAAACGCGAGTTAGGTCATAAGCCGGCCATTGTGACGGCCATCTTTGGATTCCGACATGTTTCACCTTAAGTTTCAAATTATGTAAATAGTTGTGCTAGCAACTCCATCATTTGCTCCATCCAGGTAATCATTTCGATTTACGAAAAAGTTCTCTTTTGAGATCCAGGATTTTCATTCGAAATGTTTAGTTTTCTACTCTATCTTCTCTTAGAGATCATCAACTTCCTTACCGGAATGCTTAATTCATCAATAATTTCAAAATGGCTACAATCTGGTAGATGATTAACTAAGTAGAACTTGCTCTTCTGATTTGATCAAAATTTGAAAACTATGAAATGGAATACAGAGATAGCAGCAAAACTATACCTGGCATCCCTGTTCAGGGACCACAAGGGTAATGCAGTTCTGCTGGATCGTTTCTTTCTTCCTCATGTTTTTTTTTTTGGGCAGCCTGCTTCATTGTGGTCGCGAATAATTGATGGTTCTGCCTCGGGAATACCGGTAGGTTCGTGGAATCCTCTGTTGCCAAAAAATGGAAAAGGATGGAATGGAATTCTGCTGGGTTGTTGCTTTTGTGTTCGTTGGGACCTTGTGGAGAGACGGGGGGCAGGATTCTGCTCCAGGTCCCTAACGAGAAAAGTGTTCAAAATTATGGTGCTGGGGATCCTTGTGCGTGGTGGATCGGGGGATGAAGATCCGGCTGGGCAAGTTTTTTTTTTGGTTCGTTCAGAGGACCGGTTTTTGAGAGAAGCCGGTTTTTGGGGTCCGAAGGAGCTCTGCTGCTGGTTTGGGGTTTTGTATTACGATTTACGAACGTAAACAAGTTTTTTATTTCGGCAAGGGTTATGTGCATTCATTAATAACATGTCGCCAATGCGGGAAGGCTCTGCCTTCGATCCGCGTCTTGCAACGGTTAATAAGTGGAATAATTTATCAGCGCCATCTATGATGCAATGAATTGTATTTTTCATGGCTACCAAGACCCCTCCTGTTTATTGGCCACTTCGGCAACTTTGTTGAGATCATCATTCAACCACGAGCTACGGTTTTAATTATCTTGCTGCATGATTTCGATCGCTGCTATTTTGATTGTACGCCATAAAATGAATAAATTAGTGACGACTCACTAGCTGAAGCGTAGAATGCAAGAATCATTTCACATTTTCCAGTGCAATAAAATTTTACGAGTAGTGTGAAGCACTTCATTACATTCCTCCCAATCATATCAATTTCGAAATTTTGCATACGTTTTGCCGCAGAACATTTGCATTCGTAAACACGAGTGATAGTCATGTCATCGGCTTGTGAAACCAATGTCCGATTGAACGCGCGTAGAGCCATCAATCCGCTAATCAGCACTCAAAGGAATCAACAAACTGTTTACGCTCCGATTCGGACCACTAATTAACCAGTTTGTAACATGTGCCTTCCAATCGGTGCGTTCTAATCGCAACTCTCCTATTCTTGACAGACATCCGAGGGAGAGTGGAGATAAGAAGTAACCGTAAGGTCCACCACTGAAAGCTGCTGAGCATCGGTTGACCCCATTTTTGGTTCAGATTGGCCCCTTGACTGGTGCATCGCGATAACCCCTTGCTGGTGATTGTAAGGTTTTGCTATGTCATTGCTTGCGCAGCTGGAGTGGGCGAGAAAGGATGCAACGGTGCACAACGGTAATAATAGGAATAGGAATAGGAATATGAATAGGAATAGAAATAGGAATAGGAATATAAACAGGAAGAGGAAGAGGAATAATAATAGGAATAGGAAAAGGAATAGGAATATAAATAGGAAGAGGAAGAAGAATAAGAATATGAAGAAGAATAAGAATAGGAATTGGAATAGGAATCGAAAAAGGAATAGAAATAGTAATAGGAATAAGAATTGGAATTGGAATAGTAAGAATGAACGTTAAATACAGTACCCGTTCGATTTTGGAACAGTTGCATTTTAATCCCTCGTATTATCAGGAAGATAAAAGGCACGGCTGCTTCGATTCTAGTCACTGACAGTCAATCAATTTCCCTTCAGTCCGCCTGTGTGTCGCATTATCAACCGTGGAAATTTGATCTCACGAGCTTGCATTCAGCGGCGGTTTTTGCTGTACACATGTTGTTATTCACTGGGAATACTTTGTACCGCTGATAATGTGAGAAGCTGTTATCGTACACTCGCGAGAGTCGCATTTCTGGAATGGAACGGTTTTTCCTGCTTATCAGCTTCGAAGATAGTTTTAAATGGGTTGTTAAGAACGATAGATACAAGGGTCAACGATTGTGGCTTACTTCGATCATCAGTTTTCTACACGACATCTTATGTAATAAAGAAGTTTATATCTCATTTTTTTTCCTTATTTTTACATGAGTGATATGACATGCACAAGGTATGATGTGGAGTTGAATTATTCTAACAAGAAAATAAAATTTATTCTTTAGCATTTTATTGTTATTACTGTTTAATTTATGTGTACAAATTTTTCGTCAGATTAAGGAATATGAAATTCAACAAAAACAAAATATTTTTCGTAGCAGCTCTCTCCATTCAACATATTAAATATGCTGCAGTCAAAACAAAACAAAAAAACCAACCAACTGAAGATAGCCACATCTTCCACGAAAACCGAACTCAAGGCTTTCTGATGGAATCTAACTTTGAGGAGCAAAAAAAGATGCACAACATGCAATCCAACCACATGCAACAGCAGATGAAAAGACTATGTGCACATTTTTGGGTGAATATTCTCGTTCCAGAAGACCAATATTCAGCTACTTTTTGCTCCACTGCTGCGTTCAATTCGTGCTTCATGTGTTTCGCAGGTTTCCCAAACTTGCCTTCCATAATGGGCTTTTGTTTGGATGCAACATAACAGGAATAACCTTTCAAAGTATTTATTACTAACTATTGCAACTAGCGTCTGTAAAAACGACTTAAAAGCTTTTGAAAGAGCTTTCCAAAAACGCTTCCGGAAAGTATCTGAAATAAGAATAAGAAGATAATAAATCTTCGAGCTGTTTAGTTGTTTGTTTGATTGTTTGTGTATTTATGACACTTAACACCAGAAGGGTGCTTTCGTACTATACCATTTAATTCCACTAGAGTTTGTATCCTTTGAAAGATACGCGTATTTCGACTTCAGTGTCGTGTCGAGTCTAGTACACGACACTGACAGCAGCTTAACAGTTGAGGTGGAAATACACGTATCTTTCAAGGGATACAAACTCTAGTGGATTCAAATTGTATAGCTAGTACTTGTACGGTTTTTATTTATTTAAGAATAAGACCTTATGGAATGAAATAAAAAAAAGATTGGAAATCGGTTAAGCTGTTCAAAAGTTATAATTTTTTTTTAAACAATACAAATCTAATGCGCTGAGACCTACAGTGTGTGCCGATAAAAAATGACTGATTTTTTATTTTCAAAAATATATATCTCAAAAACTAAAAAACATACATTGCTGAAAATTTGACAGTATACGTAAAATTTTCTGAATTTTCAAAAAAAAAATGAGAACAGCGATAGCCCCTTTGGTCCCGAGGCCTTCAAAACACGAAAAAATGGAAACTATTGAGTTTTTTCATGTAAAAAACACAATATTTGTAAAATTTTATATTTTTCCTGAAAAGTCAAAATCTTTAGCCTTCATTTCGTCCAAGAAGATTGAAAATCGGTCAAACGGTTCAAAAGTTATAATTTTTTTTAAAATAAAAATTTTGCAAAATCGCGATTTTTCTGGTCATCCTATTTCGGAAATGGTCACCCTAATCAAAAAATCCAAAAATACGTGTATCCTTACTTCGGATAAGGAACAAAATAGCAAATTTGCACGGAATTCGGAGACCCACTAGATCGGTTTTTCATGGAATGGCTGTTCATGTAAGAACAGGTAGCATTTTGAAGAAGGCATGTAATTATCTTTATGACAAACGTCCATTATGCGAAACGTCCACACACCAAATTATGCGAATCGTGCTTATGCAAAACGTGCGATGCGTCCCGCTCCTGATCAGATAACCTAGATACTTTCGAAAGAGCTTACTGAAAACGTTTCCAGAAAGCATCTGAACCTATTATAAATGCTTCCTAAAAGCATCAGGTTCAGTTATCAAAAGCATTTAAAAAACGTTTCCAAAATCTTCTGGTAATATTTGGAGAAGCTTTCGATAATCTAGTTGAGAATTAAAATAGCATAAGCATAAGCATAAGCATAGATGACCGTACAATTCGTAGTTGCTACTCCGTGATTGACCAGAACAATCGAAGTTGCACAGGGAATTAATTAATGGGGCTTGGGATTAGCTTACCATTCTTCAATGTGCACAAATCGAGAGCTCAAATTTTAAAAGTCAATAACGGCGCCGGCCACGTCCTTACGGTCATCGGGGAAGGGAAGGAATGTTAGTGCGACTACCGTTGTTACTAGAGACCGAGATCACCTCTGCATCTCCACGGTTGTCATGGACAGGATATTGGGTTAGTGGGTAAGGTATAGATCTGGGAGTCACCAATGGTAGGTGATGCGATCCATGATATAATTACGCCTAACCGAATTCGCGAAATAATTCGATAATCGCATTGTACGCCGGTCAAGTGTTCATCGCTCGCCCTCGCAAGAGCAAGCGATGCGATCAATAGATCAAACACAACTAACGGATCACGCCACTTTTCACTTCACTCGACCGACACGCGACATGTTTGATCCTGCCCTCATCACCCGCCCCCGCAGAAGCAAGCGTCAAGGTCGAAGGATCAAACACTACTCAATCTAGTTGAGAATTAAAATATACTAAAAATATTTTCAGCTTCCGAGTGAGCAGTAAGACTTTGAACAGTTTTCAAATGTTTTCGAACGAGAATCCTACTTCTACCTAATGAAAAATAATCAAGAAGCAACAGAACAGTTTTCAAGAGGCTACTGAACAAGCTCCTGAAAAGTTTATCAAGGGCTTAAAAGATGAAAGTAGTTCTGAACGAGTTAGTTCTGCTTTCAGACGAATTATTTCTGAGAAACTTCAAATTTCCGAAAGCTTTGAATGAATTTATTGATAGTTTTGAAAGAGTTTTCCATGAGATACGAAAAGAATATTTAGACAACTTTTGGAATGCATCGCAAAGAGCTTTCGAAAAACTTTCTAGAAGCTTCTAGAACATACTGTAGAAAGTTTTTGAATGTGCTTTCAACAAGGTACCCGTAAATTTTGAATGAATATTTATCACAAACCATATTTCAGATGTTTCTGAAAAAGTTCCTTAAATGAATCTAAAAGAAATTCATTTCACGTTTTACCTGGAAATCATAACAGAAGATTCTGAACAGCTTTTTAGGAGCTTTTAAATATTTTCAATTTTTTTTTAGGAAAAGTATTGTAGAAATTTAAAAAAGTGTAGTTACTCTCCAGAAAAAAAAAAAACCATTTGAAACTTCTGAAAGATTCTTAAGAAATCTTTTAAAAGAGCCAATTGGATGAAATTGAAATAAGATAAGATCTAATTAGCTGCTTTTGAAATTGTTTCGGGAAGATTTCTACAAAAGTTATTTCCCAGAAAAAGAACTCCTAGAAACAACAAAAGTATGCTTTATCAAGCTTTCAAAAAACTAATTTAATACATCTGAAATAGAGTATCAAGAGCTTCTTCAGCAGTTTAGTAAACAGCTAACTTGTAGCTTTGTATGTAATGCTTCTCACTTAAGGTGATTATAAAACGAAGCCAAACTTTGAATTTTCAAGTGCACAAGACGGGAGTATCTGACAACAGTTCGCGTTTCTAGACGGAGCGCTGTTTGGTTCTCAAGTCTTGTGCTCTTGAAAATTTGAGGTGTGGCTTCGTTCTATAATCACCTTAACTTTTCAAAAGGACTTATGTATCGATGGGAGATTCTCTCATCTCTCGCTCTCTTTCGATTATAACAGTGCGATGCTAAAGCTTTTGGAAAGTTTTTTACTTTTCATCGAAACACAATGTCCTTGACATCATACAAAAAACGCAATAGAAGAGGTTAATATGACTCAGTTATTGGTTAAAGAGAAAGTAAACAAAGATTAGCCTCTCAAAGTTATATAGGCCCTTTTGAATAGTTACGTGAGTTTTCTATCAATTTCCGCTCAAGGATTGATATATTTTTCCAGATAGTTCTGGTTAGTATCCGAATTAAAGAAAGAGCTCATATTCATAAATTTCGTAAGGATGAAGAAGTTTCGAATCTGAAAAAAATTCTAAGCTATTGAGAGCTTTCCTATCTGCTCAAAAACACCCTCGATGCTTTTGAACAAATCTCTGTTTTCTACAGTATGGCCCATAAAAAAATGCGAAAATTGTTTGAACGTGAATAAAGCATCCGCAAGCGTAATTTTCATTGTTTTTGATAGTGAATTTAATTTCTGATTATTGTAGTATATTCTGAAACAACTTCGCTATCCAGGATTTTTTTTCATATTTTTCTTACTGTCCTAAATAATGTAAAAAAGCAAATAAGTTCAAAGGTTTTTTTCCGCCCAAAGCTAGAAACAGCGTCTGATTGTCGTATACTCTGGTGATAAACTTTCCACCTTCAAAAATCACACTTTATTGTTGAAAATTTTAGTTTGTTTGGAATCAGAGGATGGAGAAGTTCTTAGAGAACGTGTTTTTCATGATCACAATAAAATATTTTGCCAGTAATAGTTTTGAGGGCATTTGCGTCTTAAAGGGTTTATATGCCGGATAGCCGTAGCGGTAAACGCGCAGCTATTCAGCATGACCATGCTGAGGGTCGTGGGTTCGAATCCCGCTGGTCGAGGATCTTTTCGGGTTGGAAATTTTCTCGATTCCCAGGGCATAGAGTATCTTCGTACCTGCCACACGATATACACATGCAAAAATGGTCAATCGGCAAAGAAATCTCTCAGTGAATAACTGTGGATGTGCTCATAAGAACACTAAGCTGAGAAGCAGGCTTTGTCCCAGTTGGGGCGTAACGCCAGAAAGAAGAAAAATGTTTTTATTTTTTGTGAAAGTTGAATAAAAAATTAATACGGAGGCCTATAACAGATTTTTTAGGATGAAATTTGTTGCTTCGGTTAGAGACAGCTTATTGATATAGCTAGCTCATAGGTTTTGAGCAAAACGGAGCCGCTTATCACTCTTCAATCAAAGCTCTCCAAAATGAGCCGTTTTTTCGAAAATATGTTTAAGTATCCAATTATCCAGGTATAAACCAATTCTATCATTTGATATTGGCGTATGCTGTAGGTAAGGCCTGTGAAGAATGTCACGCCATCGTTTATGTTTTAGAAGCTTTCATCACACGGATATTGAACTCGACGTCCGCATGATAAAATTTGAAGGTATGCTTCCAATTCCTCTCTGGTAAGGTGAGAGTAACAGATAAAAATCATGTCCAAATCGAAAAACTGAGTCTAAATAGATTAAACAATACAAGTAATGAATAATATTTATGTTTCATTCACATTTTCTATGTAAAAACTACCATAAAACATGATGGGCCATACTGTAGAATTTTGAAAAGCTACCAGTCGCTCGTAATGATATCTTTGTGAAAGTATTATAAATTATTAAGGTATCATGTCTGTAATGTATGTGTATTACAACATAATCGAATGAGATTCACGAAGTTTGTTAGCATGCTTTGAATTGGTTATTCAGAAGCTCTCTTGTTCTCTAAATTGGTAAGAAAAAGAGTTCCAAAACTTTCCAAAATGTCTTTTTACAGTACCCGAAAAGTTCCAGAAAGTACGTTGGGGAAATTAATAGAAAGCTTTCAGAAAGTTTGTAGGGGAGCTATCTGGAAGCTTCTGTAGTGTCTTCTTTAAAAGATTCTCAAATTCTCAACACCTGGAAAACATTACAAAAGCTTCCCAAAGCCTTCCTCGAATTATATGGATAAGCTTCTGGAAGGTTTTCATTAAACTATTGAAAAATACAATTGGAAAAAATTGATATTTGAGTTTGTAAAAAGTCGTCTAGAAGTAACCAAAATAGATTTCCAAGAGGTTGAAAACGAGTATCTCGGATGCTTAATAATAACGTTTACATAAATTTATGGAAGAGACTCTATAGAATGTTCCTAATTTGTTATATTAGCTTGTAAGTTGATACTTCAACGCTATGCAGTATGCCGATAAGTGTCAAGAAAAGAAACCAAACAGCTTCCTCAATGCTTCTTCACATCCTTTTGGAATCACTGAATGTTTAAGAAATTGTAAGTCAAGTGCTTCTATAAAGCTTCTAAAAAGTATCAAAAACAACTTCTTAGAGGCTTGTTAAAAGAGATTTTGGAAGTATAATTATAAAGGTGTTAATTATCATTATCAGATTTTGCTGAAGATTTTCAGATTAAGAGCAAAAACTGCTGTCTAGAGTGAATTTGGAAAAAGAATCTAGCAGAACTATTAACAACTTTCAGTTTGCTGTTAAAAAGACCAAGAACAATCAACTCTCCCTTACTCGATATTCTGATCTCGACATTTCCTCTAACTCAATTCGATGCGTGGTCCCTTCAATCTAGCATACTTTGATCCCTCTGTAAAATAAGCTAAGCTTTCTTGGGAAGCTGAATCAGATAGCATCGACTTAGGGAACATCGATTTAGAGCATAGCTTCCCAAACTCGCTTTTCGCGGCGCACCGGCTTATTGCAAGCTCGCTAGAAGATGAACAAAAAAGCAATCTGACGAACTGCTGGTGCGCCGCGAAAACCGAGTTTAGGAAGCTATGCTCTAAATCGATGTTCCCTAAGTCGATGCTATCTGATTCAGCTTCCCAATAAAGCTTACCTCTCTAACTCCTTATTTCCCAGAAAAGATTCAAATATTCTTCAATTGCTAACAGAATGCACAAGTTTGAATATTATAATTACACTAATACTAAAACAAAGGTTTACAACCGATTTGAGGGTGATAGCGCAGATAAAGGATGTTTATGCTAGAACAAAACTCTACTGAAAACTTTTAGTTTGAATTAAAACACGTTGAAAACACTAGCGCCGTCACACAACATATTGCGGCACTCAGTGGTGAATATAATAATCTTGAAATGTTTTATATTCACCACTGACATCGCCATGGGAACTTAACGATAAAAGCGCCACCACGATGTTGCTCCTTGTGTTGCCATTTAAAATGACCATCAACTGTCTTACACAGTTTTACAATCGGACTTAAACGACTGTTATCGGTGGTGATAGAAATTTCAAATTTTGCTGACTATTGTAAATGCATCACTTAGGTAGCTATTTTGCACAAAATTATGAAAAGTTTAAGCATTGAAAAATATTTGTTCGTATTTCGATACTTATCTCCCTAAACCGAAGTTCATTATAGAGTTAACGAGAGTTCACTGTATATTCTGCATGATTTTCTCAAGTTGTCTGAGCAATCCTGATAATATCCATAAGAATCTGAAATTGTATTGGAAATTGATTTCTAGAAGCTTTTAAGAGCTTCTAAAAAATCATATAAGAGTTTCCCTAAAAAATACTTCTTGTAGAACTTATGAGAGTTTCAAAGATGTTTTGAAACAGCTTTCGAGAAATGAAAAAGAACTGAATAAGCTTCCCGATTATCTTTCGAGAAGCTTTACAAGAGTATCTAAAGTTCTTCCAAAGCTTATTGGATGAGTCTCAGATATGAATTTCAGATCCAACTTAGTAATTCAATTTTCTGTCAAAAAAGATAAGTTGACAGTTTTGCAAAAGCTTGACAGCGACATTTGGTAAGGAAAGGATGTTGTTGTTTTTATAAACAAAATCCTCCTGCCATTGTTGCAATACATGGCGTTGTTGTCTCGATCTCCATCACATCATCGAATCCTCTTGAATCCACCATTAGAACCGCAAACATCCCGGGTAAATGTTTGTCACGTCTATCAATTAGCATACAAATTCACCATTCTCAGTTTCTCACCGTCGAGTTGTCCGGTTCGCGAGTCGTCAGTGCTTGAGCCTGCGCGCAGTTGTCAGATTGAAACATTATCTCAGGCAATAAACATCTCCAGAGCACACATAACAACCCGGAGCTTGCGAGCTCCGTATTGTGTCGCCGTATGGTGTGGCACCGGTTGTTGACTGTTTGCCGTCCCAATCTCTCACTGTGGAGCTCCGTTCGCAGGACCATTTCGCGCAAGTGGCGCTGTGGGCCCATACTCTCAAAAGTGCAAACTTATTTTCGCTTGCGTATATTGGCAGTGCACCCCTCCGTGGAAAGAAACGGCCAAATAGACAACAGTCCGGATCGCGTCTAGTCCAATCTCCTCCCACTACCCCCAGAGCAGCGCTCACAGCACAGCAAATGAGAATAAATTGGCAAATAAGCGGTTTGGCAAGCGGATTATCATAAATCTGTCAAAATTTAATTTATTTCCCTGTACGTCCGCGCGTTTACAATACGATTGCGACGAATGGCAATACAAATACGCACGCACAAACGTCTACGTGAAGTTTGCCTGGCCGAAGTGCGAACGATCATAGCTGGCTGTGTAGACTACGACTTCATACGAAACGCTTCGATCGATTGCAGGACTCCAGAAACTGAAGGAAACCCATCGACGATGGAATTTGAATGCTAATTGAAAAATTTGCAACCGAATAATTGATTGTTTATTCAGTTATGTTCTGTTGTTGTTGTTCAATTTTGGCCTCGCACCAATGTCCGCGTATTGCTCCGACTACACGAAACCAGCAGAAGCTAATTGGAAAATGCAAATCCACGGGCAGATGGATGGATCGCAGATCATGGCTACTCGATCACTTTCGGTTGGTGTGAGAAATATGTGAGCGCGATCCTACTTTGACGCTATCTGATCAACGAGAGTTATGCGCAGGAGGCACGTGACTGTCATGCACGTTTCGTATAAGCTATTGATTACTGTATCGTTTGAATTTCTTCTTCGGACCAGAAAAATTCGTAATCCAAATGAGTTTCGCAAGAACCCGGAACCTTACTCTCAAAATGAGAAGGCAAACAAAAGCATCACATTCATTATTTATGCGGCTAGAACCAGAATTTAGGAACGAATATTTACGAAGCCATTTATAAGGTTATAAAATGATAAGGAAGTTTGTTGATGAACGGCTTATCTACATCCTGATACTTTGCCACGTGATAGCGAATTCGGTTTCGTATTCAGAAACGAAGCTTTGAAATAGACTACACAAGCGGTGAAAACAAAAGAAACAATAGAAATGATTTAAAAAACAGCACAGTGAAATGGTCCTAAAATGACAAAAAGATAGTAAACTGACAGCAGCATGACTGGAGAATAACAATAAAGTTGCAGTACAATAAAATGACAATACTCCACTGCACTGTGACGTCACGCTTCAATTTTGACAGGTACTGGTCCTGTTGTTTACAGTTTGGACTTAGTACTTTTTTCGAATCATTCTTAATTTCGTGAAAGTTTGCTGCGAGGAGAGGTCAAATCCCCTGCAGTTACCCATGGATCGTATCATTCTATCTTCCTACCGTGGAAAATCGTCACCATCAGCATGCTGGTGATAGAAATGCGAAGATGAAAAAATGATGGAAAAAACGACTAAGTCCGAAACGTAAACAACAGGACCAGCAGCTGTCAAATAAGTGAGGTTAGGCTCGTCATATGCAGCGCTCTATAGGCCTTTTCATGCGGCAGGTCCGTCTATACATTTGTTTACATCGGTGGAGGCACCGTTTCTCCACACGGAGAAACCAGACTACGCAAAAAAAAAGTTCTTTTTACGCTAATTTGGGTTAACTGCATGTAGTTTTTACCTACGGTTGGGTTGTTTTGCTTCTCTCGTAACAACAATGTTGTCAAAAACAGAGAGAGACGCACCGACTCAGCGTCGAAAATCAATGGAATAAGCCAAATTTGGGTTCTTTCGAGTTTACCTAACGTTAAGTTGTTTTAACCCATAGCGGAGACTTCGAAAACTAACGCTGGGTAGATTTTTTTTGCACTGAGATGTTTTTTTTCCGCTGTCAAATGAAAACAACCTAATGATAGGTATATATCAGTTAACCCGTATAGGCCTGAGTGAAAGCAAAAATACTGAAACCCTCACCGCTCAGCGAATTCTTAACGGATTCAAATGATCTTTTGTCAGTTCATTGGTCCAGATGTCTAGTTTCTAGAAGTGGCCAGAGGAACTCGGAAATATTCTTGTGGCCAGAGTTATTCCGGTGGGTCACTGGGTCAAGTCGGGTAAAAAAGGGCTATTTTTTGGTACATGCAAAGTTACCTTTATTTATTTGCAATGACAATCATTTTAATTTTTTTTTTGAAAAGACACCGACACGTTAATGCTTCCACAGGACGATTTGCCCTTTGAAGGAAGCACCACACTAGACAACGGACTAGCATGCAACGCCCAGTGGCACAGTCGAAAAACTTTCCTGACGAAAAATTTTCCGGACTAAAGCGGGAATCGAACCCACACCCCTTGACTCGATGCGGCTAAATGCTTGGTTACACTAACCGCACGGCCACGAAGCCCACAAAAAAAAATAAACAAAAAAAAAATTGCATAAATCATTAAGATCTGACATTCAACATTATAAGTGAAGAGTTTTGCACCATTTAAAATATACCGGATGTGGCCATTCGGACGTAATGCCTGGAAGATTTGCTATAGATTTGTTGGATACTAATTCGTTTCAGTTCTCGAAACGTAGAAATCAAACATAATTGTGCACTAAAATGCATTTCCATAAGCTTGGCACAGATGTTCAGATACAAATTGGCCACTTTATCGTAAGTTTGAGGCGTCTCAGGACCCGAAAATGGTCATCTGTAGGATAAATCAAATGCAATACTCATAGTTATCCAATTAAATCGTTTCTTTCTTTCGTTTACAATGATGCAATTTTCTTAAAATTCCCTCATGTAGTGGCCACATTACAACCGATTCCGGAAAAAATCTGTGACTTGAAATTTGCCTACCTCCAGGGGCACAAACGCACAGTACCCTTCTCACCCGACCTGACCCAGTGGTCCACCGGAGTAACTCCGACCACAGGAATATTTCCGCGTTCTTTTGTCCATTTCTAGTAACTAGATAAGTGTGCCAGTGTACTGACAAAAAATCATTTAAATCCATTTAGTATTCGCTGAGCGGTGAGGGTTTTAGAATTTTTGGTTTCACTCAGGCCTATACGGGTTATCCCACGGAAGAGCTGAATTGCGTCAAAAGAAGTCAAAGTTGGGTTGATTTGCGGCTCCATGTACACGCGGCTGCCGTTTTCATAGAAGAACTGTCAAAGAGCTTCTCTATCAGCTGTTTTGGAAGGTTATGTGAATAAGCCTATAAAATCCTTTTCACGAGACGCTTCAATACAGCTGATCATGAAGCACTTTGACAGTTCTTCTATGGAAATGACAGCCCTAGTGATCCTTTATAAGAGAGATTAGCGGAAGCTGACATTTCTGTCAAAGTGTGAGCCAATCAAGCAGCAAGAGCTGTCAAAACGCGAGCCAAACGAACATGCCTCATGTTTGTTTTGAACTTTTCTTGAGGAGTAATGTAATCCGCTTGAAATTATTTTGGTAAAAGTTGTTTTGCATAGAGCATAAAATATGAAATATTTTCCTTTTTGGATTTTTTGTCAATGCCATATTAAGTTGTTGATTTTTTCTGCTGTTTATTAGTTTGGAAATGTAGCTCAAAGATCTATAACGAAACAAGATACACTTTTTAGCAATTAGGAAGTCATGTTCGTGTTACAATATTATTCTCGACGCCGAGCAAACTCAGCACTGCTGGTCTGTTGCCAAATCATTCCATTTTACTTCCGCGTATCTCTCTATAAAGGATCACTAGACAGCCCTGTGTATGCACCGGTTCTCCACCGATGTAAACAAATGTAAACACGGACCTGGCACATGCAAAGGCCTAGTAAAATATAGTAAATTAGTAAGATAATCATGAAAGGGCAGTAAAAATATGGTATAATCAACTCTGAATTACCAAACATTGAAGGGTTAATCGCATCAGTGAGATAGGGTAAAGAAGTGGAGGTAGCTCCAATAGTGGAAGTAGTGTGTTTTTACATTGCTTAGGGTAGGTGTATTATGGATGCAATATGTCAACAGGATGGTCAAAAATCAAGTTTTTACTGCGTTTCGAAAACGTAAGCATGACTTGTTTGTGTTAATTACTAGTTTGAAGCCTTACGAAACAGTTGAAATAAGTAGTACTAAATTTACCTTAAGCTTCTTAAAATTTGTTTTAAAAAGTGTTGTCTTTGTGCCAATTATGGCAATAGCGTTCCTAGCATTCGACATAAAAGTGTACCAATTATGGACTATCGAATATTTGCACGAAATGAATTCAAACGCCATCCGGAGCGAATGATAATGCAACGCTAATATGTAATAAAGTAATTGCTCATAAATTTTTACAAAAAAAATTAGTTGAATAGATTTTAAATCAATTTATTGCAATGGGTTCATGGGAGCAAATTAATTTTCGAAAAGGAGTCGAAATGTAGTAAAAAAGCCAATTATGATACGAAACAGCATTTATGAACTCACATTACCTTTCCAGTGCATAATTTTAGCGAAAAAAGAGGCAAAATTCAAAAATCGAGTGTCGCTGAAAACCCCTCTCTACAATGAAATTAGCATCTTCCGATTGCGAACGTTTTCGAACGTGTGATTGAAAATTTTTAGTAATTATGTACAAAACATGAAGGTAATGCCTTACCGAACCGTCTCGTCGTGGAAGTCACCTGTAAAATAGCTTTACTTCTTTCATTTCACTGATCAAAAATGTAAACAAACCACCTCCAGAGTATTGCCATAATTGGGCTCTCATACACTCTTTGTACCAATTATCGACATAGTGGAAATAACACGATTTCCACCTTAAACCAGTAGATTTGATTGCTCACTAGCTAAATTTATTCATTTGTTCTCACTAGGCAACATACATTTATCGGGTGAAGCTGTTTTTCGGGATGAAGACATACATTTCGTAACGGGTGTTCTTTAGCAAAATGCTAAGAAGGTGACAAATATGTGAGGCAAAATTATCAAATGTTCATTTTTCGAAGCTTATTGCACGAATGGTCTCATTAAGGTATAGTTACCATTAAATACAAATAGGTTTATCTTCTTGTGAATATTAGCCGTTATATTCTAGTGAAACAATAAGAAAAATCTCTTTTTGTTCCCACTATTGCCATAATTGGTGCTATAGCCATAATTGGAACTTCTACCCTATACAAATCGCATTTTTGCGAATACTCCACTGCACTGTGACGTCACGCATCAATTTTGACAGGTACTGGTCCTGTTGTTTACAGTTTGGACAGTTTGGAAATGCGAAGATGAAAAAATGATGGAAAAAACGAAGTCCGAAACGTAAACAACAGGACCAGCAGCTGTCAAATAAGTGAGGTTAGGCTCGTCATATGCAGCGCTCTATAAGTGGTGCATCAGTACCCATATAGAGTTGTGTTTGATCCTTCGACCTTGACGCTTGCTCCTGCGGGGGCCGGCGATGAGGGCAGGATCAAACATGTCGCGCATCGGTCGAGTAAAGTTAAAAAGTGCCGCGTTCGATTAGTTCTTTTTGATCTTTCGACGTTGACGCTTGCTCCTGGACAGTGCGTCAAGAAAGCCCGAGCAGTCGTCAGTTGTTTTCCCTCTCGGGTCGCGCGCCAATTTTCTCTGAGTGCTTTTATATAGCCGAGCAAACGAGTGAGGCTGAAAGTGGATTGTTCCTGCTCAAGGATGACAATTGGTGAGCTCGTTTCATTTATTTATTTATGTCTAATTTTTTTTTCATAACACCTTTTTCCTTTTACCTTTATTTTTGTAATTAAAAATACTTTGAATGGTTCGACAATACGAGTGTAGACTTGCGAAAGGTTCACTTTATTCAACAAACTTTGAAAGGTTCATCACGTCAAGTGTCGGCTTAATTTTTCTCTACAGGGTGATTACTAATTCCTGTCAGTAAAGTAAATGTTCGTAGATAAAAGATGTATGTATGAATTTTAATTTCCGGTGTACATCCTGTTTTGCACATCTATAAAGTTTGTTTTGACAATGTGAAGATTAAATATTTTTTCATTTACCTTAGTTTTTAGTCATATGTGTTGTTTTAAAGGCATTGCACCTGGCACGCACGTTTTCCACAAATATGTATTTTTGTCTAAACTTCGCTGAAAAAATTGCCTGATTGAAACAGCATGTTACCACAATCTTTAAGACTTATCAGGGAATAGAATGAGACTGATTATGGAAAATTTTAGCGAAAAAATATGTATTTTTTGGTTAAAATATATGCTTTTGAATAACGTGCGTGTTAACTGTTATGCTTCTGAAACAATGCTTGTGGCTGGAAATTGAGGTAAAAAAAAATAATTTGTTATCTATGTATAGCAAAGACAAATGTTATAGATGTCCTAAACTGGTAAACTGGTTATGCACTGGTAATTAAAATTCATTTAACCATTTTTTTCTATAATTACTTATTTTACTGACAGGATATAGTAATCACCCTGTACATAGATATTGTTCATATCAAATGAAAATATTATATTTACATCTCACCAATAATTATTTATCATGGTCTAATCGCTTATCTGAAACTAATGTTCTACCCGACAACAACTCAGCAGCGCGAGACTCGGACACAGTCACAGGGTCGGCGCGCTACCGGGCCACCGGAGGGGCTCCGCGGATTCAAAGGGCACTCAACTATTCAAATAATCACACACACGAGCGGTTCAAATTTTAACGATGTATTTGGCCAAACTGTTCTGGTGGGTCAAACTGGATTTTCGGGCACGTACCTGGTGTTCTGCAATCCAGCGAGCGCTCGCGACGATTTACCGGATTCACTCCGGCGTTGACGGTCTCTCCTACTGACGCTGCGACGATCGGCAAGATGGCACCGATACCGGTGGGCAAAGCTTGGGGCAATGGCTCATATGAATGGGCTGGAATGACGGTCTTCAGCGATGTGGAGTTGGTTCGGATGCACAGGCGCTTCCTTCGGACGAAACCGGTCGACGACGGCAAGGCCGCCCTCTGTCGAACCGTGAAGGGAACACTCCTTGATATTTAGGGCCGTTGCCCGAGTAATGTCCTCCTTTGCGTTGATGGCCCTCGGCCAGAGGAACAATGGTCCTTGACTATTAGGTCTCGTGACTACAAAAGTCACTTCGACCGTAGCGTGCAATGGCGGTCTAAGGACGCGCCAACCAGAATGCTTTAAAGCAAGAACAAAAAAGGTCCTGGCGGGCAGGTAATTAGGATTATGTCTCCCCTTATGCCATTGAGCAAATGGTTTACCTGAATTGCGGTGAACGGTCTCTCCAAAGTAACTCGATTCACTACCTCGCACTATGTTATAAAAATGATAACTCCACTGAGCACTTCTGGTCTACACGCTCGCCTGATTGAAAGTGGACGATGGCCGCCCAGCAAGCATCCTTCGAACCCTTCAGCCCATTCGTGAAACCGTGTCCCCATTTTGCTGTAACTTTTACGCCATGCTTTTACGACCGTTACATATAGTTATGTCGAACTGCCCAGTGGTTTTGACTGCTTATGCTATTTGAATATTTGAATACTCGACCACATGGTGCAATTTAAAAAAAAGGATTTGAATTCTTGTAACACATAACAAAGTGAATCCTGTGACCCAACGATCCTCCCCATTAACAAACATCCCTCCCAGTAACCTTTGTGGAGATGCAGAGGCAAACACGGTCTCCAAATAGCAAAGGTTACACACTAACATTCCTTCCCTCAATCCAACCTGACTGCAAGGACGTGGCCGGCGCCGTTATTGACCATGTATAAATAGAGGCACTGAATTATGCACACTGAAGAAGATTATGACCAATCCCAGCCGATCTTCTAGTTGATTCTTTGTGCATTTTCACTGACTTCGGTCAATCACGGAATAGCAACCATTGATATGTGTAGTCAGTCTAAGCTAAGCTAAGCTAAGCATCAGTAGTCAGTACCCATATAAACCCCTATAAGAAATCAATGGAGTGCGCCATACAAAAAACATACCTCCACTAAGGAAACAGCGTCCTTATTTATGGTACAAGGATTTTGGCATGAAAATTTTAAATTAATCATGACTTTTGTACATTTTAAGTGCCCGGCAAACATGCAATCTCCCATACATCTAGAGTTTTCATTCCCGGGAACATTTCCCGGGAATTGAGATTTCCCGGGATTCCCGTTTCCCGGGAAATGATTTTCTGTTGCCCGGGATTCCCGTATTTCCCGGGATTTTCTAATTTCCCTGGTAGCTTTATAAAAAAAGGAATTACTATCTATTTTCAAACAAAAACCATCATATAATTCTAACCAAAGAACTCACTACATCACTAGTTATCTTTCGATGCTGATTTTTTTGTTTATTGTAATGAAAAAGTTGTTCATAAAATAGACGTTTTTGACGAATTTTGCTATATACTATATAGGAATTTTCAAGGGATGTTTTCTATGAATTCAGTAGGCTTATAAAGTTTTCATGGATGTAACAGTCACAATTTTCAATATAAAGACTCTAGTTGGATCAAGAACAAACTCCACGAGGACTTTTGCTTAATGCTATAAACTTTGTTGTTCTGAAGCCTAGCGTTTGATATGAAGCTAACATTTCTTTAGAAAAACATGAATAAATTATTCACAAAGAAAAGAAGTAACCAACAAATTTAGTGGTATAAAATACATATAGGGTCGATGAAGCCGCATGACTAAGAACAAATTTTCGAATAAAATCGGAAAATAAAGCCAGTGGCATTGTTTTGACGTCTGAAAGCTTTTTATCACGGTTTTGTGAAAAAAAAACACAAAAAATACGAAACCAATTTTTTTGGATTTATTGTCGCTTGTGCTACTATAGCCTATAATACAAAGCAAAATACAAATCAAAACCGTGTTTTTACTAAACTTTTACATTTTCGCTTTTAAAAGTGGATCAAAAGCTTTTGATTGATATAAAAAGTTCTAATTTAATTAATTATTTTGTTTTATGAAAAATAGTTTTCCTTAGTAGTGCTACTATAGGAACAATAGGTTTGCTATTGATGCAAGGGCACTTAAATTATAAGCAAAACTATATTTCGATCATTTTTTTTTAACAAAATCGAGTTCTGTATCAATGGTTCTTAAGTAAATGGTTCCCGAGCTTCATGTTAAAAATATTTTGCAACGAATTGTAGCAAAACGGCCGTAAAAAGCTACTAGTGCGTCAATAGGGGACTGTCTACTAAGAAAACACCGACCCTACACGAAACACGAATAATTTAAAAATTAAAATTCCACCAAATTTGCTTTATTTTCACGTATTTCAGAATTTCCCGGGATCCCGGGATTTCCCGGGAAATGGTAATTTTATTTCCCGTTTCCCGGGAAATCAAATCCCGGGAAATTTGAAAACTCCTCCCCCCGTTTCTCCGATTATTCCGAAAAGTTTTTGAAACTTTTTCTACGCACGTCGGACTACGTCTTTCATAGTTTAAGAATTAGGTATGTCCTTTCCCAAGCCATCTCGAGACATACGAAAACCATTCCATTTTTATTTATATAAAATATATAATAAGATAGAAGTATTTTTTTTTTTAGATACAGACCCTGTTTTAGGCATATTCACTATGTTTTGGGTTTCACAAACAAATTTCTAACAAAATTGTGCTTTTCCACACAATTAGAGGCTCTCAACTTTGTCACAAAACGTTTTTTTAGCAATGGTGGAAATGTTCGCATCACGAAGCACCTCACAAGTGTAAACCAACGCAAAAAAAAACATAACAGACTCGCGAACAGGCTTGGTGTGAGTGCACCCGACTGCTCGGGAGAATATATCAAAAGGATTAGCCAGAAGTTCACGAGTAACCGAACAGGATACGATTTTGACAGACAAATCAGGTGTATATCGACAGTAAACTACCAGTTTGTAGTCAAAAACCTTTGAAAACCAGAAATCTTGGAGAAGTAGTTTGTTTTTCTCGGAAGCTTAATACATCCTTAAAAAGCTCCGAACATGATCACGAATCACGCTTCGTTTACTCGCGATCACGAAAGATGTGAGTAAATCAGCACTCTGATGCTCGCAAACATTTTCTTTTGTTTTTGTTCCGGTTCAACAGACATGATCGCCACTTTCCATCACTGATGTTTAGGCAAACTTAGTCAAGAGCATTCTTCTCTAATCGATTCCTTAGACCTTAAAGATCATTTGGGCAAGATATCTCCTCGGGAAGTGGCTGGGAGTGATTTGAATGATATGAAGAAGCCTTCCTTCTTTGTTTGCAATACAAATATCAGCTTTGAATGGAGTTAACGGCAGATGAAAGTAACTTGGCACCCGTAAAAGTGAATTTAATCATTATATCAGTATAACTAAAATGAACTGCCGAATATTGAAAGAAGGTAAGATTTCCAAATAAAATATACCTAAGTTAAATTATTTCCAACAGTTATTAAACCAGTATAACTAGAAAGAACAGCCTGTGATCAAAAGAAGGAAATTTCATATTCAATCATTAACAATACATGAAACCCTAGCACACCATTGGTAATCCAAAGGCGAATCGACTATCAGCTAATAGTCTTAATGCGTGTGTCCACAACTTCGTCCTAAGTTAACGGGATAATTTTAGCATTCTTTTGGAGCACTTATATACCGACATACATGACGTCCCGTCACATAAAAATAAATAAACAAATTAATTAGCTGATGAAATATTTGGCCACACTTGTAAATCCTACACATCAGCGTTGCAGCAATTGGATTATTTTTTTGTTCGTAATTTGTCCAAACGGCATTCAGCCAAACAACCGGATCTGCCAGATGGCATTCGGCCAAATTGCGTTCGACTAAACGGCATTTGGATAAACGACCTAAAATAGTCACTCAAAAATGAGCATGATTGACCGTCCGCAGTTGCTACTCTGTTATTGCAAGAAATCTGTAGGGTAAATCGGGATAATGCGCCCCAACCGGGCAATACGCCCCACTTCATTTTCAAGGGATTGAGGTTCCTTTAACACGTAAATATGGATGCATATCATAAATATCCACGAAAAAATGATGTTGTACATATTAGATCTTGAGAAGTATAAAGAACCAATAGATATTTCAAAAATATCTAAAATCAGCTTTTTGGCGTAAAATTTCTAAACCGATAAGCAAGCCTCGTTATAAATAATGCTCTTCACTTACTATACTTTTAACAAAAACTTTTACCGGGAGAGCTTAGCAAGTGGTGGAATTTCTCTTCGATCATTTCTACAACGCTGTGGAACGTTTTTCTATAAGAGGGGCATATTGCCCGGTTTGTTTTGAAACGTCAAAATTTAGACCGTTTACAAAAAACGTCTTGTAGTCTTTTTCGAAGCTACCTGGCAAAAGAAAATTGCATGCAGAGCATGACCAACTAATAAAATAACACCTCGACATCGAAAACGATAGAAGTAATGCATTTTCCGCTGTGATAGAGCAGTTTTCCCTTAGGGGGGCGTATTACACTTGTTTACCCTACTTACACAGCGAACTAACATATGTCGTTTTCGTTTTTAAACCTGGGTTAGTGTTAACCTGACTCCAGAATAAAAAAACGTTTTCAGGTTAATCTGTCAAACCGTGTGTTGGTGTGCGTGCCATCACGCGGAGCTGTCTTGTCAAACGTTGCTTCGCTGTAATATTCTTGTTCAACCTGTGTTTGCCGTTTTTATCAAGCTAACACAAAAATACTACACTGAGGAAAGCAAACGTAAGACTGTCATAAGATTTGCTTATGGAATTACGACACAAGAAAAATCTTTGAAATTCATAAGACTATCGTATGGTTTTCGGCAGATGTTGTTTCCATAATACACTTCGAAGGAATTTCGTAAGATGATCTTATGAACCATCATTGACTTGATAACAAAATCCATAGATAGTCTTATGAATTACGTTCTGAACCATTCTTGGTTCCATAAGACTGTCTTGTGTAATTTGAGCTTTAGATTATAAATTTCAATGAATGAATAATACTAATCCGCGTTGAAAAACAGGTTAACCAACTTGGAAAAATCAAATTTTCATCCATTTTGTCACGCCGCAATTCGATCAAAGCACTTCACTGTATGCATTAGAATCGATTTGCGATACGACAAAATGGATGAAAATTCGATTTTCTCTAGTTGGCTAACCTATTTTGAACGCAAAGAAGTATATCATAGCAGCGAAACATTATTGAGAAAAGTTGTGAAGAACGCCTGAATTGTTGCAGGTTTACGTTAGGGGCGGATTAATGGATGAGGGGGGTTTGTGATTTCTTACGCGTCATACAAATTGTTTTGAATTTTCATTCCCAAATCTTATTGTTTGGATCCAATTCCTTAATATTAGTTACAGCGGAATTGATGATAAATAGAAAATATTTACCCTTTGATGCATTAGAAACGGAGTCAGCCAACGACAAATCAGCAAACACGTCCATTTCGGAAGCCATATTGAATTTCTGATAGTGAAATGAGAAAATTTGCCTCACGTGATTCTTCACAATGATGAGCAATGGGGTTCATAAGCGTTCTTATGACATTGACAATTGATTGTTATGAAAAAATACACTTGTCTTATGAATCTCAATCTCGTCGAATGAAATACACAAGTGTCTTATGAACCAACAAAAAAATAATAAAAAACGCGTTCATTAGTGCGATCTTATGAAAATCATGCGAGATTTTTGCCTCAGTGTACAAGTATTATAATATTTTCGTATCCGTTTCCAAAACTACGCAAATATCATGACAATAATTTCAGCTGTTGCTTTTTACAGGCGGAAATTTCGTCGAAACTAGAATAAAATAATTCTGTACTCAAATTGTATACAAATGCATATACCGTAATCCGGGGGCATATTGATCACATCACAAGGCACGTTTCACAACTTTTTGTTATGCCATCCTTTGGAATCTCCATAACTCGATATCCAAGAGACCATCGACTTATAGAATTATCGAGTTATAGACTATACGGACACAATCCCAAAATCAAAGGAACAAATTTCTGCATTTCCAATACATTAATGATCACATCCTTAAGAAGGCAATATTATTTTGGTAATAGTATTTTAAAACTATTATTTGAAAACTTTTTTTAAAATTACGTTACTTTACTGACAAACAATAATATTATTTGTTAATGTTTTGAACTTCTATTACAACTTACAAGGATTTATTCCTCCAAACCTTCAACCTCCAAAGAAGAATTTAGTATTTTAAAATAAATATCGAGTTATGGAGACATTTACCTCTAACGTGACAGCGACTAGTGGAGATATCGAGTTACGGAAATATCGACCTAAGGAGAGCACGATGTAAAGAAATTCGAAGTTACCGATAAATCCATCTATTTATAGCATATATCGAGTTGTGGAGAGTCAACTGTAGTTCAAAATCATCATTAGATGTTTATAAAGTAGAAAACATGACATGTCTGTGATGTCAACGAAACATTAAACAACTAATCTGTAGACGAATTCCGGCGCGTATTTTCTTCGAAAAGAAATTTTTCTTGCTGGCGAGTAATGGAAGAAAATTACTGCTTTTCGAAGAAATTGTTCGCCGGAATTTACCTACTGATCATTGCAGTGATCAATTTGACCCCGGATTACGGTACATACTACCTTTTTATCCATACCATGTAGTTCTCCACCACGTCGTTCATAAAATTGCCACACGCTTTCGCTTAATTATCTTTTTTTTTCGAAATAACTAATAAAACCAAATCTGCACCTCACTGGCAGGAGTTTCGAGTTAAAATCTGATTCAGATTCTGATTCTAATAATTCGACTGCAGAAGCAGCTAGCGTAACCGCAAGTGCAATATTTTGCTTTATGGATTGTATTTTGGTTTGCACTGAAAACTGATGTTGTTGTTGTTACAATCTTGACAGCTCGAATGCAGTTGTATTGGTGAACCCAGTCATGAAACCGTGATTTATCACAGTGCGAACCTATAGGTTTTGGGGTTGGAACTAGTGCGAAACTAGGTCCAACCTGAGCGAATAAAAAAACGTTTTGACAGCAGTTAGGTTGGAACTAGTGCGAACCTAGGTTGGAACTGAACAAAAACGAATTCGACAATACACTACTCAGGATCAGTAGCATCTTCAATGTGTACACGCTCAAAAAAGAGTTCTGGAAAACGTGAACTGTCAAAAATACTCCGTGAGCTACCATCATGTTTACATGAACGTTCTCGGAACTAGGCAACGCGTTCATATAAACATGATCTAGTTCACGGCGTATTTTTGCTTGTTGACGAGTTAATGACTGTTGTTCACTGATACAAAAACGGATTTTTTTCTGTGTAGGTACTAGTGCTCTCATTATTTTTATAACAAACAATAACGGCGCCGGCTGCTTCCGAATGCATGTCAATTTGAGGATGGGAGGGATATGTTGATGTGTTACTTGCTTTACGGAAGCCGAGAAGTCCTCTGCACTTCCACAAGAAAATACTGGGAGTTTGGATATGGGTTTTGGTAATACGTGAGCATGTACTCCGTGTACCGTGACCGATACCGATAGTGCGGTAACTACGTGAACCGGACACAATCCTGATTTCGTTGCTCGTTCCACAGGCCCATGCAACAGATTCAACGGACCAAACACTACTCCCAAAAATAGTCACTCAAAAAAGAAATGACAAAAACGATGAAAACAACAGACCAGACAAAAAAGAGGGGGACAGAAATGACAAACAACAACACATACTACAGAAATGACATAACATGATAGTAAAATGCCAATAGAATAACAATTGAATTACAATGAAATTGCATCTGTGACGAAATAAACGATTTGAAAACCTACGGTGCAATAGCAGTAAAGTAATAGTAAAATGACAATAAAATAATAGTAAAATTTTATACAAAATTACAGTAAAATCTCAGTAAAATGACAGAAAAATGACAGTACAATGTATATAAAATAACAAAAAATGACAGTTGAATGATAAATGATATTCAATAAGAAAAAAACTACTGTATACTGACAGAAATGACTTAAACGAAATGAGCGGTCGCGAAAGTCAACTAAAATTACAATTATCGACAGAAGCTACAGAAAACAAGAGGAACGACAGAAAAGCTCTACCAACAGAAAGGATGAAAAATAATAGAAACAACGAAACATTGGTTTGCTAATAATGAAAAAAAGAAACCACCAAAAAGACAGAAACGCAAAAACAATTGGAACAAAGCGACTTAGGGCCAATTTCTTCACCTTCGCTTAAGCCGTAAACCACGTTTACCCATACGATTGAACCAGGTTTAAGGCCTAAGCGGTGGTGAAGAAACCGCTTATTAATCTACAGAAACAGTATAAATGACAGAAGTGATAGACATCTTAAAAACGACAGAAAAAAGCAGAAACTAGAGAACGATTGAAGCGAGTGAAACGGCAGAGAGGACAGAATGCAACAGAAACGACAGTAATAACACCAGGAATCACACAAAACAGAAACGAATAGCATCATAAATGCCAGAAATGACTTAAGCTACAGCAACGACAAAAAAAATATCATTAAAACAGACAGGACATTCTGTTCGAAAGATATGACAAAAAAAAGAAAAAGGAAAAATAGAAAACGGCGAAAGGAAACGACAAGAACATGAATGAAAAAATCACCAAAAACGATAAAAAGAATAAGAACGACAGGAAAGACTGGAATGTCAGGAATGACAGACACGACATCAACGACAAAAGCAACAGGAACAACCCAAAGAGAACCAATGGATCATTAAAATAACCAAAACGGCCGCTTTGGAAAGCATAAATAGCGTCACCGTAGCCTTGTGTGTTTAACAGAACAGCAATGCTGTCACAATGTTGAATCCCATATACAGTGGCGCCTTTGTTTTGATGCGGTTAGCACTGACAAAATCTACATACAATGATCCATAGAAACAGAAACGACAAAAAAAAAATGACGGATACGGTATTTGTATACAGGAATTGTGTCCTTTGTAGCCATGTGGTTAGTGTCATCAGCAGGTAATTAGCGCATAGTGTCATGGAATATCTTTTCGGATTGTGCTACTTTTCCTCGAATGTCGTTTCCCCGAACGCCTGTTCCACGAATGACCCGTTTTCCTGAATGCCATTTACCCGAATGACATGTTTCCCCGAAAAATGCAACAGTTCAAATAGGTGCTATAATCCATATCAGTGGCAGTATAATATAGAAAATAGAAAGTACGATAAGCAATCAAAAGAATATGGACTCAAGTTCGGGTCGTCTTTATTCCTAAAGCAGGGAAAAAAGACAAAACAAATCCAAAATCGTTCAGACCAATTAGTCTAACATCTACAATTCTTAAAATCATGGAAAAGATAATAGACGAATACATAAAGTCAAAATACTTATAAACAAATCCTATCAGTAAATATCAATTTGCTTATCAACCCAATAAGTCTACAGTCACAGCTCTTAATGAACTGGTTACAAAAATAGAATCCACGCTTCACAGGAAAGAAATAGCTCTTATGGCATTTCTGGATGTTGAAGGTGCGTTTGATAATGCGTCTTATAAATCTATTGAAAATTGTATGGTGAAAAGGCAATTCGATCGTTGTATCAAAATATGGATTATGAAAATGTTGAATGATAGAGAAGTATCTGCTGAATTGGGAGAATCTTCAATAACAATAAAAACCACTAAGGGATGTCCTCAAGGAGGTGTATTATCCCCTTTGTTTTCGTCGCTTGTTGTTGATGATCTCCTCATTAAACTAGTAGAAAAAGGCTTCGAAGTTATTGGGTTTGCAGATGATGTGGTAATAATAGTTCGTGGAAAGTTTGATAATATAATCACTGACAGAATGCAATCAGCATTGAACTGTACTTGGCAGTGGTGTCAACATGAAGGGTTGAACATTAACCCATCAAAAACAGTTTTGGTGCCGTTTACTCGCAGAAGAAAGATTACTTTAAAAAATTTGACTATAAACGGATGTATTTTACAATATTCTTCCAATGTTAAATATCTAGGAGTAATACTAGATAGTACTCTCAATTGGAACTTACACTTAGAGCAGGTAATACTCAAAGCCACAAATGCTCTATGGGTGAGTAAAAAAACTTTTGGTAAAAAATGGGGACTGAAACCAAAAATGATTAATTGGATCTATACGGTTATAGTACGACCCAGAATAGTTTATGCTTCACTAGTTTGGTGGACAAAAACAAAACAACATATGGCCCAGAGAAAGCTTGGAAAGTTGCAACGCTTAGCCTGCATGGCCATAACAGGAGCAATGCACAGTACACCATCAAAAGCCTTGGAAGCAGCTCTTTATAAACTTCCGCTACATCAATATATACAGAAGGAAGCTGAAAAGAGTGCTCTAAGGTTGAAAAGAAAACATACATTTTTAGAAGGCAATCTTTTCGGGCATCTCAGTATACTGAAAGATTTTCCAATAAATCCATTGGTAGTAATGAACGAAGACTGGATGGAAAATAGGATGAACTTAGATATACCATATAACGTGGTTGAAACAAACCGCCAAGTATGGGAATCAGGGGGTCCGAATATCTCACCAGGATCGATAATTTTCTACACTGATGGCTCAAAAATGAATGATAAAACCGGGGCTGGAATTACAGGACCAGGTATTGATATTTCAATACCAATGGGAAGATGGACCACTGTTTTCCTTGCAGAAATTTATGCCATTCTAGAATGTGCATCTTTGTGTCTGAGAAGGAAATACAGGTATGCACGGATTTGCATATTTTCAGATAGCCAAGCGGCGCTGAAAGCTTTAAAATCATTCACAAGCCAATCAAAACTGGTATGGGAATGCATAACACTGCTAAAGCAATTGTCCGTTAAGAACCAGGTTAATTTATACTGGGTACCAGGCCATTGTGGAATTGAAGGTAATGAGAAAGCGGATTTACTTGCAAGGAGAGGGTCAAGTGTCCAGTTCATAGGACCAGAACCCTTCTGCGGTGTATCCAAATGTTTAATACAAATGGAATTGAAACAATGGGAGGATCAAATGATACAGTCAAACTGGATTGCAACAGAAACCTTAAGGCAATCAAAACTGTTCATAACTCCAAATAAAAACGTTACGGAAAAACTTTTAAGTTTAAACAAAAAATCTTTAAGCATACTTATTGGACTTCTCACAGGACATTGTCCGACAAGATATCATTTGAATAAAATCAATCGATGTCAAACTGGTGTCTGTCGGTTTTGTGACTGTGAAATAGAGACCTCACAACATTTGCTCTGTGACTGTCCAGCGTTATATGTACGTAGAAGACAATATTTTAATAAGGGCATTTTAAGCCCTTTTAAAATTTGGTTAGAAAATCCCAATCTGGTTATTGGTTTCATTCTAAGAATCATACCGGATTGGAGTACTTCGCATCATCAGTCAACGGCATTTACCCCAAATGGTAATTCGTCGTCCTGAAAGAATGCAAATTAAATAGGGGTATACCACAATAGATCAAACTCATGGTCGCAGTGGTTTAAATCCCAACACCAAAAAAAAAAAAAAAATCAAAAGAAGGAGGTATTTGGTCATTCTCGACTATACGCATGTTGCCAAAAATTATGAGAACGGTAAAAATCGTAATAATCAGCAATAAAATAAAGAAGGGTGCATATCAGATGACCAGTACGTTCATCGCCCTGAAATGTATAAAGTTATTACAAATATTAGTGCAAAAAACTTTTCGGGGAAGTGGGCTGTTCGGGGAAACGAGGTATTCGGGGAAACGACATTCGGGGAACCGACATTCGGGTAACCGACATTCGGGTAACCGACATTCGGGGAAAAGTAGCACAACCGTCTTTTCGATTCCTGCTTTATTGGTTGAATCTTTCGGTAAGAAATGTTTCTCGTCTGCATAATTGGAGACTGCGAAAGAGAACAGAAACGACGGAAAGAGACTCGACTGAAACAACGGAAACGACAAAAACGATAAGAACATACAATAATAATAAAAAAGAACTACGACAGAAATGACAGACATGTAATAATCTATAGCTCAGAACCGACAGAATAGACAAAAACGAAAAAAACAACGACATAATTATCAGAAACCTCACAAAGGCCATAAATGGCAGTTAATCACTGAAACGAAGATAACGATGGAAATAACAAAAACGACACGAATGACAGAGAGAGTAACAATAGGAATAACAGAAACGGCTTAAGCGACTTAAATAACAGAAACAAAAATAAAAGAACAGAAATACCTGAACTGTTTTTGCTAGGTATGACAACACCCAGACAACCAGAAGTCGCAAGAAAGTTCATGTAATAACTCGTTTATTCATACAAACTACATCAAAACCGCAAAACACGGTGGATAAAATCGTCAGACTGATGAGTTTCCTCGCATAAAACTTTTTTTTCTGAGTTCATTTCTACATTTTGTTTCGTCCCGTACTCTTGTACAAAGTAAATCGAATCAATCCGTACCAGCTGTCAAATCAACATTTGTTATCATAAGTTAAGTTGCATATGATTACAAGTGAGTTTGGTAGAAAATTTACATTCTCGCATAATATATGCACATATATCGCCTCCTCTTTTGTACGTAGAAGGCCGTTTCGCGACATCTTATAAGTGAAATTTTGCACATACAAAGTCTTCAGGTGATTTTGTTATACGTACAATTTGGTTGTCTAAGTAACGGCTTACCGTGCCAGGCTGGGCTCTGCGACGACCTCTTTCACGGTTAGCTCGATCTGGAGCACGTCTTCAGTCTCAAGATCTGCTGGAGTGGATCTACTTTGCTAATCAGACCTCAGATATTTGGGGTGTAGTTCAATAGGCTAATGTAGTACATTTTCAACGTTTATACCCCAAACTTTACAGTACTATGTGGGTCAGTGTGCTGTTTCATACTCAGCTTTAATGTATCGGACCGGTCGGTCTCTGCTGGCAACTTGGAGTATACGGGGCAGCTCTGGAGTCGGTGTAACATGTGGACTCCTCAGGGTACCCTAGGTCACCTGAGGGGAAATGGGTTGGATCCCGGGCACGTCTTGGTCAGGATCTGGATCCAAACGCCTACGTGATTCGTCACTGGCTCCTCCGCCGAAAATGTGTCCTTACAACCGTGGATACGTACTGGAACTCCAGACTGTACTTCACGGGTCCTTAATTCAGGAAACATTCTTTTGTAGACCTAACCTTCTCTTTGAGGGATGACGGACTTCAGCATATCTGTCCTTAAACTTCTTCAGAAATGCTTCACCACAAAAACTTTCTTCCACGCTTGGCGCTTACTGATTTGAATGATTTGATTTGATTTGAAAACGAATGATATGTAAATAATAATAATAATCATAACAAGAATATAAAAAAGGCAAAATTTTAAAAAACTACCAGATTTATTGTTAAAAACAGTAACAAAACGACAGAACCGATGGCGGTGATACAATGCGTAAAAAAAACGACAGGAGAGACAGAAAGGATAAAAACTTACGAACCGAAAAAAAAGTCACAAAAGAGAAAATCTGCAACAACGACAAAAATTGACAGAAATGTCAGAATCGAAAATATCGCAAATAACAATAAAGTAACAGAAACAACAAGAACGATAGAAACGAAAGCAAAGACTTAAACTGCAAACGCCACAACAATAAAAAGACTAAAGAATGCTAGAAAGGACAGTAGCGATGGAAACTGCAGAATCGACAGGAATTACAAAAGCAGAAACGACAAAAACGAAAGCAACGATAAGATATACAGAAAGGACAAAATCAACAATGCGACAAATGCCAAAAAGAGAAATAGCAATAACAAACACACAAACTATAGTAACAATGAAAACGACAAAGAGGAAAAACAAAAAAAAACGATATCAATGCAATCAAATTCAAACCGTTTTCAATCCTTTATCGGATAGATATTTTCAACAGGTTGTAATTCCTTCTAATGGTACATCCCCTTCGGTGTTCTGATCACTGACGTAAATTGTATAAGCTCAAATTGAATTTACATTTCACAGTTGGTTCAACAGTTTACTCAGTTGACCTTCACACTTAACTTTGTGCTTCGCTATGCTCACCTCTCCCAGCACCACCCCCTTATCTTCAGCAGAAAAAATAAACGTTCGAATCGCCAAGTGATTCCGTCGTGAGATTTAACGTCACTTACGTCAATCAGATTCAAACGCCATACTTACCGGTTAATCATATGACTGCTTAATTAAATTTTAAAGTGTTGACACCCCTTATTGTAGCAGCTTCTTCGCTCGTCACAGCTAATGAATGTGTGTCTGAAGTGTAATCCGATGCTCCGATGGGCAATCGGTGGACTCGAAAAAGACTGCTCCCAGCACAGCTAAAGGAAGAAGACGTCGCCATTTCCGCCGGTGTTTGTGATACGGCTCTCGGTTTTCATTCATGAAAACGTGTGCTAATCTATTCTAACAACATGTGCTCGAACGCACATGACACTCACTAGACGGAACCGACGACGACGACGACGCGGGCGAATGCCTAATATGGAAGAAAACAACTGAGAAGTGGAATGGTGCTGATATTGCAAATGAAAAAAGAAACGACGAGATATGGCGAATATACTGCTTTATTGTCGTTGTCAGATTGTTTGATGTCGGATGCAATAAATCATAATGTCTGGAGATATTCGGTCGTGATGGTAATATCTAAAATTTGAGAGGAAGACGACTGCGAACTTATGTTTTACTCAATTAGATGAATTTAGTGTGTGTTTCGTTGATGTATATAAGTTGTGTGAAGTAATTTTTGTCTTTGTTGATTTCAATCAACACCATGAGGTCAAATCACGCGGGACAACGACCAAAGGCAAAAGTCCAAAGCCAAAGCCAAAGCCAAAGCCAAAGCCAAAGCCAAAGCCAAAGCCAAAGCCAAAGCCAAAGCCAAAGCCAAAGCCAAAGCCAAAGCCAAAGCCAAAGCCAAAGCCAAAGCCAAAGCCAAAGCCAAAGCCAAAGCCAAAGCCAAAGCCAAAGCCAAAGCCAAAGCCAAAGCCAAAGCCAAAGCCAAAGCCAAAGCCAAAGCCAAAGCCAAAGCCAAAGCCAAAGCCAAAGCCAAAGCCAAAGCCAAAGCCAAAGCCAAAGCCAAAGCCAAAGCCAAAGCCAAAGCCAAAGCCAAAGCCAAAGCCAAAGCCAAAGCCAAAGCCAAAGCCAAAGCCAAAGCCAAAGCCAAAGCCAAAGCCAAAGCCAAAGCCAAAGCCAAAGCCAAAGCCAAAGCCAAAGCCAAAGCCAAAGCCAAAGCCAAAGCCAAAGCCAAAGCCAAAGCCAAAGCCAAAGCCAAAGCCAAGGATTGGGATTGGGATTGGGATAGGGATTGGGATTGGGATTGGGATTGGGGGATTGGGATTGGGATTGGGATTGGGATTGGATTGGGATTGGGATTGGGATTGGGGATTGGGGATTGGGATTGGGATTGGGATTGGGATTGGATTGGGATTGGGATTGGGATTGGGATTGGGATTGGGATTGGGATTGGGATTGGGATTGGGATTGGGATTGGGATTGGGGATTGGGATTGGGATTGGGATTGGGGATTGGGATTGGGATTGGGATTGGGATTGGGATTGGGATTGGGATTGGGATTGGGATTGGGATTGGGATTGGGATTGGGATTGGATGGGGATTGGGATTGGGATTCGGGATTGGGATTGGGATTGGGCATTGGGATTGGGATTGGGATGGGATTGGGATTGGGATTGGGATTGGGATTGGGATTGGGATTGGGATTGGTGGATTGGGATTGGGGGATTGGGATGGGATTGGGATTGGGGATTGGATGGATTGGGATTGGGATGGGGATTGGGATTGGGGATTGGGGATTGGGATTGGGATTGGGATTGGGAATTGGATGGTTGGGATTGGGTTGGGATTGGGATTGGGATTGGGATTGGGATTGGGATTGGGATTGGGATTGGGATTGGAATTGGGATTGGGGATTGGGATTGGGATTGGGATTGGGATTGGGATTGGGATTGGGATGGGATTGGGATTGGGATTGGGGATTGGGATTGG
Organism: Aedes aegypti; assembly: GCF_002204515.2. Lineage (NCBI taxonomy): Eukaryota > Metazoa > Arthropoda > Insecta > Diptera > Culicidae > Aedes > Aedes aegypti. The sequence goes on from NC_035109.1 coordinate 374,713,604, forward strand.
GATTGGGATTGGGATTGGGATTGGGATTGGGATTGGGATTGGGAATTGGGATTGGGATTGGGATTGGGATTGGGATTGGGATTGGGATTGGGATTGGGATTGGATGGATTGGGATTGGGATTGGGATTGGGATTGGGATTGGGATTGGGATTGGGATTGGGATTGGGATTGGGATTGGGATTGGGATTGGATTGGGATTGGGATTGGGATTGGGATTGGGATTGGGATTGGGTTGGATTGGGATTGGGATTGGGATTGGGATTGGGATTGGGATTGGGATTGGGGATTGGGATTGGGATTGGGATTGGGATTGGGATTGGGATTGGGATTGCGGATTGGGATTGGGATTGGGATTGGGATTGGGATTGGGATTGGGATTGGGATTGGGATTGGGATTGGGATTGGATTGGGATTGGGATTGGGATTGGGATTGGGATTGGGGGATTGGGATTGGGATTGGGATTGGGATTGGGATTGGGATGGGATGGGATTGGGATTGGGATTGGGATTGGGATTGGGATTGGGATTGGGATTGGGATTGGGATTGGGATTGGGATTGGGATTGGGATTGGGATTGGGATTGGGATTGGGATTGGGATTGGGATTGGGATTGGGGATTGGGATTGGGATTGGGATTGGGATTGGGATTGGGATTGGGGATTGGGATTGGGATTGGGATTGGGATTGGGATTGGGATTGGGATGGGATTGGGATTGGGATTGGGATTGGTGGATTGGGATTGGGATTGGGATTGGGATTGGGATTGGGTTGGGATTGGGATTGGGATTGGGATTGGGATTGGGATTGGGATTGGGATTGGGATTGGGATTGGGATTGGGATTGGATTGGGATTGGGATTGGATTGGGATTGGGATTGGGATTGGGGATTGGGATTGGGATTGGGATTGGGATTGGGATTGGGATTGGATTGGGATTGGGATTGGGATTGGGATTGGGATTGGGATTGGGATTGGGATTGGATTGGGATTGATGGATTGGGATTGGGATTGGGATTGGGATTGGGATTGGGATTGGGATTGGGATTGGGATTGGGATGGGATTGGGATTGGGATTGGGATTGGATTGGGATTGGGATTGGGATTGGGATTGGGATTGGGATTGGGATTGGGATTGGGATTGGATTGGGATTGGGATTGGGATTGGGATTGGGATTGGGAGTTGGGATTGGATTGGGATTGGGATTGGGATTGGGATTGGATTGGGATTGGGATTTGGGATTAGGGATTGGGATTGGGATTGGGATTGGGATTGGGATTGGGATTGGGATTGGGATTGGGATTGGGATTGGGATTGGGATCAGAGACAAATGCTTAACCAATCGGATATGGAAAGCTCTCATCAAAACCCCATCAAAAAAACAGTTGCCAGCTATCGCTTCAAAGAGGCGTAGATTCACGTCAGCGCTCATTAATTAGTGAATCACCGCTGCATCGAAATTACCGTGCAAAATTGAAAATTGATCGCTTGATTACTGTAATGAGGGCGTCTGGAACATTCTTGGAGCGTGATTTTCACTTTTCGCCGAATTGGAAACAGCCCCTAGAACAAAAAACCAACCGGAGTTCTTCGAACTTTTTACGAAACCCACTTGAAAACATCGACTATCCTATCCGAGAAGAACGCAAAATAAATAAAACACGCACAATAATAGACGCGCAAAGTGCCTCGACTAAAGAGGCTGTTCATTATCGTAGAGTTGATTTTGTTGTGTTGGAAGATTCTTGTTCTCTCTGTTTACATTAGAAGCAAAAAATAAACTTGAAAAAGTACCCATTGGAAGCGGAATGAGCAGAACCGATTCATATTGCTTTCCTGGAAATCCTCGCCTACTTTGGGCCCAAATCACCATCATCATCAGCCGGGGAACGGGAGGCTGCTTGGATGAAGTTGTCGTTCGCTAGTCACCTCAGTGCCTACTTGATCACCACACGGGGCTAATAATTGATTCAATTACCACAATATGTGTAAATAAATCAGATGCAAATTATCACTAATTCCAACGAGTCATTGTAAAATGCTGCTCGCTCCGAGCGGTTATCGTTAAATTACAGCTCGCCTCTACATATGCGCGAGTTTGTCAGGAGTTGGCGCAATCCGTAGCCGGGATGCTGGCAGTGGGGGTCTTTCTAGTGGCCACGGTGCACCCTAGTCCGTGATTATCAGAACAAAACTCTCCATCAAATCTGTTCTTCATCCATATAAATCAATGCATTACTCTCGTTTAGTTATATGACGGCTTAAGAGTCTACAAGACATCAATATACGTCTGCTCACGCTTGTAGTTCCTTTGGATTGGGATTTCCTCTATTCCTGGAATCCATTGAGGACCTAGAACATCGGTACACCTTTAGTTACCAAAACGGGAATGATGACTAGTCAGACTGATTTGACGGAGCATTTTTACTGATAATAACGGTCTGGGGGAGCACCATGGCGGTGTGACGCGTTACTCTAGTGAGTGCCTGCGCAGTCGAGTGCATTCACGTACGATTCGGGAAGTTAACTCGCGGGGCACCCCACCGAACCGTATCATATTTCATACTATACAAACGCCCACATGGTATGTAACACTTGCAGCTTGCAGACTCCATGGTGGTGATTATCTCCTGAATGGCAGCACGCGAAGTCTGTTCCCCGCCTGCGCCAGTTACTACGAGCCGGGGTACAGAAATCAAATTCAAGCCTTAATCCGGTCAAATTGATTTCCATTTAGCTGCTGAAAGTACACGTGCGAAATTGTAATCGCTAAATTTGAATACATCTGAATCCGGTTCGGAACGGACGTCATCCGGTAGTGGCTACAGCGCCTTATTATCAGCAGTCCGTCATACTCGTCGAGGAGCCATGGACTACTCTGTCGCTGTTGAGCAGTGGTCTTCAGCTCCAAATGATCTTGCGGGCCATTGTGTTGATTCCAATAAATCTTTTGCATAATCTTGGAGTAAAAAAAAACAAATAAAACAATCAAACTTCAAAGCTTGGATACTTTTTTGTATTTGATACCTCTCCTCAATGCAAGTTCAGTACATTTTTAATGGTATCAATCAGCTGCAATTAATTTAGAGATGACATTTCCACGAATTTTAAATGAATATCAAAACCCGTCTTCGATGTCTCATGAACTATAACATCACATGTTCATCACGGCGTTAAATGCGGTTATCGAATAATATCGCATAGGTCGATTAGGCGTGAATATATCATGGATTACATCACCAACCATAGGTGACTTCGCGATCCTTACCTTATCCCACTAACCCAGTATCGTTGCCATGACAACTGTGGAGATGCAGAAGATTCTTCGGTTTCTAGTAAGAATGGTTGTCTAACTAACATTACTTATTTTCTCTGATCACCGTTAGGACGTGGCCGGTGCTGGTAATGACGTTTTGTGTGGCCAAAACGTTCTGGAGGGTCACATGTGGCCCATGGGTCGCAGTTTGGTGACCACTGCTGTAAACAAACTGATACCGGCTAACTTGGACGCGCGGAAGAGCGTTACTCGTAGCAGCAGCGGCACAATCGTAGAAGGCTTTTCTTTATCAGGTCAGGAAAGGTTTTGTAAACAACGTTTACTTCGATGATGATGTGTGGCTGCTGGTGAAATGAAAGAGAGTCTCTGTCGTTGAAGAAGTGTTGTGTATTTTGCGTTCAAATCGTTCAAACTGACGACGACGGCTTAAGGAACACCCCTCTTCAACGTCTTGGACGGCGAGCGGGCCGTGGTTCAGGTAAATGATGTGACGACGAAAACTATTACGGATATGTTTTGACGCAAGATTTACAAATAAATTTTCTGATTTGCATTATGAAGTAGGCTTAGCAACAGGCGAACGACAGTGCCATAGTCCCCAAATAGGCTCCCGCGAAGCACGCCTTCAGAGGGATCAAAATGCTTCTATAAGACGATGCCCACCGCAATGTGAATAAACACAAATTGCCAACGACCATCATAACGCGACATTGCACCGGTCGTTGCTAAACACGTATGGGAAACAGAAACCTAGGGTCGGTGTTCCCTTAGTGGACAGTCCCCTATAGTGGCACTAGTGGCTTTTTACGGCCGTTTTGCTATAAAGCTTTTCAAAACATTTTTTTACATGAAGGTCAAGAGCTATTTATCTAAGTACCATCGATACACAGCTTGATTTTGTTCAAACAATGATCGTAATAATTAGTTTTGCTTAACATTTGAGCTCCCTTGCACCTATAGTAAACCTATTGTTCCTATAGCAGCACTACTGAGAGAAACTATTTTTTACTATACGAAATAATTGATGAATTAAGAACTTTTTTACATCAAACGAATGCTTTTGATCCTCACTTTGTAGGAAAAATATAAAAGTTTTGTAAAAATACGGTTTTGATAAGTATTTTGCCAACGCCGTGATGCTAGTGCTACTATCCAGCTTTTTACGCTAGCATGCCATAAAATTTGAATCACCCCCCTCTTGACATTTCTTGCCTCTGACATAATATTTTATAGTTGGATCACAGCAATCTTTGGAGTTGAGCAAATTTTCATGTTGACGAAATACAAATATTTTCATTCGTGTATCCAGGAGACCAAAAACTAAAAAATACTTCAGATGTTTTATTCTTTTCATATTTTACTGTTTGCAATATTGTTATTTATTTTAGGTGGATGAAACTGGATTATAGCTAAATTCACAAACTGAATAGGAATTTCAAATAACAAAGCCCTATTTGAACCTAGATGTATGTCAGTGATTTGACAAAAAATGGCTACGATATTGCGATGGCTTTCTTGAGCGAGCCTATCAAATGTGTGCAGAATATAGCGATGTGGGATTGGGTCATTTCACAATGGAGATTAAGGTCCTGAGGACGTAATATACGGCCGCTTCCCATGGACCTTAAAAATTTGTAATGCAAGGAAGAAGTATATTTCCTTACAAGGATAGTTCACTACTAAGACAGCTAGCTTCTCTTCAAAGCTCTGAGTTAGTTGTGGTCTCTAGTAAATACCTATATTATTTATCTAAATGTATTATTTCGGCACCCGATGATTGGAAAACGCAAAAACCGTTCGGTTCACAATTCCATTGCTAGCTCGAAGCGCATTGCTTTTGTTCAAAAAGTGTGATTATCTGTCCTAAAATTATTGGCCTTTCAACAACACCGATAATCGGAAACGAATGGCTGAAAAATAGTGGTAGGGCCCCATTTGACGGGATAGTGACGATGTAATCTTGCGCGTCCATTTTATTCCCGTTATCCAATAATTTACTGAAATTCGTGCACATCGGATGTCTTCTGATGAATCCTAATAAATAATTACCTAACATATTAAAAAAATAATTCGAGATTACAGAATAATGTTTGATGTAAGTATAATAAGTATAACTAACTTGTTAAATACGAAGATGTTGTAGCTGCATAACAAATCAGGTGAAAATTATTGACAGTTCAATCAACAAAATAGAATAATTGCCTACTAAGACTTCGCTATAAAATCTGTACGCAAAAAGTGTCAAAACCAAATCACCCCTTGTCGTTTTATGGCCAGCGTAAAAAGCTGGATAGGAACAGAAATTAGAAATAGTGCTACTATAGGCACATGTATTCCTATAGTGGCACAAGCGATAATAAATACAAACATATGAGTTTTCGTAGTTTTCATATTTTTCCCACAAAACCAAGATAAAAAGCTTTCAGATGATGTAAAAATAATGACACTAGCGTTATTTTTTGATTTTATACGAATTTTTGTTCTTAGCTATGCGGCTATTGGTACATCGACCCTACCCTGTCGGTTAACAGTGCGTTTGTATATTTGGCAACGCTATCCAACCGATCCAACCGTTGCTATTCTTCAAAACAAAGTGACGTTCGTTTTGCAAGATGCGCATGTTTTGTTATGTGGATAATTTTTTAATATATTTAAAGCTTTTAATATTTAATATTGCGTATCCGGTAGAAATCAAGACCAACATTTATTTAAAACTAGTGGTCCCGGCAAACTTCGTCTTGCCATCAAGTAGGCTGTTGAAAAACGCTATGGATCGTCCCATACAAAGTTATAGTTTCGTTCACTCTCGTTATTCCGACTTTCCCGGTGAATATCTTGAAATTTCTATACACACAAACACGTCGGAACCCTTAACGAACAAAACGGAGAAAGAATCATCCAATTCCGTTGACCCGTTCGTAAGTCGTTTCGTGACATACAAACACCAATCCATTTTTATTTATACAGATAGATTATTGTTTTCTCGGGAGCTTCAGATGAACTACATCTTCTAGAGTAACTCCATAAAGGAAATCTGAAGGAACTCCAGAGGGATTTAAAGTAACGAATTCCTGGAGAAATCCAGAGGAAAGGTGGAGGTGGAGCTCTGCATCAATACAAGGATAAACTTGTGAGAATTGCCCGGAGGAACTTTTGAGGATGTATTGGAGAAACTCTGCAGGATATCTAGGGGAATTCTCGGAATAACTCCAGAAGGATTCCTAATGGAGCTTCGGAGGATTTCCTAGGAATTATTGGAGCATTCCTGGAGAAACTCCGATTAAATTATTGGAGGAACTATCTCGAAAATCCAAATTAAATCCCAAAGAAATTTTCGGAGTAGTAGCTCCAAATGAATTGCCGGTAGAGCCGCCCAGAAATTACATCGGGACATTCTTTTCAAGAATTTCCCCGAATATTTCTCCAAAGAACTCCTCCGGTATTTTCTTCAGGAATCTCTCATGGGATTTCCAATATCATTTCCCATTCCTCTTCATCCAGGATTTTTTCTGAGGATTTCGTCCAGAAATTCATAAAGAAATTCTTATTTGGATTTTCTCCAGAAATTATTTCGGGGATTTTTTCAGAGGATTTAAACCAGCTGTGGATTTGAAGCTGGAATTTTCCATTTCCAGAAATGTCCTCCAGAGGATTCTTTCGGCGATTTCCCCAGGAACGCCTCCGCGAGTTTTCTCCAGGAATTTCCCAGGGGATTTTCAATAGCTATTACTCTGTGGATTTCGTCCAGCCATTTTTCGGGGGATTTAGTCTAGAAATTCTTTCGGAGATTTTCACCAGGAATTGCTCCGGGTGTTTCCACAAGAACCTCCGAGAATTTCCTCCAGAAATTCTCCTGAAGATTTCGTCCAGGAATTCTTACGGCGATTTTCTCCAGAAATTCCTTCGAAGATTTTTTCATAGAATTTCTCTGGGAATTTCTCCGAGAATTTCAAGGATTCTCTCTGGGGGTATTCCTAGACCTCCTTGGAGATTTTTTCCAATTCAACAGGGGTTTCTATAGCAATTCCTCCAGGGATTTGGTCCAGGATTTTCTTCAAAAAATTTTTTTTTTCAGAGATGTTTTCCGGAGATTTCCTTCAGGAATTTCTCTTGTGATTTGAATTAGGAATTTCCCTTGGGATTTCAACCACACAGAAAGAAAAATCCATGTAAATTTCAGCTTAAAATCATGCACATGAAGGGAATGCCAGAGTTGTCGCAAATTTACACGTCACATCGTGTAAAATTACAATAACATCATGTGAGTTTCCGTTATATATCGTGTAATCCAACATGAACTCTAACCGATTACGCGAAATTCGCATAAATTTACATGATGTTGATGTAATTTTCCACGATGTGTCATGTCAATCTCCGACAAACCTGTCATTCCCTTCATGAGTATGATTTAACGCTGAAATTTTCATGGATTTTTCTTTCTGTGCAGGAATTTCTCCGGGGATTTTCTCCAGGAATACCTCCGGGGATTCAAGGATTACTCTGGCAATATCCCCAAGAACTCCTCTGAGAATTTTCGCCAGGAATTTGTCAGGGGATTTACAATTAAATTTCTCACGGGATTTTCTCCAGGAATTCCACAGGGAATTTCTAATAGCAATTCCTCCGGAGATTTCGTCCAGGATTTTCTCTTGGGATTTCGTCCAGAAATTCATTAAGAAATTCTTCTAAGGATTTTCTTCAAAAAAATTTTCTGGAATATTTTTAGAATTTTTTTCTTTTCGAATCATCTTTTGAGATGTTTCCTTTTGTTCCTCCAGGAATTCTTCTGGGAATTTCGTCCAGAAATTCCTCCAGGGATTTCGTCCAGGAATTCCTCCAGAAACTTCTTTGACGATATGCTCCAGGGATTTCTTCCGGGGATTTTTTTCAAAAAAATTTCAGGAGATCTCCAATGGCAATTCCTTCGGGGATTTGCAACAAGAAATTTCTCCGGGGATTTTCTAAAAAAAAATCCTCCGGAGATTGTTTTATAGAATTCCTCTGGGGATTTACTGCAGGAATTTCTCCGAGAAAATCAAATAACAATTCCTTCGGGGATGTTCGTCAAGACCTCTATTGAGAATTTTCTCCAGGAATTCCCCAAGGGACTTCTAACAACAATTCTTACGGGGATTTTGTCCAAAAAATCTTTTGTGCTTTCCTCCAGGAATTGCTTCGGGAATTTCCTCCAGAAGCACCTTCGGAGATTGGTCCAGGAATTCCCCTGAGCATTTCACAAGAAACTTCCCTGGCGATTTGCTCTAGGAATTACCAAGGGGATTTCCAATAGCAATCCCTCAGGGGATTTCGTCCAGAACTTCCTCTGGGTATTTCGCCCAAAAAAATCATAGAGAAATTTCTCCGGGGATTTTCTTCAGAAATTCTTTCTGGGATTTTTTTCAGAGAATTTTTCTGGAATTTGCAACAGGATTTTTTCCGAAAAATTTTTCCAGGAATTTCTTAGAGGATTTTCTTCAGACATATGGCGGGGGGGATTTCTTCCAAGAACTTTTCCGAGGATTCCCTCCAAGAAATAATCCGGGGATTTCCTTCGCAGATATTCTACAAGAATTCCTCCGGGAATTCTTTTGGAGCTCCACCAGGAATTCCTTCGAATTTCCTTCTTAGTTTCTTCAGGAATATCTCTAGAGTTCGTCAAGCAATTACCCCGGAGTTTCTCTACAAACGCCTCCAGAGTTCCTCCAGAAACACATCCGGAGTTCCTCCATAGTTTTTCTACGATTTTCTTTTGGAGATTCTGTAGGATTTTGTCCAGAGTTCCTACAGGAATTCCTTTAAAGTTCTCTGGGTATTCCTTCGGTGCTTTACCGTTCATTCCTCCTGAGCCACTTTGGAGTACTTTGGATTTCCTTCTTAGCTCCTTTGGAATTGTTGCGTAGTTCTTTCTGGTATTCCTCAAGGAATTTTCCGAGTTTCCCCCATGAATTCCTCTGTAGGTGCTCTAACAATTTTTCCGGCGTTCCTTCAGAAATTTCTCCGGAGTTCTTCCTGAAGCTTTGAAGAAACTTCGAAGCATATGCTGGATAAAATCCAAAAGAATTGCCGAAAGAACTCCAGAGGAATTTCTGGAGCAACTCAGGAGGAATCACCGGTGAAGCTCCGAAGGAACTCTAAAGAAATTCCTGTAGGAATTTGGACATAACCCTAGAAAATCTCCAAAGGAAATCCTGGAGTAACTACGAAGCAATTCCTGGAGCAAGAATAAGGCAATCCATGAGACAGCTGCGATCAGCTGTTCTTTTTGTTTACCATGTGCTTTTGACGTTTCGCGATCGGAGTGACTTTTCGATTACAAAAGAAAATGTAAAGCTCCGATAACACTCGCATGATTTGTTTACTCTTTCATTTCGGTTACATTCACACTTTTAGCAGTCAGTCCTATCACGAAAAGTCCTCATGGATAGCCTTACACGCTAAGATCAGTTTACCCATAAATTGGTAGTTGATTTACCCATATTTGAGTTCTAAGTACGTTACTCATTTTATGGGTAAAATATACTGAAAAAAATTGGTAAAATTCACTCATATTATTGGTAAAGTGGCTGTACCCAAATATGAGTAATGAAAATTACCCATATTTGGATGAAATATTAAGTCAACATCGCAGATCCGCCATAACAGCAATAAAAACAGTTTGGCTGGAAATAAATCAAATCAATTGATTGGAATATCCCGTTCAGCTCTATTAGAAAGGTAAGCAAATATTATTGTCTAATCAGGAGTGACATAATGTTGCAATCGAGGAATATGTTTTTATTTCAAGGTTACAATTATCCAGGATGGTAGCTGCCCAAAAAGTTTTCTTGCCGGTTTCAGCCAGAACTTTACTTCCGGAAATCCTCCCTTACATTTATGATGCAACTGTTGGCAGGGAACGGTATCAACAATTCATGCTATTGGTGTACTGCTGGAAGGAAAATTATATTGAGAAGTTGGACAAAGAGAGTACCATTAGTTTCAAGGTAAAACTGTGCATGTTTTTGGAATATTAAGTTCGTCAATAAATGTAACCGTTCGCGAATACAAAATCATGTAATTGTACATTAATGACTACGGTAAATAAAAATATTTAAAAATTCATTGTGGATGTATTATGGGATCATGTATAAATGTAATAATAATAATGTAACCCAAATTTGGGTAAATTTGCCTATGGTTTTGTTCATTTCAAAATACTCATAAATGGGTAAAGGCAGTTTACCGATTTATGAGTAAAGCCTCATTTACCCATAAAATGAGTTTGTGCACTTTTTGGCGATTATGGGTAAACTTTACCCATATTTGGGTAGACCGATCTTAGCGTGTATAGCAACTACTGATGCGGAAACAGGGTCGTACTCTACCAACCTTGATATCAACGATCGGTGCAGAAATGAAAGAATAGCTAAAATAGAACCGCATTGCGTATTCATTTTATGCACGCATCTGTGAACGCACTGGTGGGCATCGTCTGAAACAGCGTAAAAAAATGACATGTTTACGTGTCTCAAGGATCAAATAATTTGTTCCTAGTAGATTTGGGAATGCTGAATCTTATGGCGTTCTTATGCAGCCCACAGACGCTCAGACGGTTTGACCAACATTGACTCCGCCTCCAAGTTAGTTAAACCTATTTCTGTTGCTGAAACCGTTTGACCGACTGTCAAAGTTCGTTGCAGCAACACTATATTTCTTCGCATGTTTTGAATGATCTCGGCAAGTATAGTGAATACGTGATTGTCATTTTTCCGAATTTGGTGGCTGTGGGAGGAAATAGTTCTACGATTTTTGGGCAATAACCGTAGTGAAGAAGAGCAGAACTTTCAAAATTTAAGTACCGGAAGAAATAGATATTGGTGAGGAATTCCAGATAATTCGCACGAAGTATTCCGAAAAAAAAACTCTAAAATTATATGGAGTCTCCGTTGGGGATTATTCTGAACAGTCATCGATATGCGAACGGCTATTATAATTTCTTCGAAGATCCTATCCAGATTTTTTAATGGTTTTCTCTAGTTATTCTACTTAGAAGTTTTTCCAGGCATCCATGGGTTTTACTAGGGATTCCACCAGAAATTCTTCCTGGGATGCTACCAGGAATTTAATCAATAATTCCTTTAGATTTTTTTTCACAAATTCAATCAGAAATTCTTCCGTGGAAAATCCTTCAGGCATAACTTCAGGTTCAGGAAAAATTCTTTCAAAGGTTGCTCTTACAATTATTTAGGATTTTCTCCACCGATTTCTTCGAAGATCAATCCAAAAAAAATCCTCAATTGATTTCTTCAGTAATTTTTCAGAGCTTACTCCAAGGCTGCCTCCAAGCATTCCTCCAGAGAGTGTTATAACAATTTCTTTAAAGATTCCCCCAGTAATGCCTTAGAAGTTAGTTGCATTAATCAGGAATCACATCACGGATTTTTTTTAGATACTTCTCAATAAATTCATCACCAAAAATTTTCTCAAGGATTTCACCTGAACTTTTTTCAGGGTTTTCTCCTAAAACTTAAATTCCTCCGAACGAATTTCTTCAGCGATTCCCTCTTGTAATTTTTCTAGAAGAAGTCCGCCAAGGATTTTTCCAAAAACTTCCCAATTGATTTCATTAATGATTCATGCCATGCTTCCTTCAAAAATTCCATCATTAAATGCTTCATAGATTTGTTTAAGAATTCCTACAACGAAACTTCAGATTCTATAAGAATCCACCAGGAATTCCTCTATTAATTCTTAAAGAGATTCTTCAATTAATCCTTTCCAAGAAATTAATAAAGGAATTCCATCAAAAATTCCACCAGGAATTCCAAAATAACCGGAATTAATTCAAACATTCATCCAGAGATTGCTTCAGCGATTCCTGCGTGCTTAAAATTCCTTCAAAAATTTTATCAGATATACATGCAAATATTTACTCTAGGAATTCTTACAGTGATTCTACCCAGAATTTCTCCAAGGATTCATCAAAGAGCTCTTTCAGGGGATCCACTAAGAAGCCTCTAGGGTTCTCACAATAAACACATCAGAAGAATTCAAAAACCTTCCTACACAGGGTGTCCATCAGGAATTTCTTTTGAAATTCAAATTGCAATTTTTTGAGAGGTTTCCCCAGGTTACTCTCAGGGGATTCTTCAAGGGAATCTTAAAACTCATTTATAAATTCTTCCAGTGTTTTCTTCAAGGATTCTTCCCCCCGACGGGACCCAATAAGGCATTCGACCTGGGATTTCCGAAGAAATTACTTCAAGAATCTACCAGAAACTTCTCCGAGTATTCCTTAAGGAAATTATTTATCAATGCCTTCCAGTATTACTTGAAGGATTTTCTTTCCAAGGAATTCACCAGGAATTACCTTAGAGAATCCTGTAGAAACTCCTTCAAAAGTTGCTTTAAAAGTTCTTCCGGAGATATATTGAAGAATTTTTCCAGGAAATTCTCTCGAAATATTTCTAATGATTTCTTTGATGATTCCTTCAAGGATTTCACTATAAATTGTTTTATGATTCTTTCCAGAAATTTTCCAAAAAAAAATACGTCTAGGGATTACAACCTCAAAACATTCGGAAAAAATGCTTTGTTGATTACTCTGAGTAAATATGATTGAAATCCCTGGGGAACTATCTTTTGGAATTTTGTAGATGCCTTCTTGATGGAATACCTAAAGTAGGAAAAGGAAGAATCTCTAGTTTAATCCTTCGCGGAATTCCTGGACAATTCTCTCGCGAATTGTGAAATATTTTTATTAATTCCCTGGAGGAATTTCTGATAACCCTGAAGAATTCTAAGAAGCGAAAACCTTGTAAAACCATTGAAGTATTTTCTGGTAGAACTTCTAGTAGACTTTTCTGGCGGAAATTCTAGCAAAACTCTGGTGGTATTCCCAGTGTTAACCCAGAAAGAACTCCTGGTGAAATTCCTTAAAAAACTCCTCTCGCAAATTGTGGTCATATTCCGTAACAAGTTCGTTATGGGTTCCATGGAGATCATCTTAGCGGAACCCTTGGTGGATTTTTTTTCAGAATGTTTTGGAAGAACATTCTAAAGATTTTTTTGAATTCCCGCTAAAATCATCCCATTGAGAATTCTAGCTGAAATACTTTAAGGTTTTCCTCATGGACATCATGGAGAATTACCTGGATGAATTTCAGATGCAATCCATATAGGAACGTCTGGTGGAATCCTTAGAGGAATCCCTGGAAGATTTATATGGGGGATTTTAAGTTGGAATCCTTAGAGGAAATCCTAGCGGAATTTCCGAAGGAATTCCTGGTGGAATGTCTGAATGAATTCTCAGAGGAATCCTTAAAAAATCATCAAATTACTTGTGAAGTCCTTACAAGAAGTATTTGGTAAAATTGCTGGAGGAATTCCTGAAAACCCCCAAAAATCTCTTAAGAAATTCTGGATGGAATCTCTTGAGTGATTACGGTGATAAAATCCTTATAAGAGATTTCTGATAAAATCCCAGTAATTTCTGAAAACCCTTGAAGATCCTTGGATATAATATTCCTTGAAGAATTTCGGGAGGCATCCCTTGATTAATTCCGGGAGGACTCCATTGAAGAAGTCTTTCAGGAATCCCTCATCTTCCCTAGAAGAACCCCTGGAAGAAAAAAAAACTGGTAGAATCTTTTAATTAATTCAGGGAGGAATCTGAAGTAAATAGCCTGATGGAATCCAGGAAATCCCTAGAGGAATTCCTGAAGAAACCTTTAGAAGAATTCCTGATACAATCCCTGAAAGAACTTCTGATGGAATCCTAGAAGGTGTTCAGAAGAGGATTTTATAATGAAATCTTAGAAGTTTTCCCAAAGGAATCTTTGATAGAACTTTTGAATGAATCCCTTTAGAAACTCCTAATCAAATCTATTGAAAGACTCCTGATGAAATCCCTAGAGTAACTTCTGATGGAATTTTTGGAAGAACTTCTGATGTAATCCCTGGAGGAATTTCTGATGGAATTTCTAGAGAAACTCTTGATAGAGTTTCTGTAGGAATTCTAGGCAAATTATCAGAAGGAAATCCTTATGGAATTCCTCAAGGAATCCCTGATATAATCTCTAGATAAATTCCAGGAGTGACCTCCGAAGGAACTCCTGATGGAATCCCTAGAGAAACTTAGGAAGAATCCCAACTAACAATTCAGAGCCTTAAACAAACATGCATGTTTAATTATTGTTCAATAATGGTAATGACAGCTGAATAAAAAATTTGCTCTATAAAGAGCTGAGAAGGTGCTTTTTCAACACAAACTTAGGTCAATGTTCAACGTTATGCATTAGAATGAACAAAAGTTGAATCGCCACTTATTAAACGTTTCCATAGATTCTCATTCGACTAGTCAAGATTGTTTTACTAATGAGCTGAACAAGACATGTTTCCCCCAATTAAAAAGCCAATATTCCACTAAACAAATGTATATGTATAAAAGGATATTCAGAAGACGAACTAAAGTTTTACTTGCGTCGCACTTCAGCTATTCCCACATGTTTAACATAAGCATTAGACCTGTTCATATTTAAAAAAATGTGTGGAAATCTACCGGTCAAGCAAAATTCGGAATTCTCATGCTAAGAGCAATGTCTGGTCAAATTTTCAGCTCATTTGATAAAGATTTCAGTATGCTTCAAGTTGAAAATGTATTTTTGGGATTATTTCAAGGTTTAAAAAATCATAACTAGCATGTGGAAAATCAAAACCACTTGCTATTACCACTATTTAAAAGCTAATTCTATTCTGTTGAAGTTTGTTGAACACGCTAACAAGATTAAATTGAGTTTTAACATTGTTTGATCCAAATTTGTACTCCGCAGTACCCAGAAATTACAGTTTTCTCAATATACATGGTATATAAAACATGCATTGGTATTATTTTTTCAGGCCCTAGTCAAAGGGAATCATACATAATACATTTATGAATTCATTGACCATCAACAGATTACATGTTGCTAAAGGCAATAAATTACAATAAATGCCCAAAGATCGAGCACCGCATCGCAACCTGATGATAGTTAAATCATGCATGACACATGTACCGGAAACGAATGAATTGAACAAGTTAGCATTGCTTTTTCTTTCCGAGTGATGATTGTTTCGATCGCATTTCACTGATCATTTAGAACGATTTGAAAACAATCATTATCATCGACTGGGAAAAGGCAGTGCTAACGTGTTCATTTTTTGTATTCATTGAAGCTCACGGTGGTGCTCTTGGCTCACCCACAGTGGATTTACAAATGTGCTTCATAATAACCTATTTTTTACAATTTATTTTCGTAAGATAAATGGTTACTTTAAACGGGATTGACTTTTAGATATGCATTGCCATCATGCCTGGAAATGAAAAATCCGAAATTTTCATGCAGGCATGCTGTTCAGTGAAAACAATTCCCGAAAAAAGAGATTTTCAAGAACCTCGAGATACAAACCTCAACCAAACTATGTTAAAACTTGCTCCAATCATGAAATTGTGTTCGGCAAAAGTTCGTAGAATTGGATAAACTACTATGTAGAAGTATTTCCGATAAATTTTGATGTTTCGTTCGGTAGTTATGATTTTTTAAAGCTTGAAAATAGCCCGAAAACACATAATTGATTTGAAGCACAACTAAATTTACTCTAAATTGAGTGAAATTTTGGCCAGAAGTTCATTTCGCAATGAAAAATCAAAGTATTGGTTGACTGGGGAGTTTCCAGACATTTTTGAAAATATGAATAGGTCTAATAAGCATGAATAAGAGCTGAATAAGTATCTTATAAAATCCTAATTCAGCTTCAGTATATTATGAGAACAGTTGATCCAATAGAGGCCAAAATGACGTTTAACAAACACATTGTTCAGCAATAAATAAGCCTTGTAAAAGCGATCACACTATAGCTAAATTTCATAAAATGGACAAAATATCCGAAATTCGTGTTGAGTTCCGAATGCATTTCAAAGCTTGTAAATTAAGCTATCTTAAAACGTTTGAAATAGCTGTTCAGAAAATAAACATGGTCAGTCTCCAAAAATGCAGAATTATTGTGAAAAACAAAAATAAACATTTAAGCTAAGTATTCCGAGTAGGAGCAAAGTACTGACAAACAAAGCGTGATATTGACTTGATTGACATAAGAGATAAAATATCTGAAGACAATATCAAAAATTTTTTCCTGGAACTTCTAAACCTATGAAAAATTTGATGTACGCAGATCTAATGAATAGCCCGCAGCTATTGGTAAAATTTTGCAGAATCTAAATATGACATGCCAATTTTGTTCTAGTAGTTTATTTTAGCTATCATTTCCAGATATTTTATATCATATATCTATCAAGTTAATATCACTTTTAGCTATCCATATTATATTTTCTATTGCTAAGCTCTTTTCACCAGCTCGGGATGTTTTTCCGTACAAGAAAAATGGAAATTTCTTTGACAGAATTGATTAAATAAATTTCTATAGCCAGCTACATTTGAAATGACATTTCTTCACAACTGAATAAATACTGCGCTCTAAGAAAAATGATTTACTTGGCCATTTCCGAAAATAAAAATCGCATCAAGATATTCGAATATTTTTCTATTCAGGTGGGTTCTGAGGACTAACCCTTCAAATGATTCAAATATATTCATACAGTGAACTTTTACTTCAATGCATATGTAATAGGTTTATGAAAAATACAAATAAAAATATAATCAAACTTTAATTTATAAAATTATTTAAGTTAATTAATCAGTTTTGAACAAACTAAAACTTATTATGAAATTAGATTAATCATTTCAGACTGTTTTTACTTTGTGTAAATAAACATTATTTTGACCAACATCGACATAAATTTTCTCACGGTGCGCTAAAAATAGCCGACTGAACTCAGCTTGGATCAGCACTAAACAACAGCTGAATAATATGCTTGTTCAGTTGTAGATTAGCGTACCATGTGTTGATTAGACGTTGTCGAATAGAAGCTCGAACATGGTCAATATTCAGCTATGAGAAGTTTATATTTTGCACTGGACGGTAGAATTATCAATTCTAGGATGGCGCAGATGGCAAGGCATACCGCTGACGATTGGAAGGTCTCGAGTTCGAATCCAGTATACAGGCGATTTTTAAATAAGATTGTTATACTATCATAATAATAGTGCACACTACATTTATAAAAGTGCCTAGAAATTTTTGTTTTGTTTTTATTAGTCTTTAATTATTTTTAGACCAGCCGTATAAAAGCTGAACTAAATGCTTGTAAAACGTTTTTAAAGCTGAAAAATAAAGTTGGTATTCAACGACATGCTTTAAAGTTTCTCCAAATTTGTGTGAACAATGCTTTAACAAAGGTTGGCCATGGAAATTATTAAAATGTTATTAAACATGATGCTGGATAAAACTGCCATAATGGTGTTTGTTAAATGAGTGAATGTTAGTTGGGATTCCAGGTAGAATCTTTGATTGAACTCCTGGTGGAATTCCTACAGAAACTTTTGATAGAATCTCTGGAGGAATTCTAGGTGGAACATCTAAAGGAACTATTAATCATATACTTGAAGGAACTCCTGATGCAATTCTTAGAAAAACTCCTGATGTAATCCTCAGATGAACTCCTGATTTAATCTCTAGAAGAATTTGTGATGTAATCTCAGGAGGAGTTTCAGTTGGAGTCTCTTAAGAAACTTCTTGAGGAACTTCTAAAAAAATCTCTATAGAAACTTCTGTTGAAATTTCTGAAGAAGTTACTGATAAGATTCCTGAAGAAATTCCTTGGAACTTCTTATGCAATCCTTAAAAGAAATCACCTGATATGTTCTCTGGAAGAATTTCAGATGGAATATCTGAGTAAACTTCTGATGGAATCTTTAGAGAAACTCCTGATAGAATCCCTAGAGGGTCTCCTTGTGATATATCTAGAAGAAATCCTTATGAAATTCCTCGACGAACTCCTGACATAATCTCTTGAGGAATTCCCGATGGAATCTCTGAAGAAACTCCTGATGGAATCCCTAGAAGAACATCTGATCCCAAATGGTGGGGAACGTCCCTTTGGAGCCGACCTTCTGATACCCTAGGGGATTTTTTATTAATTTCCATACGGGTTTGGGCCGAAAGGTCTCAGATTTTCATGAAACTTTTTCCACAGGCAGGGCTTATCAATATATGAATAAAAAAAATTGAGAAAAATTCAGGGTCACCTATTTTCCCGGAAAACTCAGTTGGATTTTTTTTTGTTTTCCCCTGACATTACTTACTTTGAAAAATCATAACTCAAGAACGAAGCATCGTAGAAACAAAGATTTTTTTTTATGAAAATGAAAGAAAACTTTCTAAGGAATAGAAAAAAATGTAAACTGGAAAAAGTTTTCCACTAAATTTTCCACCGTTGAGAAAATTCGTAAAGAAAAGCCGGAAATACTATGCTCCAACTCGTGGAAAATTTTCAAAAAAATATTTTTGAAAAGGTAATTTCATAAGCTTTAACCGCTGAAATTTTTGAAATGGTATTTTTTTCGTTTTTGAGTTATGGCCAATTTTGTAAAAAATGTGCAAATGTACCATTTAACTGTCAAATTGGTTCGTCAAGCAGCATCACACTCGGTCAAACATAGTACCAACATGAACATCAACCTCGGGGTCAATGTTGGTTAAACCGTCTGAGCGTCTGTGGGCTGCATTAGAAATGTGTCATCACGTCACAATTTTTAGCTGCAGGTCGCCAAAGTTGTATAAAACACTGGTTACATGAAATTAATGGTATTTATCAAATTTTTCTATGATCTAATCCAGTATGCCAAATATGATTTTAAATGTAATTTTAGATATAATTTGATTTTGATTTTTCCAACATATGTGAAGTCTCAATACAAATTTTTCGTTTCTGTTATATGGCGAAATACAATAGTTTTCTAAACCATAAAAAAATAACTTTTAAACATATGAGATGAACCAGCCTAGGGCTGAAAACCTCAACAATAAAGAAAAAACATAGAAAGTATTAAATAAAGTTGATATGTATTGTTTTGCACAATGGGTTTGAATTCTATGGTAAACTAAGCAATCAAATTGCCATGCAAGCTGGAAAACTTTCATGCAAGTTCGCTGAAACAATCAAATTTTGCATTTTCATCAGCCAATATCTCAAAAACTAGACGTGCTATTATATTTTTGAAAATAGCGATGGGTTGGTGCTTGAGACAAAAACGTGTTCCGCAGTGTAATCCATAAGGGATTAAGACAAGAGCAACTTGTATTTCTCATATAATTTGTAGTAGATTTTTAATTTATTTTTATGATTATTCCATCTGAAATTTTAAGAGGTATTCAAATCAACAGATTATTGTCATATATCCTCTTATAAAATTCACACTTTAAATAATTAGATATCCTAAGCAAACTATATCAAAATACAGAAAAAGATAGCCTGATAACTAATTCAGGAGCTACTGAGACCGTTTCCCAATAACTAAGTTAAAATTTCTTCAGATAATTTTCATGCATTTTACCAAAAAAGAGGTAAAAGATCGATAGGAATTTCCGGAAGAAGATTAAAATCATTTTTTTAAAATATGTATTGAAATCGCCAAAAAATCGTATTTTTTCCATTAGCTTAAGTACACATTGTTTCAAGATTCAGAATACATATATGTTCGGATGTGGAGGCCTTCTTCAGCCGAGTGGTTAGAGTCTGCGGTTATAAAGCAAAGCCATGCTGAAGGTATCTGGGTTCGATTCCCGGTCGGTCCAGGATCTTTTCGTAATGGAAACTTCCTTGACATCCATGGGAATAGAGTATAATCGTACCTGCCACACGATATACGAATGCGAAAATGTCAACTTTGGCAAAGAAAGCTCTCAGTTGATAACTGTGGAAGTGCTTTTAGAATACTAAGCTGAGCAGCCGGCTCTGCCCCAGTGGGGACGTTAATGCCAAGAAGAAGAATATGTTCAGATTCAGAATACAGTAATGTTAAAAATCTTTTTGACCAGAATACAAATTTGTGAAATTTCAATTCAAATACCGTCCTGCAATCTGCCAAAGATTGTGTCATAAAAAATGACAACAATTTATCAAACATAATGACTGAATTTTCATATAAAATCTCCAAGATGTAGGGTAAATCGCCAAATGTTGAACGGTTAAGATAGACGTTTTTATGTTATTTGATTTCAATGGAAATTCCGATAAAAAGGTTGCTAAAAAATCATTCAACACCGTAGGCGATTGGTTAACATTATTCCTGTTACATTTTTGGTACTGTAATGTGCATTTTATAATAAAAAAATATATATTTAAAAAGATAGTATTATACCCAATTGTTGAACATATACATAACCCATCTTATCCTAATGTTGAACTATGGACCTATGCACGGGTTCATTATTTGACGTTTGAGCGGTGCCGTGTTATTTATGTGACCATGGAAACCAATGAATTCGGCACCGTTCAAAGGTCAAATTAGTGAACTCGTGCATCGGTCCATTGTCGCCAAATGTTGACTGCTTTACTCCCGCGTTCATTCAACTTGCAAGTTTGCGCTCCTCGTCGGTTGTGAGGACAGGGTAAGGTTCGCGAAGCACTTTCCTTGACCACTCTGGGCTGAGACGGAAGTGAATCGTCCCCTTGCGCACTCCATAGATTTTAGCGGCTTATCCTAATGTACATTACCTTCGACATTACAGCATCAATCGCGAGATTGAGGTTATACTCCGGATAAATCGGCAGCCGATGCGTAATTTCAATCATGATGTAAACAAACAAACGGTGATGGCATTGATGCCATAGTGAAGATAGTGAAATTCTAAAAAGATTCAGGATATAGCCAGGGATGCAATTAATTATACTTTACTGAATCGCGTTTTTCATCATTGCAACAGACACCATTAAAAGGAATTTTTAATAATAATTATTGAACAGATATTTAAAGCAATAAACAATACTATATTGTGTAATGCAATATTCCATTTCAATATAGGTGTTTGCTACGAAAATAAAAAATCTGGCAATACTGTTGATGACACCAAGACTGTCATGTTATGCTAGTGTTCAACAAATGGAAAATGCATGTGAAACGAAAATGCAATTGAAAATGTTTTTATGTAATTAATAGGTGAGAAAATTGTACGGATGTTTAGAACATATCTGAAGTAGACTTTTACTGATATCGTGAATAGGTGCTTAACCCTATATACGTAGTATGTTTTACTACACAGCTTATCTCATAGCAGCCCCAGCTTAAGTTTTTTTTCTAAGAGAATTGAAATTTTCGTTTCACCTACCGATAAAAATTTTCAATAAATATTTCGTTTAAGAAATTAATGTGCTAATTAAATTTATTGTGCCCAATAGTACAGATAACTTACAAAAAAATCTGTATAATTTATTGAAACTATTTGAAAATGGTTCAATTTCCTGTTTTTACATGGTTTCTACAGATCGTTCAACATTTGGGTAGCGTTCAACAATTAGCGAATAATCCTATCACTAATACTAGAAAATATATCGTAAAGTAATGTACCAGCTATTGCTCAAGAGGATAAAAGTAATATTTGTTCAAGAAATTCCGTAATGAGTTTTATTTAAGATTTTTATTGAGTTGATTTGCAAATTCCCGATCTCATATTGTTTTTTTTTTTGGGTATTTCCTTGAAGGCACTCCTGGATAATACCTTAGATTAATCCTTAAAAAATATCCAGAAAAATCTCTTTAGAAATATCGGGAAATATTTAGAGAATGATCATTAGATAAATTCCAGAAGGGAAGAATTTCTGAAGTCCTAGAATAGTTATTGAAGGAACAGCTTAAAATGGTATTACTGACGAGGATATTTCTTGGAATCTAATGATCCATCTATTTATACAATAATCTTAGAAACCAATTCTATGGAAATTGTGAAATTTTGCGTAGTCAGGAAGAACAGTTTGAATAGCACAATATTTTGTTCAAATGTTCTTGGTAGGAGCAATCCAGGAATCGATGTTTTTTTTCAAGTCTAGTTCAATATACGACACTGAAAACGGCCCTTCAATGAGGACGAAATACGCCTATCTTTCAAAGTATCCAAATTCTATCGTGTTATACCATCATCATTAAACATAGTAAATATCCAATGTTTCTCCGAAGAGGAATTCGACGCAAAAAAAACAACCCTCATCATCATCTAATCAAAATAAAATCATTACCATATTTGGCATTTAATTATCGTAATTCAGCATTTATTTCCTCAACTTAACTTTTAACATAAACTCAAATTGCGCACAAACCCCCGAAAGAACCTTTTATAAAACTGTCCACTTTAGCCAGATATAATTATCTCCGGAAGGCTTACCCTCCACCAATAATTCTGTATAGAGCCCCCATATCCAAAGAGGCATCCAGCATCCAAAAACGGCCCCTCCACCGAAAAATGTGATAGCTCGTGCGTTCCTCCCTCTCGTCTCTCGCTCTGCCCTATCCTCAACCTTCCTGCGCAGAATCTCCGACCGCGCAGAAATGGAACCGGTTCTGTGGCTTTTAAAATCCTCAAACTCAACAAGTCTGCAAGCGGAGATTCGGGGGTTCTTCCCTCTCACAGCCCCAAGAAGAATCACAACAACTCTCGAGACCGTCCGCGGTGTAGTCCGGCGCAGCAAAAAGGTAAATACTACAAGCGATGGAGCCATAATATATCAGAACTTTTGTGGTTATGAGAGGGTTCTTCTTTTTACCAATAATTATTGTCAAGTTGAGAGGGAGCCGCGCTGGCTTCCTCCTGCCAGCAAGAAAATGGTCAAAACGAGACTCGACGAACCCCAAACCGTATCACAGTGGCGCGTCTTCATACAAAAGTCGGACATAATCTCAAAGCGTTCCAAAATCTTCTTTCTTCTATCTTCTATCTTCTATCTTCTATCTTCTATCTTCTATCTTCTATCTTCTATCTTCTATCTTCTATCTTCTATCTTCTATCTTCTATCTTCTATCTTCTATCTTCTATCTTCTATCTTCTATCTTCTATCTTCTATCTTCTATCTTCTATCTTCTATCTTCTATCTTCTATCTTCTATCTTCTATCTTCTATCTTCTATCTTCTATCTTCTATCTTCTATCTTCTATCTATCTTCTATCTTCTATCTTCTATCTTCTATCTTCTATCTTCTATCTTCTATCTTCTATCTTCTATCTTCTATCTTCTATCTTCTATCTTCTATCTTCTATCTTCTATCTTCTATCTTCTATCTTCTATCTTCTATCTTCTATCTTCTATCTTCTATCTTCTATCTTCTATTTTCTATCTTCTATAAAAATCAATATATTTTGTATAAAAAACAATTTATGGAGTTTTATCCGGCCATGTGCCACTGTGCGTCCGTTTTTTTTCGGACTGTTGATGTTTATGTATACAGAATCTTCATCTGCGGTCGCTTGTTTCGACTTTTGGTGTTCCTCTCGAGGAGATCGAATATGCTCCAAGATCCAAGATGGCTCTTCTCCGACAAATGGCAAAGCATGCCTTGGTGGGGCAGAACACGCCACATCTTCAGCAAAAGAACGGCGGTGGTGGCGTGAAGAGTGGATTACACGTTCGTTCTGAGTTTTATGAGAAGAGGCTCAGCTGTGAGTCTACCGGGGCGACGATTGATGGCGCTCCGCTGCTGGTGAGGCGATTTTAACGATGTTTGAGATACTCAATCGAAGTCCGGTGGATTGGAGGGGTATAACAGCCGAGGGTATTTCCAAGTGTGAATAAATTAACTATCAGTATGGTGTATACTTTTCTGAGTCAGACGACAATGGACAAGGAAAAACACCTGACAATTTGTTGTCTACTTTTATAACACACAGCAAGGTACGTAAACGAAAAATCGCTTCTTATGATGACTTCAGGAGTTTCTGAATATTACTAGAATCAGTCTTTGCATACCAAAGCTTCTCTCGTACTCCCACCGTGCATTTGTTTCGCGCCTTTTTCATATTAGTCAAGATAGGTACTATCTAGGAATGATGGGAATCCACGATTTCGCGGAAGTGCGTAATGTTAAGATACTCTATGACCCGTGAACTCGCGTAAAAAAGTTGAAATATAGCGTGACATAATTTGTGTACCATCCCTGACGTCGTGCACTTAATGCTTCCACACAATGTTGCAGAGCTTTCGCTTTCAGCGACGCTAATTCTGGATAGGAAAATTCCTACCGTCAGCAACGATCCTGTTTCCATTTGAAGTGGTTGATTTGCAATTCCGCAACCTAGTGCGCGGCTGACCAGCCTACTCGATCGATCGTTCGAAAGGAGCAAATCGCGTGCATAGAGAAATGTCGATTTTCTGATCGATCGTTTGAACGCATGCTTCGATTGCAGCATACGGCGCTGCATTACCCTCTCTAGGTGGCGCGCGCGAAGAGATGGTGCCATGCCAACTATGCCAACACATTTGATCAACTCGTTGGTGAAGCGTTGTCATCAGGGGGCCGATATGATGGCCATATTTTGTTGCCTCTTATCGAACGCAAGCAGCGCTCACCAATACTATTACGCTATAAGCAATGCAGCTGGTGTGAATGTGGGAAAATGAACCTAGGCACACAAAATCTACGCATATTGTTCGTTATTATTTCCATAGCGTAGCTCACGGCTTAAAATAAAAGTAAGTTTCATATATATTATCATAAAAACCACAATGAAGTGTTGTTTCCTTATTTTGGTATCGATTGTCATAATCAGAAGAACAATTATCACGATGATAACATTTCGCATCACAAGTTTCCAACCAATATCGATGCGCGGGATAGATGGCTAAATGCCATTGCGAACGCGGATTAAACCACTGATAAGTACCGAAGACTTTCAATGCACATTCTCACATACCAGCTTTGCGCAATTTTTGTCTTGTTTGGCGCATTTTGTACCATTTTCACTCATACGGAAGGTAAACATTCAACAAATACATGAGTGTGCGTGAGAATTTCAACTGGAGTATAAATTTATGCTCCCGATAAGAAGGCACAACAAGACCTGTCAAATACCATAGTGAAAAACTATGATGCCATCCCTCTGGTTGTCATCGTCAACCCCATAGCTCCGTACGGGGGCGCACAAGTGGTTGCCGCACCAAACCAGAATTTCTAGTTGTTGCAATGCGCGCGATGGATTTTTTTCGCTGCTTATTTGTGCTGATATTTTACTTATAAAATGAAATAATGTTGTTTATAATGGAATTCCTTGTTCCAGGGCTGGTAGTGAAAAGTGTAGGGTAACGACTGTTTATTTCGTTCTTAAACGCTAACAGTTGGCGCCAGCGGCAAAAAGTACAGACAACAACCTTTAGAACATTCAGATTCTTTTACTGGCCGCCGAGCGACGACACTGTTGTTTGTATTCCACCCACTGATCACGCTACGCTGGATTCTCAAATTTCTCAAACTTTCAACACAAGTGCATGGAAGAATGGTAGTCGGAGAATTGTAAAAACGTATGGAAAATAATGAAAAACGTAAATTTCTTGCAATTAGGAAACTGGATCAAAAAAGTAGTGATTAGAAATCAAGTGTAAAGTGAATACATAACTTTTTATGTTTAGTTCATCTTCCGTTTTGCTTTCTTTGCTTCAGGATTTCAATTTACTACCACTGAAAAAGAGCCATCTATTGCCTTCTCAGTTTTCAATATCACCCTATTGTTTTCGTGACCAGATTAGTTGAAATAGTGTTCAAATAGCAGTAAAAATTTCTGAAAAAAATACAAGAAAAGTTTTGAATTTTCAAATCTAAACATTATCAATTTCCAGCGGTAGTTTTGGATGAGTTCGTGTTCAAGAGAAAACATAACACAATTCGTAGACTTGATTTGATATTTTGATTCCCATATAATTTGCATGAAAAGAAAAATTGCTGAAAAAACTTCACGCCTTTGCTTCTTACCCCTTCAAGTATGATTTCATTTGTAACATATGTTATATTGCAAAACAAATTGAAAAAAAAAATTTAGCATATTTAAAAAATCTAAATTTAGTCCTGTCACAAATTTATGGTAGAATTTTTATTAAGGAGATAAAATAACTAGACACAGGTGTTAAGAATAAGCATGATAATAAACTACTCTGATTAATCTACTATTACACATGAATCTCTTATCATTTATCCTACTGATAGAGTTAGCGAAAACATAGCAATAATATTGATTTCGTTTCCTAAATTATCAAGAATAACAAATTATCCTTACGACCAATCAAAATTTGATCTTCGGCAAAGTTGTAGCTGGGAAGATTCCACATGAGGAAAGTTTATTCACTTTTCCATACATTATTATTACGAGTAGTTAGAGGACTAAAACACAAATGGTTTGCCTTTTCCATCTTCTTCTTTCTGGCATTACGTCCCCACTGGGACAGAGCCTGCTTCTCAGATTAGTGTTCTTATGAGCACTTCCACAGTTATTAACTGAGAGCTTACTATGCCAATGACCATTTTTGCATGCGTATATCGTGTGGCAGGTACGAAGATACTTTATGCCCAGGGAAGTCGAGAAAATTTCCAATCCGAAAAAATCCTCGACCGGTGGGATTCGAACCCACGACCTTCAGCTTGGTCTTGCTGAATAGCTGCGCGTTTACCGCTACGGCTATCTGGGCCCCATGATCCATATAAACTTCAAATAGCGTGTGCACAAATCACGTCAAATTTTGGGAAAACGAATTTCTTCATTATGTACACCGTTTAAGTATAGGCGAGCAAAAACTAAAAAAAATTGCATCAGTCTACTGTACGCACCAAATTATTGTTTACTGAAATATTTTGCTGAAATTTGCCGAGCTCACATTCACATAAAAAAAAGAAAAAAAAAATGGTTGTGTAGTTTTCGAATCAGATACCAAGCAAGTTTAGGTTCTTTTACGTATAACAGGTATACTGTCAATCAAAGCTGTCCCATATGGATTTTGAACCAACAGCTTTTTGCATTACAATATTCATGTTTTGAAATACTTTTTACTAAGCATATACAAATTAAAACACATTTGTTTAAAAATTGTGGAAAAATATGAAGCTAGTGTAGTCCTATATTAAAAAAATGTGTCGTGGTGCTAAATAAATATGGCATGCAGAGAGGTGCTAAAAATTATAAACGTTTGTATGAGACGACAACATTGAAAATTTTGAGCGTCATTTTATAAAAATCCATAAATCTAGATTTTAATAGCTGTTTTGTATTTGAAACATTAATAAAAACACAAATAAATGTATCATTAATTTAAACTTACGCAATTTTGTCCCAAGATGTTTTCCTGACTTCATGTTGATTATAGTTTAACGCATGAAAGAATCTTTATAAATAAAAATGAAGTGGTGTTTGTGTGTCACAAAATGCCTTGAGAACGGATGAACGGATTGACCTTAGTTTTTCTCAGTTGCACTCGATCAGGGATTTGACGTGATAGGGTGAGGAAAAAGTTTAAGAAACTCTACGGAATAATAGGGAAAACGGAAGAAAATTAATGTATCATTTTATATGGGGTATTACTTGACATCTTACAATAGCTTACTTGATGGCAAGACGAAGTTTGCCGGGACTACTGGTAATATTATAAATATTTGAGTGAAGTTGGATTTCATTGGAAGATTGGGTAGAATATCTATTTAAGAAAAAATGACCAGATTTATTTGGTTTCAATGCACAATTTGTATGTTGTTGTAAATTAGTAAAAGGAATAATAATAAAAAACACAGTTCCTTATTATTATTTTTTTTTTAAATCATAAGGAATATTTTTTTTAGATTAGATTTTTAATGAACTTATATCTATGAAGATTTTCATTTATTTAACCTTTCGGTCGTCGCGCGAATTTTTGTAACGCGAGTAGTCGCGCGTTGTATTTTATACAACACCCTTGGTTTTGCGAATATCCCAGGAGTCTGACCACTTACAAAGATGACGTCTTCGGCAATATTGTTCCGTAGCTCAAGAGATATCATTATTCAAGCCAAGAAATTTGGGAATTTGCCACTAGGCGGTGCTAGTGAGCATGAACCTTTGTTTTGCAAATATCTCAGGAGCCTGACCACTTAGAAAAATGGCGTCTTGAGCAGAGTTGTTCAGTAGCTAAAATTATTTCTTTGTTAAATCCTTAAAGTTCGAGATTTTGTAAAATAATGATAGTCCATGAGCTTCTGAACAACTTTGCCGGAGGTGCCTGTCTAAAAAGTCAAGATCATGCAGTATCCCAAAAACAAAAATTTAATGCTCACTAGCGTCGCCTGGTGGCTAAATATTCTTGGCTCAAATAATGATAGCCCTTGAGCTACTGAACTAGTTTGTCGAAGACACTATCTTTCTAAGTGGTCAGGCTCCTGAGATATCTGCAAACAAAAGTTTCATGCTCACTAACGCCACCTAATGAAAATTTTTTGAATCAACTAGCTCGAACAATGATAGTCCTTAACTTACTAAACAACTTTGCCTAAGACGCCATCCTTCTAAATGGTCAGGATCCTGAAATATTTGCAAAACAAAAGTAGTGTTTCCATGCTCACTAGTGCCACCTAGCGGTGAAATTCCGAATTAAATGAGGTATCATCAGATAGCGTTTCACCTCCAAAACAACTTAATTAAAGTCTCCAAGTTTCTACATTATCTGGATTTTGAGATGTACCGATTTCAAACTGTAGTTCACTCAAACCGTAGGGTAAATCGCCAAATGTTGAACTGTTGAGACAGAAGTTTTTATGTTATTTGATTTTTATGAAAATTCAGATAGAAAGGTTGCTAAAAAAGCATTCAACACCGTAGACGATTGTTTAACATTATTTCTGTTACATTTTTAGCACTGTTATGTCCATTTTGAAGTAAAAATAATATATTTAGAAAGATAGTTCTTTACGCAATTATTGAACACATACATAACCATTCAACTTGCAAGTTCGCGCTCTTTGTTGGTTGTGAGGACAGGGTTAGGCCCGCGAACCATTTTTCATGACCACTTTTGGCTTAGACGGAAGTGAAACGTACCCTTCGGCACTCAATAGACTTTAGCGGCTTCTCCCAATGTCCCTTACCTTCGACATTACAGCATCAATCGCGAGATTGAGGTTATACTCCGGATACTGTTTTTGCTTCGACCGTTTTTGGGAAGCAGATTCGGTAGCCGATGCGCAATTTTATTCATGATGTAAACAAACAAACGGTGATGTAAACAAACGAACGGCATTGATGCCATAGTGGACATTGTGAAATCCGAAAAAAGTTTCAGGATGTAATTAGCTAAACTTTACTGGATTGCGTTTTTCACCATTGCAACAGACACCATTTTAAGATTTTTTTTTTTATAATATTTAACTGATATTTTATTTTTACAATATTCAACTGATATTAAAAGCGGATATTTAAGCAATGTTGTGTAATGCGATATTCCATTTCAACATAGGTGTTTGATACGAAATTTAAAAATCTGGCAATACTGTTGATGAAAACAAGCCCTTCAGGTTATGCTAGCGTTCGACAAATAAAAATAGTACGTGAAACGAAAATGCAATTGAAAATGTTCTGATGTAATCAATAGGTACGAGTAAATTGTAAATGCTTAGAAATTAACTAAAGCAGATTTTTACTGATACCGTGAATAGGTGTTTAACCCAATATACGTTGTATATTTTACCGCACAGCTTATTTCATAGCAGCCCCAGCTTAAGTTAATTTTAAAGAGAATTGAGCTTTTCGTTTCACCTACTGGTAAAATTTTTCAACGAATGTTTCGTTTAAGAAATTAATATGCTAATGAAATTTATTGTGTCCGATAGTACAGCTAACTTACAGAATAATCTGTATAATTTATTGAAACTGTTTGAACTGTATGAAAGGTTTCCTGTTTTAACAAGGTTTCTACAGACCGTTTAACATTGGGGTAGCGTTCAACAATTAGCAAATTACCCTATATAGTGCGTTCATTATTATGCGACTTCCATGTACATTTGTTGATTTTACCGTATTATAACCCATACTGTAAATAAAAACTGTCGAGTATTGTTCTTAAGAAGATTATTGAGGAAAACATTTTGGTTCGGGGTCGATAGATATCTTTGTTGCAAAATGATAGCATATAAATCACAAGTGTTGTACAAAGTACAACAGCGCGACAGCCCGAAGGTTGAATTACTGTTTTGCACTCTTCTTTGGAATTAGAATTTTCAAAGAAGTTTAAATCCCAACTTTTAAAGCTTCTTAAACCCATTTTAGAAAAATTGAAGCACATTTATAGTATTTTGAATTAAATTCTAGTTGGATTCTGGGCCAATCTAGAAGGTTTTTGAGCTAGATCCAGTGAGTTGGTTTCCTTAACAAAATCCCCTGAATTTAGACTTGATTTTAGGCAAAATCTTTGCAAGGATTGAAAAAAACAACACATTTTAAGAACAGAATCAACAAAGACAAATTAAAGACCTCCATGTCCCTTGCAGTTTCCCAAAATTTTATGGCTCATAAGGTAATCTAGAATGCCGTGAAAAGTGTACTGCGATCTGTCAAACTTGGGTACCTTTTACACTACCGAGGGACCAAATGCAGTACTAGAAGTGGTACCCAATCTTAGCTCGAGTGGGACGGACCTGGAATCAATGCTGATAACTGGAAGATCCTGAGCAGAACCATGAGAGGTTTCCCAACAGTGCCATGAGAAGATTCTGAACCGAATCATGAGCTCAAAATATAAGGGGTATCCCATTAAATAGTAAGGGTACTCCTCTTCTTGAGTTTGCAATTTCTAACGCGCCATACATATTATTATCAAAGTTTCATACAAAAAGTCCTACCATGCGGGAGGGGGGCCGAAAAAACACCAAAGTTGTCTCAGTTAATTAATGGACAGAACCTTGTTGGATCATGGATGAAGTCGACCAGTATGTGAATGATAATTGTGAATTTTAATATAACAATGAATAACATTTTATTGTTAACTAGTGTTAGTTAACTAGTTAACTAATTTTATAATATTTCGTTATCTCTACAACCCGGGTCGCTTGGTCATAGGGGACAGGTTGTTTAAATCCGGGACTATTCCGCACAATCCGGAAGGCCTGGTCACATTAATTTAAGACAAAGCATGGAACATTCATTATATTTCCTTAAAAAAAATACCTTGCAAAATCAATGCTTCTTCTAAAGGGCCAATTTTTTTTGTAACTAGACGAACATCATGGTGAATGAGATATTATTTTCATTGTACAGCAAAATCACGCTCAAATGAAATATATGATAGTTGCCTAACGCTTCGATGGTGGCCATTGCTTTTGTTCGAAATTGACGTTTGTTCATTACACTGTTCATGATGTATGGAAATGTCAAAATAAAGAGTACTTTCAAATTTTGAATACAGGGTATTTTCCCCATTTCGAAGTCTGAAGCATTTACCCATTATAGAGTGAAAAAATTCTTAGAGTTTGTGCAAGTAAGTCAAATTAATAATTCATGGTCCAATAGCGAAACTGTGGATTCAGCATCAAAAATACTGTAAAATGTAAGTATAATTGATTAATTCTACCACTAAGTCGTAATTAAAAAATTAAATGTTTTCAGAATGTGTTTGGCGTTGCATACAAATTATGAAATCGAGGATAAAGTTGACTAGCAAAAAAATTTCCGTTACCGAGAACTTCTGCTTTTTTCACGGGAATGCTTGTAATACTACATGGACCAGCCCCAAATTACCAAGTGAAGGATCAGGTCACAAACAATGAAGAGCGATATTTTCGGCTCTGCTTCCAGTTGACGAAATTACCTTTTAATAACCTTTTCCTTCGGTGATTATAATGAAAGAAAAAGAGTACATTCAATTATTTTCATTATTTTTCAAATAGTTTTTAATTAATACAAATAATTTAGCCTTACTGATGGAGTTTGTTGTTTTAGCTTTTCAAGCAAAATTGTTTCAAAACAGGAAATTAGAAACAAACACAACAGAGTGAGTTTTACCCAGTTTGCTAAACATCTTATTTTGAATAATGGGTAAGATTTACTCGTTGATTTGACTTACAAGCCCTTTATTTTTTAATGAGTAAAGGCGTTTTACTCAATTTTCAAGTTACAATTGTTTCTCTCAAAGTGCGTACATTTTTACCCTTCAAAGAGTACTTTGGTCTTACAATGTACCACCATCTAATTACTGGTTGGTCAAACACATTATTTTTAGTGTTGGGTGTTAATTTTTGCGTGACCAGGTTTTAAATTGATAATTGTTCTGTCTGTTGCGTCTTTTTGTCTGTGAAGGAATCATCCATGTAACGTTTATGGATGATACGCTGTTCATAAGTACTGTGCAAAAGGATAGGACAAGCATCGGCCAACGAATGATTCCGCTACCGCAAATACTTGAGCTGTACTGCTGCTGAGAAGTAGAGCTGATTTCATAACGTCGGTAACGCCTGCCATGCAAATAAAATGGAGCATTCACTTACCGTACGGAAGGAAAAGTAATAGAGGTAATAAACTATAGAGGAAGAATGTCGCTGTCGGAACATCTCTATAGATTTCTATCTCTATCGGAAAAATGTATCGCTTCATTACTCCGCATGTAAAAGTGACATCCGCTCATGCTGGACCAGCTACTTCGCTTTAGTAATCTAGTTGAGTTCGGATAATTTTCATTCTTTTATCGAGCACGCACAGTCCTGCGTGAATTTCAAATTTGCGACTACGAAGCAAAAAGAGATTCCACAAAGAACT
Organism: Aedes aegypti; assembly: GCF_002204515.2. Taxonomy (NCBI): domain Eukaryota; kingdom Metazoa; phylum Arthropoda; class Insecta; order Diptera; family Culicidae; genus Aedes; species Aedes aegypti. The sequence goes on from NC_035109.1 coordinate 374,746,529, forward strand.
CGCAGGAACGAAAAACCTCGTAAGGAATTGTCATCCTGAGTTTGAAGAAAACCAAAAAATATTTCTCTCCTTGTTTTTCTCACAGAAAACCGAAGAAAACATCAGCACCTTCGAAGTCACGAATGATATGTAAGAAAAATCAAGCTTGTTTATAGCAGCACATTGGGTGCCGCTGGCATCAAACGTCACTTTTGCTGAGACAGGATCTTTTCATAATGGAAATTTATGAACACGATATACGAATGTGAAAATGGCAACTTTGGCAAAGAAAGCTCTTAGTTAATAACTGTGGAATTGCTCATAAGAACACTAAGCTGAGAGGAATGTGAGGAATAAACTTCTAAAAATCTTTTTCCAAACTATATAAGAATGCTTCCAAAAACATGATCTTAAGAGCTCGGTATATATCTTCTTCTTATTCTTCTTCTTAGCATTAACGTCCTCACTGGGACAGATCCCAGTGAGGACGTTAATGCCAAGAAGAAGAATAAGAAGAAGATATATACCGAGCTCTTAAGATCATGTTTTTGGAAGCATTCTTATATAGTTTGGAAAAAGATTTTTAGAAGTTTATTCCTCACAATAATTGATCAAATACGTTCCTTAAAAGATTCAAGAATACATGCAATAGGAATCCTTTTTTTTAAATACATGCAATAGAAATTCCATCATATTATAAGTTCCGTTATCCAGAGTGAGTTGTATACGTATAAAAAAAAATTTTGGTCATCTAGTAGCTGAATGTAAACACTCAGTTGAGCTCGGCAGATTTTCATTCTTTTCCCGAGATCATTGGATGCCGCATCAAACGTCACTTTTGCTAACATGTCAGCAAACGAACTTCATCCGAGATCTGCACAGCTGAGATCAACATTATAGCATTATATAGGTGTGTACCATTTTTCATCAGGGATGGTACACAAATTACGTCACGCTAAATTTCAACTTTTTCGACCCCTCCCCCCTTTGTCACATTGTTTGTATGAGTCCTCCGAAAATTGTGTAAGGATTGTCACGCTTGGCTCGACCCCCTCCCCCCTTTGAGCGTGACGTAATTTGTGCATGACCCCTCATGAGATATTGAAACCCCCATTAGAGGAAAATACCACAAGTATTTAAACGGTATATTAAAGTTTTGAACCATTAACTTCCCTATAAACAACATAGTCACAATAACTTTGTTGGAAACCATCACAAGATGCCACTCAATTGTTCTGGGGATGACAAAGCTTAAAACCTAATTTCAACAAAAAAATGGATTCATAGTAGCTTTATTTTTTCAAGAACGTCTTTTTACAAGCACCAAAGAATTGGTTTGATGTTGTCATTAAGTTGTTCTGCGAATGATCAAGATTGACCAAGATGATCAATGACTAATTCGTATGTTTTTCTCAGAATTTTTGCTTAAAATAGTTGAAAACAGTAACTTATTGTCGAAAAAAGTTATTTTAGTAGAAGTGACTTCAAAACGAGTAAAAATTATCCGTAAAACAGAGACTGGCTTCAAAGTACTAAAAAGCGACTCCCAACCAGCCCTGTTTGTTCCACTGCACTGTTGGCAGCCGCAGCCGGAGTGCAGTTTGTGCGCCGGATTTTTCGCCACTCGAGTGGCGTTTCTGTATTTATGTCAGCCAGTTTTATGCAATTTTCTGGTCTGGTTTCAGCCTTTTCTGGTCCGGGTTGTGCTGTTGCGAATTGACAACAAAGACAAGACCTCAGCAGCAGGGAAGCAGGGGTTCTTTCTTTCGATCGACTCCATGTGCAGACGGTATCGATATCACACCACACAGCCTCAATTTAACGTTACGGCAGGGCATGCAGAACAACTATAGACAGACGGACAGGCTTTGGATACCCGAGCAGAAAAACGTGGCAAATGAATACCATGTTATGGTATTGAGTTTAAATACCAGTATTTTGATGGTTCAAAATATTGTTTTTACTTCACACCGCCTATTTGTTTCTAGCTCAGGTTCTGAGATTCTTTCCGAAAATTGAGCTCATTTGGTTGAAAACAGGGACTGCACAAGCTCTTCAATTCAAATGATCTTCATAGGGTTTCGTACTTGTCCAGATAAATCCAGTAAATCAAAAATAAGCCAAGGTAATATAGCTCAGCATGGTTTCTTGGTTAAAGGCTTGTTGTTTTCCTCTGTACGGGTAAGTCTGCATATATTGGCTAGTGTCTATAAATAGCCGGTGGAAATCCATTGAACGTCGAATTAATTATTCAGTGAAACTGTTACGGGAAAGGATTTGCTCCGAACTGACTGCTGCGGTGGCATTTCGAGGCTGCCAGCAGTGGCTGTTCGATTAATTTGTCTCATTAAGAATCACTTGTCCAGTCTCATTTTTACAATCGTTACAAAGGTTTCCTCACGTCGAACGACAGCTGCCTTGTCATCATCAGTGCGTATCTAGTAGGCATAGAAAATTGAGAGACCTCCTCAAAGCAGCTTTGGCGATCCTCACGTGTTTGACAGCGGTGAAAGGGCGACAAGTAGGGCAAAGTGGTTCAAAATGCACTCATGGCCTTGATAACTTTCAATGAAGTTATTAATACATACTTAAAATCACTTCTTTGGTAACATAACTTCATTTTCAGAACTCAAATATCTTGTTTTTAGACTGTTTTAGGTAGCGCAAAGTATTCGAGTGGTTTTAATGAGACTGAAAATTTAGTTCAAGGGCTGTTTGAAGAGTTTCTCAAGGAGAATACCAGACTTCAGTTGGGGCGTACAGAGGAGCAAGCTAATTTCTTATTTTTTTCTATTTAATTTCACCCGTCTCACTTCACCTTATGAAGATCAGCAGGAGTCCGAAAACGTTTTATTGAGACAAAAATTCAGTTCCAAGGCCACTTCAAGTTTTTTTCAGCTAATGTTGGCATTTTGAACCATCTTACCCTAATCCCCGACAATGAATCCGAATTCTCTTCGGGGAGGTTCAAACTGCATTACCCGACGACGTCGACGACGACGACACTTGTGCTCCTTAAGCCGCTTGATGGGCCCATCATTTACTTTTCAGTCACGGCTTGGGATCTGTTTGTCGTCCGCGGTATGCTGTTAGAAGACAGTCAGAATTTCATTGAAACAAACAAGTTGACGGGTAGAACGACTCTGTGTGGGGACTTTTTTTGTTGCATTTTTTTGATGCATTCTGTTTGTCAGCCTCTTCTCTTACGGATTCGTTTGAGTTTGGAGTTTTCGCCACGGATCGGTTCTTTCGGTCAAAATAAACAAAATGAGTCTTTCAGAACGATTTTTTTGTTCGTATTTATCGTTTTTCAGTATTTTGCTCTTTCGTGCTGTACACATACAATTAGTGTCAAAAGTTTTCGCATTCAAAACACTACATCTTAACTTTTGGAGATCCGACTCAGCTGAAATTTAAATGGCGATCTTCAAACCTTTATCTTCGAATCCCGTTCAGGATTCTGTACGAATCCTGTTCAGGATATATTTCAAATCCTATTCAGTATTCTCCCAGAATCCTGTTCAGGATTTCCTTAGAATCATGTTCAGCATTCTCTAAGAATCTTGTTCAGAATTCTCCCAAAATCCTGTTTAAGATTCTCTCAGATTCTGAGAGAATTCTGAACAGGATTCTAAGAGACTCCTGAACAGGATTCTAAGAGATTTCTGAACAGGATTCTGAGAGTATTCTGAACAGGATTCGGAGAGAATCCTGAACACGATTCGGAGATAATCCTGAACAAGATTCGGAAAATCCTGAACACGATTCGGAAAGAATCCTGAACAGGAATAGGAGAGAATCCTGAACAGGACTCGGAGATAATCAGGAGAATTCTGAAATAACCTGCTAAGGGTTCTCTCAGAATTCTGCTCAAAATCCTCCCAGAATCCTGAACAGGATTCCTCAAAATCTCGTTGAAGATTCTCTCAGAATCCTGCTCAGAATTCTGTTTAGGTTTTTCTCACAATCCTGTTCAACATTCCCTACGAATCCATTTCAGAATTCTCTCAGAATCCTGTTCAGGATTCTCTCAGAATCCTGTTCAAGATTCTCTCAGAATCCTGTTCAGGATTCTCTCGGAATCCTGTTCAGGATTCTCTCGGAATCCTGTTCAGGATTCTCTCAGAATTCTGTTCAGGTTTTTCTCAGAATCCTGTTCAGCATTCCCTCCGAATCCATTTCAGGATTCTCTCAGAATCCTATTCAGGATTCTCTCAGAATCCTGTTCAAGATTCTCTCAGAATCCTGTTCAAGATTCTCTCAGAATCCTGCTTAGGGTTCTTTCAGAATTCTGTTGAAGATTCTCTCAGAAGCCTGTTCAGGATTCTTTCAGAATCCTCATGTTATCCTCTCAGAATCCTGTTCAGATTTCTCTCCCTAATTATGTGCAGGATTCTCTTAGAATATTGTTCAGAATTCTCTCCGAATCTTGCTTAGGATTCTGTCAGAATCCTGTGCAGGATCCTGTCAGAATCCTGTTCAGGATCCTGTCAGAATCCTGTTCAGGATTCCCTCGGAATCCTGTTCAGGATTCTCTCGGAATCCTGTTCAGGATTCTCTCGGTATCCTGTTCAGGATTCTTTCGGAATCCTGTTCAGGATTCTCTCGGAATCCTGTTCAGGATTCTCTCGGAATCCTGTTCAGGATTCTCTCGGAATCCTGTTCAGGTTTTTCTTAGAATCCTGTTCAGCATTCCCTCCGAATCCATTTCAGGATTCTCTCAGAGTCCTGTTCAAGATTCTCTCAGAATCCTGTTCAGGATTCTCTCAGAATCCTCATGTTTCCAGATCATGTTCCCAGAATCCCAGAATGTTCAGGATTCTCCCAGTATTATCTCAGAATTCTGTTCAGGATTCTTTCAGAATTCTGTTCAGGATTCTTTCAGAATCATGTTCAGGATTCTCTCCGAATTCTGCTAAGGATTCTCTCGGAATTCTGTTCAGGATTCTCTCAGAATCCTGTTCAAGATTCTCTCAGAACCCTTCTCAGGGTTCTTTCAGAATTCTGTTGAAGATTCTCTCAGAATCCTGTTCAGGATTCTTTCAGAATCCTCATGTTTCCAGATCATGTTCCCAGAATCCTGTTCAGGATTCTCTCAGAATCCTGTTCAGGATTCTCTCCGAATGCTGTTCAGGATTCTCTCCGAATCCTGTTCAGGATTCTCTCTGAATCCTGTTCAGGATTCTCTCAGAATCCTGTTCAGGATTCTCTCAGAATACTGTTCAGGATTCTCTCAGAATCTTGTTCAGGATTCTCTCAGAATCCTGTTCAGGATTCTCTCAGAATCCCGTTCAGGATTCTCTCAGAATCTTGTTCAGATTTCTCTCCCTAATTATGTGCAGGATTCTCTTAGAATCTTGTTCAGAATTCTCTCAGAATCTTGCTTAGGATTCTGTCAGAATCATGTTCAGGATCCTGTCAGAATCCTGTTCAGGATTCTCTCGGAATTCTGTTCAGGATTCTCTCGGAATCCTGTTCAGGATTCTCTCGGAATCCTGTTCAGGATTCTCTCGGAATCCTGTTCAGGATTCTCTCAGAATTCTGTTCAGGTTTTTCTCAGAATCCTGTTCAGCATTCCCTCCGAATCCATTTCAGGATTCTCTCAGAGTCCTGTTCAGGATTCTATCAGAATCCTGTTCAAGATTCTCTCAGAATCCTGTTCAAGATTCTCTCAGAATCCTGCTCAGGGTTCTTTCAGAATTCTGCTCTAGATTCTCTCAGAATCCTGTTCAGGATTCTCTCAGAATCCTCATGTTTCCAGATCATGTTCCCAGAATCCCAGAATGTTCAGGATTCTCCCAGTATTATCTCAGAATTCTGTTCAGGATTCTTTCAGAATCATGTTCAGGATTCTCTCCGAATTCTGCTCAGGATTCTCTCGGAATCCTGTTCAGGATTCTCTCGGAATCCTGTTCAAGATTCTCTCGGAATCCTGTTCAGGATTCTCTCAGAATCCTGTTCAAGATTGTCTCAGAATCCTGCTCAGGGTTCTTTCAGAATTCTGTTGAAGATTCTCTCAGAATCCTGTTCAGGATTCTCTCAGAATCCTCATGTTTCCAGATCATGTTCCCAGATTCCTGTTCAGGATTCTCTCAGAATCCTGTTCAGATTTCTCTCCCTAATCATGTGCAGAATTCTCTTAGAATCTTGTTCAGAATTCTCTTCGAATCTTGCTTAGGATTCTGTCAGAATCCTGTTCAGGATCCTGTCAGAATCCTGTTCAGGAATCTTTCCGAATCCTGTTCAGGAATCTCTCCGAATCTTGTTCAGGATTCTCTCCAAATCCTGTTCAGGATCCTCTCCGAATCCCGTTCAGGATTCTCTCCGAATCTTGTTCAGGATTCTCTCCGAATTTTGTTCTGGCTTCTCACAGAATCCTGTTCAGGATTCTCTTCGAATTTTGTTCAGGATTTTTTTTCTGAATTCTGTTCAGGATTTTCTCCGAATCCTTTTCAGGATTATATTAAGAGATTTACTTAAATCATTCTAAGAATATTGCTTGAATCGTTCTTATATATCTGCCAATATGCTCTTTAGGTTTATGCTAGAATCTAGGAGAAAATTTGCTTGTAATTTTATAGAGAAATGATTTTTGTTAAAAAAAATATTACTGATTTGACTTTGTGGGTATAGGAAATTCAAATTTTTGGTCGGCTACATGTAGTTAGAGAAAGTACATCTGCCGGGAGTCCTAAGCGATGATATCATGTCGGCATGCGGTCAGAGGATAAACGCACAGAATTTGTCAGTCTGGAAAGGAAATACTAATTTTCAGAATTGAACTCCTCTCATCTTGACGCCGTTTTCTTCTTCCACCAATGCTTTTTGGTGATTTTCGAGCAACAAAATCTGCCACCATCATCAACTCAGCAAGCCGACGAAAAAAAAACGACCCTCCCAAAAGGATTCCGGCTTCTGTTTAAGGTTCATTATCGTTAATTTATGTATATGCATCATCGTCTTCATCCGGACACATGATGCTGCTGTGCTGTTATGACGCTTCCATACATATACTGGCTTTGACTCTTGTTCGCCATCTTTTTTATGTTGTTATTATTGCTTTTTGTTCGAACTGTGAGGAAGACCTTCATTCCCGAAGGCAAGTGGCGACAAAAAGCCACCGTCCCAAAAAAAAAGGTTCTCGCTTTCAAATTTTGCCGTTGCCCGCTTCCAACGCTCGGACAATCCACATGTGTTTTTGATTGCAACCTCTGTATGGACTCCCAAAAAAAATCGTTGTTTATTGTGTGTTAGCACTCTCATTTTCCAATAAAAAAAACTGTGCAAAAACTGACACGAACCCAGGAATTCCACCGCCACGTTGATCTTTCGCTTTATGGCAGACTTGCATGCCCTTTTGGGACATTTGGTGAACATGTGATCAAAGGCAGGAAGTAGGCTGTGGGACAAGAATTCCCATTTCATATCCCTGCTATCCGGATGCAACGCAATTCTGACAGCGTCACATTTTCAACGCAACACTTTTTTGATGATTACGCAAAACAAATCTCTGATAGTGCTCATCGGAGTAGGCCGAGAGGGTGTTGCTGTGTGCTGCGTCATGGCTACTTCGATTGGAGTGCGCTGTTTTTTGAAGGTCAATTTTCGAATGATTCTCCGCGCCCGTTGTCCAGAGACTCGGCGGGGTCCGAGGAATGCTACGCAGTTTCCTCCCGCTTCTGGATTGTGTGTCCACTGACAAAGAAACTCGGCCCGCAGAGTGCCTGTGCGAAGATGGTTCTGCTGAGCCGAGAGGAGAGGTGGAAATCTGCTCAATTTGGGAAGGTGAGTAAGGTGAATTGCAACATCAAGATGAAGAGCGTATATTTCGTGTTCCCCGAACGTATTCCCTCCCCTCTGTGCGGTTTGGCGTTTTTACTCCGAGTCGTTTGTAGAATTTAGACTTCACTTTTTAACGTTAATGTTTGCTTGTAAAGCTGCAGGCTTCGTTCAGATGTTTTTATCTACAAAAGAATACATACGCCTTTTCTGGACCCATTCATCATCGGTTCACTGCTGAAGTTGGCATCTCATCTGATCGGATGCCACTACAGGGGCGTGTTCAGGAGGAATGTTTTATTCGCTTTATTACCAGGTACATAATGCAGGTCTGAATTCTATGAAAATCATTCTCAGGATTCTAAATATATTTTTTTCAAGAATGATGTGACGATTCCTGTTGGAATTTGGAAGAAAATTCATTCAGAATCTTTCAGAATACTTCTCCGATTCTGCGTCAACCTTGAACAGGATGATATGTGAATTCTCAGAAGAATTTGGTTAATACATTAAAATATATGTATTGCCTATGCTATCCTATGTAAAATTTTCTTGAGCAGGATTCTACGAGAATCGAGAGCAGGATTCAGCGATAATCATGAGCATTATTCAGTGAGAATTCTGAACAGTATTCTGTGAGAATGAAACTCTGAGTGTCCTGAGTAGGATTTTGTGGGTATACTGAGCAGCACTCTGTGAGAATCCTGAGCAGGATTATGCGAGAATCCTGAGCAAGATTCTGCGAGAATCCTGAACAGGATTTTGTAAGAATCCTGAACAGCATTGGCGTAGGAACAGGCCCCCCTGGCCCCCTCCAGAATCATCCAGGCCCCCCCCCAGAATTTTTGATGATAATAAAAATAAAAATAAAAAAAAATAACATGAAGCAAAATTTACCGAATCAATGTACATGACTCTTGTTATTGACAAGAGTCTCTTCAGAGGTTACGTTATTTTAGAGAAAACTTCGCTTGTCTAACATAGCATCAGCGTGTCGGTTCTGACTTCGGTCGTTCAATTGGTTATTGTTAGAAGTAGCTACTTGTTGTATACGACAAACGCAATTTTTCGCCTTCTCCGTTGCAAAAAAAATACTGTGATATAAAAAACGTCAATATCCTGGAAATTTTATTCCCAAAATTCGTTTTTTTTCTGAATAATCCAAAGAATGCTGTTTCAGCGTAGAGCAGCATAGTCAGTATTCTGATTTCTCATATTACCTGGAGATACATTAACTTCAACGCGCATAAAGACCAACAACATAATTGAATCTACTCAAATGGGCTTTTCCCTACTCCAAATAAAGAAAAATAAAGAAAGATAAAGAAAAAATAGACAAAATTACTACAGGAATTTCTCAGACAATACATAGCGGGAATTTCTATCGAAAAATAGGACGTAACTTTCAAAGGAATTTCGGCAAGGCTAAGTTTTCTTCAGACGAATGGCAGAAATTTAACCTAGTGTGAAAAATGTAACAAAATCAACCACAGTCTTTTATTCCAGCAATAAATCAACTCTTTAATTTCAATCAAAATTTTCAAGTATTTTCGCATGAAAAAGTTTATTGCTTAAACTATACTTTTTCAAGAAAACTTATTTCATAAATTATTTGATTGATTTCCAACAAATTTGTTCCAAACTTTTTCAAAAAACTTCGATACTGTTTATAGAATTTTAGTATAATAAAATTCCTCAAAGAATATTGAAGGTTGGCTTCAGTACTTTTGCAAATCTCTTGGAAATTCGTCAAACAATATTGTGGGACTTTCAAAGCGAATTCGTTCTGGTGGTCATCCATCCGTTCTACGTCTACTTTTTATTAACAAATTGATACCGGAATATGTTTTCGGATTTACCTAAAAATGTTAATTCTTCTTTCAAAAGTTCAGTTTTCCCTCGCAATTCCTCCAAAAACTTGATCATGCAATTCCTCCAAAAACCATTGATTCTGTCAAATTTAATACTAACATGTTTCACTGGAAGTTCTACTAGAAATTCCACTGTGAATTTTGTCAAAAAGTTTTCCCACAAATTTTATAACAAATTCTTCCACGAAGTTCAACAAAAGTCCTTGCGAAGTGTTTCAAAAGTACATAAAACATAAATTGCGCCAAAAACTCTTCTATGTTTTTTTTTTTTGAAATTTTGCAAATCCTCGGATTATTTAAGAATTGGAAAGAAATTTGCTTTTGAAATGTCTCTTGCCTTCGAATCTTCACAGAAAATTTGTTGAAAAACCTCAGGAAAATTTTTGCAAGTTTTTTGAAGTTAGCATAATGATAAAAAAAATCTGTAGAGAAACATGTAGCAAAGTGACTGAAAAAGAAGAAAGGATTTATAAAGATATTCATAAAGAAATTTGTATTGACCTTCTTTAAGTATAATTTTACCAATTACTGTAAGAATCAATACTAAAAAAGGTAAATTATAGGCGTTTAAAAAAAATACTTAATTCTTATTCGTATGATTCCTGATTTCTTAAAGTCCATCAGGAATTCCTCAATAAATTTTCAAAGTAATGCAAAAGTTTTCTCTAAAATTTGAATTCATCAAAATTATACGTTACGAATTTCACCACAATACATCTTCGGTAATGTTCTTAAACAAATACCAACAATATTTTCGCGTAAATCTTTTATAGTAATGGACCCTTCAAAAAAGTTTGTTTGGAATTTATAAAGGTAGGGAAAAATGGGTTCTTTCTACATCAATATTTTCTCGGGCAGCAAATCTCTTGAATAAAAATATCTATCTACTTACATCAATATGTTCACCATAGTATCATATACCGTCAAACGGGGCTACTTTTGATTCCGGGGACACTCACGTTTTAGATTTATTTGCAGCATAAATATTAATCTGAGCCATTTTGTGTCTTCAGCACTTTTATTAACCAATATATGCTCTACAATCAGGCATAATTTATTTTTGGAACAACATCAACAATAACAGGATAAACAAGAAAATATATCGAAGAATTCCGAACACATATTCACAAGGCACAAACCATTTGGTATGTAAACATTGTTCTTAAAGTGTTGATTTGTATATTTTAGATAAGTTAGTAAACTTGAAATTTCATACTGGGAATCAAAAACTATGAATAGCATGTTCTGCTGGAAAGTGTTATATTGGTACGTGTATTTTTTTCGTGCTTTATAATGTTCTTAGTTATATTTATCAACGAAAAACGCCTAAGAACATCATGATAGACGATAATCTATAGAACCAGTTGAAATTTTATGCGGAAATAACCATTTTATTGTCAAATCGTATTGCTTTTTAAAAGTGTCCAAAATAGCCCCTTTTTGTTTTGAAGGACACATATTTTTCACTATTCAAGATTTTTTTTAATTTTATGCAGGATTTGCTCTATATTTTGCACATTTGTTACATACATATACAACTTAATTAATTATTATTGCTCATGTGGAATATTACAAGGAATGACACCTGGATGAATCATTTTTTTTTTTTTTTGCAGGAAGTCTGGATAAATTTGCTCCGATTTTTTAAATACAATCCGGTAGAGAAAATTGAGGCAGAACTTCAAAAGCAAAGTTGGAAAACTGTTGGCGAACTCTCTAGAGAAATCGTGGAATGAATCCTTGCTTGGTGATCTTGAAGACGTTTTTGGTTGACTAGAATTTTTTGTACTATTTTGTGGAGAAATCCTCAGTAATTCCTGAAAATTTTAACAAATTATTTAAGAACAAAACCGCAAGAAACTTTAAACTAACAATTGAAATTTATATGTAATAAGTACGTAGAGATCCTTCCAGGAGAAATGCTTAAAAGAATTTCTAAAGCATTCTCTGGCGGAATTCTTCAAGAGATTTTCAAGCAGTTCGATAGAGATTTTTCTACAAATTTTCTGGTGAGATAAAAAAGTCTAGGAATGATTTTCCGTGAGAATCCTAGAGCTCAGGGAAAACGGGTAAAAGAGTTCTTAAAGAAAGCACTGAAAAGTACAAAAATAATTCATGAAGAAAGTCCCGTAGGAATTTTCAGAGGAATCTTCAAAGCACATGATTGAAAACCTGAATAAATTGTGGGAAAATCACGAAGGACATTTTGCTAGAATTTTTGACTGCATTACAAAAAGAGTGATTCTGCTCCGTAGCGAAAATTGAAATTTCCGAATATCACTGATGTGCCGCGAAATTAGACAAAATAACAAATAAATAATATCAGTACAAATCTGTTAAAACAACGAAATTAGTGAATGACTTGATTTTTGTGACATTATTTCTGTAAAACAAGTATTTGCCATGCCCCCCTTAGGCCCCCTCCAAAAAAAATCCTAGCTACGCCAATGCTGAACAGGATTTTGTGAGAATTCTATGCAGGATTCTGTGACAATCCTTGGCAGAATTCTATGAAAATCCATGGTAGAATTTAGTGAGAATCCTGATTCTTTGAGAGTGCTGAGCAGGATTATGTGAGAAAGAATCTTTCTCTGTGAAAATCGTGAGATGGTTCTGTGACACTCGACCAGACCAGGTTAACAGACTATTATTGCAAACACAGCCATCATTTATGTCGAAGAAGTACCAAAAAGGTTGAACTGACCTACTCTGTTGGAATTAAATGGTAAGGCTGCTTTTTTAAATACTGTGGCGCTTTTATTTTTCATAGCGTATCCGGAGGGATTGTTTATGCAGTGGTAAAAATTTCATGAATATTCATACATATTTGCAAAAGTTATTGAACTTGTAACGCGGAAGGCCTGACCGAATTTTGCTCAATTACGTTGAAAACCCAACAAGAGATATTGGGAAAGTGTACCAGTTGTGGCCATAGTGGTTTTCTATTTGGCTATATGCACAATTTCAATAACTTTCACATTTTTTATCTCTTCGAATGTTTTAACATCAAATTAAATAGTATATCTAACTGCTGAAATACATAAAACCTTTTGAAATGTAGAATTATTCAAATTAACACGTATGGCGAAATAGGGAACCACTATGACCATAACTGGTACACCTACCAGTCGTGAAAATTCTTTAATTTTAAAATTCCGTGCCAATATTTTTACTTGTGCAGTACGTAAGGTGAATTTACTTGGTTTTCGTTTTTGCAGATAAGATCACTTGCAAGTTGATGATTTGGCAAGCTGTCTGCGCTAATATAAGAAAAACATCACTGGTTATTATCACTGGTAAAACAAAACCTAGACAAATTCCGGGAGTATAACTTGCAGACTCACCATCTGTTTATTGATTTCAAGGCGGCGTACGACTCAGTGAAAAGAAATGAGCTTTAGCAGATAATGTCTGAAAATGGTTTTCCGGCGAAACTAATTAGGCTGATACGTGCTACGCTGGATGGTTCCAAATCAAGTGTTCGGATCGCAGACGAGGTGTCAACCTCGTTCGTGACGTTAGACGGATTGATGCAGGGAGACGCACTTTCGAATTTACTGTTCAACATTGCACTGGAAGGTGCTATTAGGAGATCTGGAGTGCAGAGAAATGGCACTATTATCACAAGGTCGCACATGCTCCTTGGCTTTGCGGACGATATAGACCTAATTGGAATTGATCGCAGGTCAGTGGAAGAGGCCTTCGTGCCTCTGAAGAGGGAGACAGCGAGGATAGGCCTGACTATTAATTCTACCAAAACGAAGTACATGGTTGCAGGTAGAGATAGAGTCAGGCACGGTGGTGTAGGTGCTGAGGTAGTATTTGATGGGGATGTGTTTGAAGTTGTTGAAGAATTTGTTTATCTTGGAACACTTGTGACATGTGACAACGACGTTTCCCGCGAAGTGAAAAGACGTGTTGCGGCGGCGAATAGGGCCTTTTACGGACTACGTAACCAGCTTAGGTCCCGCAGCTTGCAAACGGAAACAAAATTCGCCCTGTATAAAACATTGATTCTTCCGGTGGCTCTCTACGGACACGAAACGTGGACGTTGAAAGAGTCAGACCGAAAAGCTCTCGGTGTTTTTGAGCGTAAAGTGCTGCGGACAATACTCGGTGGGAAACTCGAAAATGGTGTGACGCGCAGACGCATGAATCACGAGTTGTATCAAGTGTACAAAGATGCGAATATTATCAAGCATGTAAAATACGGCAGACTTCAGTGGGCTGGTCACTTAGTGCGAATGTCGGAAGAAAGAATAGCGAAAATAATATTCAGCAGGGAACCAGGCAGAGGTCGGTGGCTTCGGGGAAGACCACGAATACGCTGGCTGTACGCAGTGGAAGAGGACCTGGCCACACTAAACGTTCGGGGCAACTGGAGAAGTTTCGCCCAAGACCGATGAAGATGGAGCTCTACAATACGCCCGGCAATGGCGTGACGCTACGCTATAGCCATCAAGGTATCAAGGTAGGTAAAAAAAACAGACGAGTTTACAAAGAAAAGTGTCTTAAGAATAGAATTTCCTTACTCATTCAATTGAATAAAGGTTCCATGAGATTCATACCCGGCTCAGCCATCTGCCATTACAGATCTAACGTCATATAATGGCATTGATTAGGTAAAACATTATTGAATGCCATATTTTCAAATATCCAATTATGTTAATCTGAGTTAACCTATGGCCAACTAAAATAAAATGTTGTGCGCAGAGATGACACATATCTTTAGGATTCACAAATGAATTTCTGACACTCTACTTAGTGTTGTAAGTAAAGTTTTCTAAAAAGTATACTATAAGTATGCTGTAGAAAGTATAATGTGGTATTATACTATATTAAGTATACTTATCCAGTATAGTATCCAGCTTTTTACGCTGGCTATAAAACTGCGAGGGGTGATTCGATTTTGACATGTCTTGCCCACACATTTTATAGCATGATCTCAGTAGGCAACGTTTTGAATTGTTGATCGAGATGTCAATAATTTTCACTGCATTTGTTTTGGAGTTCAACTTTTTGTATGTCGAAGAAACTAAATAACAAATTTATCATTGATTTTCAGTAATTTTAATCTTTTCATATCATTTTAGGCAATTGGCACGGAAGGACCTTTCACTCTACGAAAGGAAAATATTACTTCTACTACAGTCGACTCTCCACATCTTGATCTCTACATCTCGATATCTCTCCTTATGTCGATGATTTGATAAGTCCCTTCAGTCTGCATACATTTTTACTCTCCATATCTCGATATCCTCCTTATCTCGATATCTCCATATCTCGATGTGTTTCTGTTGATTGTTTGTTCTCAATTTTCTCTCCGTATGTCGATATGACCAATATCGAAGGATACTAGACCAAAGTTGTGGGATTCAAAACAAATTGGGAGCGCAAAATGACGTCTGCTTGTGTATTACTTTCTTGGCAACGGAGTGATTTTCAATCTAGTATTCATTAGAGATTTGTTCTTTGTCTCGATCTCTCCCTATCTCGATGGTCCCTATGATATCGAGATGTGGAGAGGTGACTGTAATAAAAACGAATTGAAACTTCAATTACGGCACATAATATTTTGCACTCCATTTTTGGCTCTACTCTTCGGAACAACATTTAGATGCTTAGTTCCGGTCGAGTTATGTTTCTTTAAAAACCGTAAATCACGTAAACTTTTTGGAAAAATGGTGTCCATATAGTGTCTATGTTCAAGATTAGATGGAATCAATAAAACGCGAATAATAAAACGTATGGTTGAGATTTAAATGTGTATATTCGGATTTCTCATCAAAGGTTTTAGCCAAATTCTAATAATCTTTTTGTTTTAAACCATCAAAACTTATTTTAGTACTTCTAGAATCTTTATTTTTGATATAATTAACTTATATAACCATCACAAACGAAGCCTATTTCTAACACAGTCAGAATAAGTAAGAGCTGGCAACCGACCAAGAATAATCATCGGAAATTCCTGGGGTGACCTCAGAATGTATCCTGTAGGATTCCCTCTTTCTTTGATGATGCCGGGTGATCCGTGGTGTGATTTTTGGCTCATCTACAAGCAGTTTTCACACTGGGCTTCAACGCATAGTCGGTGCACAGCTCTTGCCGACAGAGATTTTGTCATCATTTTCCGCTTTGGAAGCTTTGCTCAAACGATAGGCATTGGCTCGCAAAGCAGGACTCCGAAGATTTTCTCCGGAACCGTGAGCTCTAACTACCTAGACTCGCTCTCATGACATCCTGCAAAATTTTAATTGATATTTTAATATAAGAATATAGTTACATACTGTTAATAATTTACCTGAAAAACGAACAAAGTCCAATGGCGAATGGCTAGAGATGCTAGTATTAGAAAGAAAAAATAGATAGTATTAAGATGAAAATGTAAGTTATATACTGAATAATTGAATTAAAAAATAAAAAAATAATAATAATCTTATTTGTTCCATAGAAAAGAAAGAATCCCTTTTCAGTGTAATGAAAAATTGGGGCAGAAACAGTTTTTTCAGTTTTTCTTAGCGGTGTAATTTTTCATGAAAAATATCATCCATTCCGACTTATACTTCATTAAAACCAATCCCATATCTTTTTTTCAGATGTTTTAGAAAATTTGCAATTGCTTTGATAAAAAAATCTTTGTTTTTCCGATGCTTCGATTGAAATATGGGTTTTCAAAGAAAAGGCTCAAAATGGCACATTTGCACATATTTTACAAAATTGGCCATAACTCAAAAACGAAAAATAAGTACATTTCAAAAATGTCAGCGATTAAAGCTTATGAAATTACCTTCTCAAAAATATGTTTTTGAAAGTTTTCCACTAATTGGAACATAGTTTTTCCGGCTTTTCTTTACAAATTTTCTCAGCGGTGGAAAATTTTGAAGAAAACTGTTTCAGGTTAATATTTTTTTTTTTATTCCTGAGAAAATTTGCTTTCATTTTCATAAAAAACTTTGTTTCTACGATGCTTCTTTCTTGAGTTATGATTTTTCAAAGAAAAGGCTCAAAATGGCCATTTGCACATTTTTTACAAAATTGGCCATAACTCAAAAACTAAAAATAAGTACATTTCATAAAAAAGTCCCCTGCTGTCAAGCCTAAATTTTCATCAAAATGATCAGAGTATACCTAATACAGTGCCCGAAATTCCTATAAGCGCATGACCATTTTTCACCGGCACATGTAGTATGAAAGTCCAATACTTCAATAAATCATCTCTGCTTTTAGGTATTCGGATAATATGATATTTCTACCAACTACTAAGACTTTTCTTTCAAACAGTTTGGAATGAAGAGGAAAAAACGGGATTTGAGTATGGAAATTCTTATAAGCGCACCTTTATTTTCAGATCATAAAAAATCATATCACAAGAACACAACAACTTTAGTACTTGGTTTGTTTACCATTTTTCAGAATTGTTTCATAAATTCGTTTCGGCATTGAATCGACGAGGTTCTGCAGCATTGTCAAAGGAATTTTACGCCACTCCTCTCTAACAGCTGCTTCCAGCTCTCGAACTGATCCGAACTGCCGTCCTCCACTGTAAACCCGTCTTGCGAGGATTCCCCAAAGATTTTCGATTGGGTTTAGGTCCGGACTCGGCGCTGGCCAATCCATAACTGGGATGTCCCGCTCCAAAAACCATTGTTTGGAGGCCTTGCTGACATGGATCGCAGCGTTATCTTGTTGAAAAACAAATTCGTTTTCCATCACATCCTCCGTAAATGGGATCAAAACACTGTCCAGAAGCTCAACATAGTTTTCGGACTTCATTCTGGTAGTAATTGTTGCAATCGGGGTTTTACCTCTACGTGAAAATGCAGCCCAGACCATCAAACTTCCTCCACCGAAATTTCTGCTCAGCTTCACTTGCGGATCCTTCCGAAGATCGTGCCAATAATACGCGCAGCAGTCAGGACCATCAAGATTAAACTTCTTCTCGTCGGAAAAAATCACGTTGTTCCATTCCCGCTTCCAAGACATATGGTTTCTGGCAAAATCCAGTCTTGCCTGAACATGCCTCGGAGTAAGGTTGGGTTTTTTGGCCTTTTTCGTGTACACCATGTGTCCAGATCCACGTAGTATTTGAGATACTCGCCTTGTTGTGATGGAAAGACCCAATTCCTTCTTAATACCGGATGAATCCAGCTCCCCGGCTTCACCAAGCTGGATAATTCGGTTCCTCTCACGGTTGGTGATCTTGGAGTTGCCCTTGTTTTTCTTCCGGATGCCGTAATTCTCACCTTTCTTCAGGAAATTTCGCACGACCGTCTCTCCTCTACCGATCCTCTTGGCGATTGCACGGTTACTTTGGCCAACATCCTTCAATTCAAGGATTAATCTTCGCTCCGTTTCGTCCAAGAACTTTCCTTTCGGCATCTTGAAAACTGTCAACAAACAACACTGTGCACGAATCGCAAAACTTTCCGCACGCATCCGTTTACATCGGCAGCAAAAGAAAATGACAAGTTTTTGTAGTGTGAGTGAAGCAAACACAAATGGCGTTAGCTTGGACACTGTGCGCTTATAGGAATTTCCTGGCCAAAAAATGATATTTTTATTTCACAAAATCGAAAAATTATTAATTTTGACTGTCTTTCATACAACCAAGTGGAAATATAGTAAATATCATTTTAGTAACAGATCGTCAATGTTTTATGTAATAACTAGTCGCAAATGTTGAAAAATGCGTGTGCGCTTATAGGAATTTCGGCCACTGTATATTTTCAACTAAAATACGATCAGAAACTATCCGATTCAGCTGATTTATTGGACTTATTGCCTGCATCAAACTGTTGAAGTTTTGTGTGAAGGATTTTAAGTGTGCACCTTGAAAATGGTTTCCTTCGAGACAAGCAAGCAAACAACCACAACGGTTAGCACTGGTGGAAAAAATTGTGTTCAAATTGAAAGACCAAAATGTTGGAGACCGCACCCCTCAGGTTTTCACCTCTTCCGGACATCTATCGGGTGGTACAGCTGGTCCTCTAAGCTTCACCATTGCAACTCTGTAGGCGTCACCCCACCGGCTTTCTTGCTGAGCCTGATTTCTCTGTTGAGAGCGGTGTTTACCACCTTGTACGCTGGTCTTCGATCGGCTCTATCAGCGCGCTGAACCCAAACTTTTGCACGATACACCATACTAAAGGGTGAACCCAAACTTTTGCACGATGACTTGATTGACTGTTTCATTCATTTTGAATACTTTTCAGATTTTTCCGCAAAAATTTCGTAAGTGCTCTTCAGAGAATATAAGATTACGATTCTAATGACACTTTGTTTTAAAATTTTGGTCGATCCAATGC
The DNA here is from genome assembly GCF_002204515.2 of Aedes aegypti. Lineage (NCBI taxonomy): Eukaryota > Metazoa > Arthropoda > Insecta > Diptera > Culicidae > Aedes > Aedes aegypti. Next base: position 374,765,463 of record NC_035109.1, read on the forward strand.
TGAGGAAATTAGATATGATTTTTCAGTAAGTTTTTTGAAAAATGTAACAACTTTAAGTAAAAATTTAGCATACAAAATTTAAAAACTGGTTTTGGAAAAATACATACAAAGTAAGAATAACTCTTTGCCTTTCGAATGCGACTTGGAGAGTTTCAATTGAAAGTGAAATCACAGAGATATGGACTGAACACTTTTGCATGTTGTGAACCCAAACTTATGCACGGGAGTGTATATTCGAAAAACTTTTATTTCAACAACACATCCATCACTGAGCACTTCCCCTTTCTGCAAACGCCTCTGATACCGGAGCTACAGAATCTCCCATCCTGCCGTCCATCAGCAGCAGCATCCGAATCGCGATAGCCAGTATGACGGGTACGAAAATGTTACCAAAAGCAAAAGAGTGAAAACCCCTCCCCCGCTCAACCCCCGCTCCACTATCTAATGCGCTCAGGCTCTTTAAGGGCATCCGGGGTGCGGGGCCGGGGTCCGTTTTTTTTTCGCCACACAATCATCCCGTGTTTGGTGCTCTCGGTTATCGCTAAATGAGTATCAATCAGCCGGCGGGTGGTAGCGCGGGACGATTAGTGTAAGTATAGGAAGAATTTTGAAGGTTATTTGCCGTCCGTGCAAGCGAAAACGAAACACGAACTAAGAACGATGACCGTGCAGGTTTTCTCTCTCTCTCGCTTTCTGATGGCCAGTTCCCTCCGGGGTTCAGTTTCTCCAGAATTTCGTTTTCGTTTCAATTGGTCTCTAGGATTTCGATTTCATCTATTATTTGGATAATAGATAAACTTCAATCTCATTTTCTATGACGGTTGGTTTGAGGGGCATTTTTTGCAGGGCTCCTCGAGAATCCCTTTTAGGGTTTATTGTTTTTTTTCTCAGCGAACTGCATATTTATTTTCTAAAATTCTGCTTTGATCATTCCTTTGATGTTGTGAGAAAAATCAAACTTTGCAACTATCAAGTTTAAAAACATGCAGAATATGACCTCAAGTTTCATGTAGAATATAGTTTGATTTTAATTACACGCTCAAATTTCGACCATGTTACCTTTTATTACCCTGCCTGCAGTTTCTATACGATATTCTTCTATATGGCTGTAGGGATTATGACAGGTTAGAAGCAGAGTAAAACAAAATATGTTCGTGAACCAACGAACTGTTTAACTAGTACTGAAAATGAAATCAATTCAGATCATAGTAGGCATAGGTTTACGAAAGAAAAAGAGGAATCAGTTTGTTGATGTGTTTTGTGAAGAATAAACGTGCTTTTAAAATGATGAAGAAAGTGTTAATTATTTAGTCTAACTCGATTGAAATTCTAAGGGAAGCGTGATCGGGAAAGTGTCTAAATTCGGCTACTTAAAAAGGTCCAGTCACTACATGGCGCATCTGTTCCCAGAGGTGAGAGAAATAACGCGTGCAAAGCTGAGGACCTGTTAGGAAATGTCCGTTTGTCGATTTTTCTTGTTAATTTGTGAGGATTTGAAAATGAAATGGATCCTGAAAGTATCCGTTACAATGAACAGTTTTCAGTGTTATTTGCCTCAGATGATCGTGTGGGTAATGGATATATCCAATGAAGAAGGTAACACGTGCTTTGAAAAGATTGACTCCGAGGATTTTTTTCAGGAGCATGCACGTGAGTGACGAAAAACCGAATGCTTGCAACCGTTTATTATATCCTGTTTGTCTAAGGTAGGTGTTGTAAAAAAAAAATACTTCGATAATGTGTGCGCTTAAATAATTAGTAAAGATAATGAGGATTTTATACAAAATGGACCAATGCAAGCGTTCTCTCTTTGAAGTTTTAGCGGTGCCGTGTGACTATGGCAACCACTGAATATGGCGACACTCAAACGCCAAATTAGTGAACACGTGCATTCATTCATACTGCATGTATCATGGTCTACTATGTTAATGAAAAAGGTACAAATGTTTGATTCCTGACACTAGTTGACTAAAACAACCCAACAATGATTGGACAAATAACTGCCTTCTGTCAATGCGAGCAGCGTTGTGAGCTTTTCGAAACGTTTATATGGTCGAGTTTGCACCTTTGGAATTGTTAGAGTTTTAGAAAGCATAATTTAATCATAATATATATATATATATATATATATATATATATATATATATATATATATATATATATATATATATATATATATATATATATATATATTTGAAAGTTATTAAAATATTCTTAAGAGTTGTAAGTATAAATAAAGAAACGGTTATTAAATGACGCGTTTGAATCAATGTTTTCTAGAAAAGACATGTCGATTTTGTGTGCAGTAATAGTATTATAGTATTTTTCTATGCAGATTTATTTGAAATCGTCAATCAACTCTAGGACATTTGCATTCACAAATGGTAAATAAACCGTGATTTAAATATTCGCTTTTCAAAAACCTATTATGTGACGCTTTCTGTAACAGCTTGAAGCTATGCACTGTAGAAATTAAATTATGATAATCAGATACATTCACAGGGTATCAAGATTTCATCAAAAATAATTATTTATTTCAAGATAACATAAATAAAAAAATATTTTTGATACACATATGTATTATATAAATTAATTCATGTATATAACTAAAAATGAAATGTTATTTGAATTGTCACGAGTTAGCTTAAAACGATTCAATGTGGTGATATCATTCTTTCACTGTTGGGATAGACTAGGGCTGCGACGTGATTTTGTTTCAGCTCTCTGATGAAAACCATTTGAAAAAAGGGTAAAAAAACACAATTCTTAAAGTATCTTGGCATGGCCTACTGCTTGACTTATAAACCATAGACAAATACCGTTTTCCGGGACAACTAGTATAAAAATAAAAATGCATAATCAATACATCATTCGAAAGGAAAGTAGAGAAAATGTAATTTATCTATACGGGATATATTTGAGCCTGAAGTAAGCGGACTGTTACGTGACTTACAAGTATTTGAATTGCTGTTTGCTGATAAAATTAAGAAATGATTTACGGTTTCAAATATGATATTTTTTGAATTGAGATGGTTTAGATATAGATTGAAAGAAATAAAAATCTATGCATATTCGATGCTAATTTTGATCATTTTTATAATGTTTTCTATACCCACTTAAGTTTGAGTGCATGTATAAATATCTGGGTAGTAAGAAATAAGAATGTAACCAATATATAAGTTTAAAGTTGAAAGTAGCAAGAAATACATAGAGAGTCCCCTAGGGTAGCAGAAATAAGATGACCCCCTCTAAGGGTAAGATAAATGGAAAATAGTCCAATGAGAAGGTGGTCAACACAAACCACGAACTCTAAAAGGGTAAGCTAAAAGAGCGTTTACCCAAAAGGGTTACTCACTGAAAGCGAGACACCTGAGAGGGCAAGTTACACTAGAAAAACGAAATCAATTGAGAGGATAAGCTACGAAACAAAATCCCCAGAAAGAGTAAGCTACAAAGAAGAAGCAAATCCCCTGAGAGGGTAAGCCAACAAGCGAGTTCCCCGAGAGGGCTGTTTTTGTTCAAAGCGGGTTTCCTGAGAATGAATCTGATAAAAGTAAGGGAGATTTTTTTAAAGGGTTACTATGAAAAGCAATCAAAAGATAAAATATATAAATAAATAAAGCGTGTAGTTTGAGAGGATAGTTAACACAAACTTTAAATAGACTATAAGCTACATAAAATATAGCTAACAAAATTTGAATATAATGAGAGGGTAATTAAGATAAAGTGAGTATCCTGAAAGGGAAGTGGAGAAAAGCGATACTTGTAAAAAGGTAACATAAATAATGCGAATACCCGAATTGTTAGGTGCCAAAGTAGGTTTTCTGACATAGTCACTGTTAAAGCGAGAGCCCTGATGGAATAGTTATCACAAAACAATTCTTCGAAGTAAGTAAACCTAAACAGCGGGTACTCTGAGAAAATATCTTACAGCAAGCGAGTTTCTATTTTTCCGAAGTAGCATGTAAAAAAATAGATAATCATAAAAATATGATTAGAATGTATGAAGCGATTAATGCTATTGAAACTTTAGAATATTTCGATCTCTTACACTCACTTTAAAGTTATGAACATGGAACACTTTTTCCACAGTAGTATTTTCGTAACATATATAGCCAGTAACACAGAATCAGAATAGGGTAAAGATCGTAAAAAAAACACTCTTTTTTAAGTAGTACCCAGTAACAGTAACCAGTAATATAGAAGTAGAAGGTGTAAAGCAGTTGGTGGTTCTTAAATTTCAGAAGATTTCAATCTCTCATGCTCACATTGATGTTATAAACCATGAAATAGTTATAGAAAAAAATAAGCTAAAAGGTTTTATTGTTTAGAAAAATAAACAAAATCAATGTTTACTCTTTGCTTATACATAGAAGTTTTTTAATTTGCTTTGTCAGGTTAAATCCGAGTGAAGTTAAAAAAAATTCAAAAAAGGTAATAAATGAATATGAATATGATAAATAAAAAGTAGTTTGAATGTTCTGAAAAAGTCAACTAAAAGAAAAGCTAAATTAAAACGAGTCCTCTAAGAGAGTATGCTATGGGTGTGAGGGTTCCTCGAGAGGAAATCTAACAGAGTGCGAGTTTTTTTGTGAGAATAAACTAAAAGAAAACTATTCCCCTGAGAGGGTAAGCTACAAAAAAAAAATATCAAGTCCCCTGAGAGGGTAAGTTACAACAGAGCAAGTGAACTAGAAAAGTGAATCCCCTGAGAGGGTTGCTAACAGAAAACGAGTTCCATGAGAGGGTAGCTAACACAAAAAGAGTCCCCTGAAAGATAAACGACAAAACCGCAAGTCCCCTGATAGGGTAAGCTAGAAAAATATCAAGTTCTTTGAAAGGGTAATTAACAAAGGAGTAAGAGAGCTAGAAGAGTGAGTCCCCTGAGAGGGTGGTTAACAAAAAGTAAGTTTCCTGAGAGGGTATACGACAGAAAAAGCAAGTCCCCTGAGAGGGTAAGCTACGAAAATATCAAGTCCCCTGAGAGGGTAAGCTACTAAAGAGCAAGAGAGCTAGAAAAGCGAGTCCCCTGAGAGGGTAGCTAACAGAAAATGAGTCCTCTGAGAGGGTAAACGACAGGAAAATAAGTCCCCTGAGAGGGTAAGCTACAAAAGTATCAAGTCCCCTGAGAGGGTAAGTTACGAAAGAGAGGGTAGCTAGAAAAGCGAGTCCCCTGAGAAGGTAGCTAACAGAAAGGGAGTCCCCTGAGAGAGTAAACGACAGAAAATGCAAGTCCCCTGAGAGGATAAGCTACGAAAATATCAAGTCCCCTGAGAGGGTAAGTTACAAAAAATACAAACGAGCTAGAATAGCGAGTCCCTGAGAGGGTAGCTAACAGAAAATGAGTCCTCTGAGAGGGTAATCGACAGGAAAATAAGTCCCCTGAGAGGGTAAGCTACAAAAGTATCAAGTCCCCTGAGAGGGTAAGTTACGAAAGAGAGGGTAGCTAGAAAAGCGAGTCCCCTGAGAAGGTAGCTAACAGAAAGGGAGTCCCCTGAGAGAGTAAACGACAGAAAATGCAAGTCCTTTGAGAGGGTAAGCTACGAAAATATCAAGTCCCCTGAGAGGGTAAGTTACAAAAAATACAAACGAGCTAGAATAGCGAGTCCCCTGAGAGGGTAAACTAAGAAAACTTCAAGTCCCCTGAGAGGGTAAGGTACAAAAGAGCAAGAGAGCTAGAAAAGCGAGTCCCCTGAGAGGGTAGCTAACAGAAAGTGAGTCCCCTGGGAGGGTGAACAACAGGAAAAGCAAGTCCCCTGAGAGGGTAAGCTACGAAAATATCAAGTCCCCTGAGAAGGTAAGTTACAAAAAAACAAGGGAGCTAGAAAAGCGAGTCCCCTGAGAGGGTAGCTAACAGAAAGTGAATCCCCTGAGCGGTTAAACGACAGGAAAACTTGAAGTAATCGGACTGTTACGTGACTTACAAGTATTTAAATTGCTTTTTGCTGATAACATTAAGAAATGATTTACGGTTTCAAATACGATACTTCCTGAATTGAGATAAAATGAGTTTCTCGAATGGGAAGTGAAATAAGGGAGACTTGTGAAAAGATAACAGAAATAATGCGAATACCTGAATTGGTAGGTGACAAAGTGAGTTTTCAAAAATATCCACTGTAAAAAAACTAGAACCCTGAGAGAATAGCTAACACGAAACAAGTCTCCTAAATAGGACATAACAGCGAGTAGTTTGAGAGAATATCTTACAGAAAGAGTTTTTTTTTCCGAAGTATAAAGCGACTTGTGTAAATAAAACTTTAAAAGATTTCGATCTCTTATACGCAATTTAAAGTAATGAGCTAGAAGGACTATTATTTGCGTTACATATACTGCCACTAACACAGAATGAGAAAAGGATAAAGAGCTTAAAAAAAAACTTTTATATGTAGTACGCTAAGAAAAAAGAGCCCCAGTTACAAAAAAATTAGGAAGTGTCAAGCACTTTCTGATTTTTAAAGATTGGAAGATTTCGATCAGTTGTGTTCACGTTGACGTTATGAGCCTGGAAAATAGATAGAGAAAATAGAATACAAAGCTAACATGTTTTTATTGTTCAAAAAAAATTAAAACAATGTATACAAATTGGTTACATTAACATTTTTTAAATTTGCTGTGCCCGTTTTAGTTTGAATGAATTCGATTTTTTTTAGAAAAAAAGTAATAACAAAATGAATATAATAAATAAGTTCATAATTGAGATCGGAATAACTGTTCTGAAAGAAACTTCTAAGAGGGTAGCTGAATTGAAACGAATACCCTGAGAGGATAAGCTAAAAAATGTGAGTTCCTCGAGAGGGTAGCTTTTGAGAACATAGAAATGGTAACATAAAATTCGAATCTGTAAAACGTTTCATGCTGTTGAAAATTTGGAACATTTCGATCTCTTATGCTCACCTTTACGTTATAAGCCTGGAAAACTTTTTCCGAAGAAATATTTTGAAATCAATTGACAATTGAATAGAGTTAAAATGCTGATGCAGTTTTGGAAAATTTCGAACTCTCATGATCACTGATACGTTATGAGTCTAAACAAAATTACGAAGTAGCATTTTGAGAACAAAGATAACCAGATAAATTTTTACGAAGTAACATTTTGAGAACAAAGATAACCAGTTAGAATAAGAATGTGTACAGCATTTTGAGCTGTTGACATTATAGAACATCTCTTTTTCCTATGATCACATTGATATTGTGAGCCTGGAAAACTCTTTCATTATACTTTAATTATTGAAAATAGGTATCTATTTAACGAATTGGAATGTTAAACACGTGTTGTGTTGTTGAAGTTTTAGAAGATTTCGATCTTATATGCTCACTTTGACGACATGAGTCTGGAAAGCTCTCTTCAATAGCATAGATACTCAGTAATATGAAATTATAATGTGTAAAGCGTTTTTGCTATTGAAATTTTGGATGACTTCTATTTCTTATGCTCATTTTGGCGTTAAGGAATATTGTGGTAGTTAAACATGTTTCGAATGTTATTCAAGGCAACGCAAACAAACTAATTATAGCCTTGATTTTTTTCTAGGAGAAGTAGGTATCCGGAGAAGAAACAATTTGAATCAAACGTTGTAAAATGGCAGTTGCTGATATCTTCAATCGTGGTGGATACAGGAAACGAAAACTATTAAAAAAAAATCATAAAGCTGTTTGGGCAATACTAAATTCACTTTTGTCTTTTCAGGGTCATATCAAGATTCAAGTTAACAGTTTTATAACAGATAGCGGATTCGTAATAATGAAACATGGAATTGGTGACCAACAAGAAAGAAGCTTTTTATTATTTTCAAGTAATTGCATATTATGAAGAAAAAATCTTATATCATGCAACATAATTTTAAATAACATTTACGTACTAAGAGTAGAGGAAGGGGTGAATGTAGGGATTATGACAGGTTAGAAGCAGAGTATAGTTAAAACAAAATATGTTCGTGAACCAACGAACTGTTTAACTAGTACTGAAAATGAAATCAATTCAGATCATAGTAGGCATAGGTTTACGAAAGAAAAAAAGGAATCAGTTTGTTGATGTGTTTTGTGAAGAATAAACGTGCTTTTATAATGATGAAGAAAGTGTTAATTATTTAGTCTAACTCGATTGAAATTCTAAGGGAAGCGTGATCGGGAAAGTGTCTAAATTCGGCTACTTAAAAAGGTCCAGTCACTACAATGGCAAGATAGGGTGCAGAGCTACTTGGGCACTTCAATGATTCACTTTGGCATGGGGGGTAATATGAGCTCTGTAGCTTTCAAAAAATCCCACTGCCGAAGTGAATCAAAAGTGCCAAGCATAAGATAGCATAATAAGCATATTTTCTCATTTACTCGTTTCATTTGTCAAAAAACCTTATTTTAATCTTAGTATTACGACCTCCTGTAACGGACGTTACTGTAGCTATACTAATCGCCTGGCTACTTGGATCAAGGGATGAAAAACTGCGTTTAGCTGTCAATCAAAGCAAGCTTTGCGATTAAATTACCGCATTTTTCCTGGTAGGATCTTGGAGTCACAAAAAGTATATGTGACCCCAATCGCAAGCGATGAATGGACAGAAAATTACGTTTACACAAATTGTCGGTCTAATGGCACACAAATTGCCAACACGGATGCCAGAGAGTTATTAGCGAAAGTAACAAGCACCTCTACCCTACATAGTAAGCCGCGGTATCACACGGATCTAGGAAAAAATAAGTGCTTCGTTCAGCTAACCCGGAATTTCCCATAAATCGCCGCTCAGCCGCCTCACGGCTTCAGACACGAAATATCGACCCAATGCTCCTGGCAGGCCGCCCACAACCAGCGGACGGCTGCTTCCTCGGCGCAATTCACCTGACAGCTCCGGGTCTCCGTTACACCCGAGTGGTGTTACATTTTCTTGCGAATCCGACTGCGCCAATCCACCAAAGCAAGCCATCCGCGTCGACACGTTGTGCGCCGCTCGAGAAGGCTTGCTCAATTTCCTACTTCCTTCCGGCAAAAGATTTTTGCGACTTTAGGAAAATGAAAATGCGCAAATACTCCACATAAAATCGAAAACTGCGGAGAGGCCTGTGTCATTCGCATACAAAGATTTTTGACATCTCTGAAGTAGCTGAAGGTAAGTCAGATGTGAGAATATTGTACAATATAATATAAGAATTTTATTTTTTATTGGTGCATTAAATAAGCTGCCCTTCCTTTCACGGCTACTACGACGACGACGACGTTGGCGGGTTAACTGCGGCCCACGCGTTTCGATTTAGGTTTCGTCAGCTTGCAAAACATCATGTCCGTGTTCGGTGTGCAGCATGTGTCAGAGGAGCAAAAAAAAGCACTTCGAAGGAGTTTGGTCAGTTGGACACCGGGGCGGATGTTATGCAATCGTGTATCCCAGGAATTAGTAGGCTACGAGGTGGCGTTAGGTGTTTTGGGCCGCGTCAAAAGTCATCGATACACGAGGAAAATCGTTGTACCAGAAAAAGTAAAAAGGGCAGTAGGCTATGGGTTTTGTTTGCGGTTATGTGGAGCACCCTGAACAATAGAGCACAGTTTTCTTGGGCGTGTTACATGTTCAACGAGTAGGCATTGAGGAGGAGGCCAATAGTGGTGACTGCTGGAAGATCCTTCGGAACTTATCGAGGGCCACAATTAAGTGATCACTGAATGATTTAAGAAATCTTTCAGCACTTTCTTTATAGGTGTTTTGATTGAACAATAAAATTTAAAAATCAATAATGGCGCTAGCCACGTCCTTACGGTCATCGGGGATGGAAAGGAATGTTAGTTAGATAATCATTATTAGAGATCGAATATACCTCTGCATCTCCACTGTTTCCATGGAAACGATATTGAGTTTGTTGCATATGGTAAGAATCTGAGAATCACCTATGGTTGATAATGCGATCTATGACATATTGACACTTAACTGGATTCACGGAATTCTATCGATAAACTCGTTTTGCCCGAACAAGTGTTTATGGGACGCCCTGCAGGAGCAAGTGACGCAATGAAGCGACCAAGCACTACTCCAAATTAATTATCCCTGAAATGAAGAAAAAGTTTTGATTTTTGCAATATTGAAGAATATTTGTGTATTTCAAGGGCTTTCAAAAACTCATGTTCATCATATTTAGGAATAGGAAGGATAACATCAGTATCAACATCGACATTCAAGATTGATACAGTCAAATCTTCACAACTCATTGATGGGACGATCGAGTTAGGGTGGTATCGAGTCACAGAACACAAAACCAGTGCAATTGCGTTCCAGGGGACACATAGAGTTAGCTTTGAAAACCAATTTGTACCGTGGTTCTCTAACTTGATATCGAGATACGGAATATCGAGTTGTAGGTATTGATCGTTGCACGAATTTTTAGATTCTAATGCAATTATTCAAGGGTAAGATACAATTTGCACACCCACTAACATCAGCAGGCGTATGCTTTGAAACCTGTTTATGACGTTTCAAAATAATTCAAAGCAATCAAAGAGATTGCATCATAACTTCTTTATTGTTATGTTTATTCGAAAGCGACCAGCATTTAGTAAAAAATAGTCACCGTATCGCCAGCTACACCCCGCTAAGATTTCTTTTCCTGACGAAAATCCCGTGAAATCGTGAACGGCAACCAATAGCCAGCAGCCGTTTAGCTCATCGGGAAGTTTTCCTTTGGGAAGCTATTGTTTGCTGGATCCAGAATGATCATTATCAAAATCGTCTTCGGAATCAAATCTGTTTCCCGCAAGTTAAAAGCGTAATCGATTAGCGATTTGGTGTTCCGCCTAACGAAAGATCTTCGGGCCCATTTACAAATTGCATAACGGTGAAGGGGGTGGGCAAGTGTCCCTAAGTGTTACAGTAATTATAAAAAATACAAAAAGGGGAGGTGGGCGGGTGTCAAAAATGGCCAATTAAGGAGTTATGAAGTTTGAGAAAAACCCTTGCATTAACTTCACCTTAGTCACTATCTATCGGTTCACCCGAGTACTCCACGTTGAGGGACGAACTGAAACTTTCATCGTTAACTATAATTTAGTACTGGAGCATTCTTCCCATGGCGTTTCTGGCAATGCTCGGGTTGTATTCCTGGACGGAGTGAATTTAATTAATCGGTGGATGTCAATTATAAAATGCTAATCGTTCGCGCAAAATCAAAACAAAAATATAAAAGTTAGTATCCAAGCACGTTGTCAAGCGGTAATGTGAGTGTATGTGCGAGGTGTGCAAATGTTCACTGTGCAAAAATTTTTTGCACAGTAGTCTAATAAGGTGCAAAATGCTCAATAATTAACTAAAGATTAATATTAGAAGGATTCGAGATGATGATAAATTCATGATTTTTACCGCTACTGTATTTGATTGTAAAGCATTTGCCTATTTTACTCATGATTCCATGATAAACCCACGATACAAAACTTCACTTATTAAGCTTTCCTATTTAGCATTTGGCATTACATCACCGAAACTCCATATAACGAGGCACATCCGTCAGCTGCTTCAAATGCTACAGAAATGACATAAACCGTCGTCTTCGTCGTCAGTCTAACCCAGATTGCCCTTTCTATTGTGTGTTGTTGTGCACTTACTTGCACAAATCCGAACCAAACATTACTTGCGCAGTGCCGCACTCTTTTGCATGACAAGGAAGCCGCGCGCGCAGACAGACGAAGACGCGGACGCACACGCCACGGTAACCATAGTTACACGCTTCCCTAGTTCACTTGAAAAGCATTTGCAGCACGCAAACAACAACAATCCGGCGGCCTGCTACCCTGCAACGAATTGCGATTGCCACAAAAAAATGCTACCGCATTTGCGATTATTGTCACCTTTCGAAGGCTTTTTTCCACTATCTCGAAATTAATTCATCAGCAACAATCTTCATTGCAGCGAGGCACTATGGGCTAAAAATCACAATTTCGCGACGAAGGCCAAAATATTTTTTTAATAAATTTGTATTTATAGTTGAAAACGGGTGAGAACGAGTGTGATTGTATACCAAAGATTTTATTCGATTTATTATAGAATTTTATTGAACTTTCATTGAGAGGAAAGCTAAATTATCTGCCTATTTTAGGAAAATACAGTGGGATTCCGTTTTTGGCAACAAAGTCTAAATTTTCAGTTACCAAAATCGGAACCCAATTTTTAGATTTCAAGTACATTATTTGGACGTTGTTACTTCATCATTATGGAAACAAATGATGGCCAGACATCCGAACCAAGGTATTTATAGAAAGGTACATTGATCTAAGCAGTCAGTGGATGCGGGGAATGATGAGCAGCGAGGGGGTAGAAAATGACAGCTGGCGAGGTGGCTGGCTGGCCACTTCCTTTCCCCTCCGCTGATTGATCTCGTTTCCATGGCACAATGATTATTTTATTATGTTTTCAAAAACAAATGAATTGCTATCTAGCAAAGACAGATTCCGAGTAGAGAGGTTGGTAAGCGTATTTTCTGGTTTAAATCCATGTCTTATTTCAACTATCTAGTTCTAGAATTTCGTAATTGTCCATTGAAACAAAATCAATATTCAAAAAGGATCACATGGACTAATTCTGTTACTGGTAATCTGATGTGAAACGGAAAATAACAGCTTGTTTGAAACATCAATTGGCCAATGAGCTTTACTCGGTTTTATTTCGAATTGAGAACGAAGTTTTGAGCTATGAAGGTGGTTATGATTGGTAACTAAACTATATTCTTCTTTTCAAACTGTTTCTTGCATCGAGAACAGACAAAATAGAGCATGAAAGTCGCTCAAATGGTTTCTCATTTTGATCGTTTTTCGGAGTTGATCCAGTAACAATTTTCTATATTCGTCAACACTGATTTTTATTTGCAGATTATTTAAATGTTTTTGTTGTACCAGAAAAAGCTACAAAATATAGTTGTTGTTCTTTGAATCTTCGATAAATGAGTACAAAATTCAATTCTACCCACTTGCATGAAATGCAACAACTGTAATGTGCAAAACTGTTTCATGAGGTTTAAATATTTTTATAGTATGTAACCGTAAATACACTGCCCATACTCGCACAACAGTTCCATTGATATAGGAAATCGCATAGAATATGGGACTGTTTTTCGAGTATGGGCAGTACAACCGGCGATAACAGTTACTGCAATAGACATAGGTGTACTATTTTGCCACAACTGTTTTCACATCATGTTACTGAGAGAAATAATTACATTACATGTTAAGATCTTTAATTGCATCACCATCGAGTCAGCTTCTTGTAATGAAAATGTATGATCAGCACTGAATAATTCAAAAAAGTAATTCGAAAATTGAATTCTCAAACTGCGGTTGATTGGCAGGAAACAAAGCGAAGTGGTTTAAGGGGAAACATGTTGCTAGGATCTCAAGGCTTGGTGACCTGATGAAGCATAACAAACCAGCCAGCTGTCTGATTGTTTTCCAATATGGTGGAATGCCCTATTTGACACATTGATCTACCTTCCTTTTAAATACCTTGATCCGAACGGTCCATTTCGAAGAAGATTGCCGTAGGACAGGACTATGCTATAAATATATAGACCAGTCATATCAATTGTGACAGACGTTCCACACACTTTTCGTTATTGAAATATCTTTAATAATTTTTTATAAACTTTATGTATACTGTTTGTATACATAGGTCATGTTAAATCAATAATCGCATAAGTGACCTTTATTCAATAACTAAACAATTCCTTAAAATATTGTAAGAATTACAGATTTCATTAGGAACGTATTTATAAAAAGACATTCTAGGTGTAAAACAACAGAATGATTTTCATAATTCAATGGACATAACAAATCAGTTTATCTTTGAAGTCCAAGCGTCAAATTTGCTTGTATTCGGTATTTTGAAAATAGTAAGGCATCTCATATCACATAATTGACCACATTCAAGAAGGTTCACAGACACAGCTGAAATCAATTGTTGTACATAAAGACTATGATATTTTTCGAAACAGAACATTGACTAAGCCTTCGATAGGATTTTGCATAGAAATATGAATAAAAAAATACGAGGAATAATTACAAACTTCACTGGTATACCTACAGTGTTGCCCAATATGTGGCATGTAAGCCATTATCTGTGGCTCACTATTTCCGAGAATACACAGATAATTTTCGCATAACTTCTATTTGAAATGATATTATTTTGTTTAAACGTTGAGCTAAATTAAATCAACTATATGAATTCAACAGAAATTTGCATGATTCCGCTATGAAACCCCGAGATTCCGATTAGTATCTCCAGGTGCCCGTTATGAATCTACAGCAATTCGATAAAACTTTGAAGTAGCTTGCTAGAAATCCATAGAATCTTACTTAGAATTCTCAGGATCTTGCTTAGGAGTCAGATAGGCATTGACATCTACCCAAGAGCTTGCTGAGAATTTCTAGCATATCGCTTAGAATTTTAAGAATCTCTCACGATATAGCTGAAAATTTTCAAGTCTAACAACCTCAAAATTCCTCTGAAAACATATTCAGAATCTTCAAGATTTTGCCAGAGTTATTCTAAATGAAGCCATTGTTTTTCGTGAGAAATTCACAGCACATCTTAGAAATCTTGACAGTTCACAAAGAATCGACAGATTTCGCACACTTTCCCAGTAATTAATCATACATTCTCATGATTCTGCAAGAAACCCCTAATGTCCGTAAGTAATATCTAGATTCGCTCGGTATTTTCAAGAATCCGCTGAAAAATCTCAGAAGACCAGTATAAGAAAATAGGATCTCGTAAAGATTCTCCACAATCTAGCTAAAAACTCCTTAAAGCTTAAGATCTTAAAGCTAGAGATCACCAGGATGTCGTAAGGAACGATTCGATTATTTCTAACCGACATACTCAAGTAGACTGGTCATGCAGGGTGAATGCCTGAGAAACGATGTTGGAACTCTAGCTGTAGATTCTATAGAATTAAATAAGAGTACCCTACTCGGCAGATGGTGCGATTTGGGGGAATATCGACAAAAATTGAGCTCTAGAATGCGGTTAGCGTGAAGCTGCCTTGCTTTTAATATTTACAATTTTAAATTTTAATGATTATATAATATGTTACCAAAAACGGATCCATTTTGTTGCCAAAATCGGGGGGTGCCAAAAATGGAGCATGCCAAAAACGGAATCCCACTGTATTTGTGGTGAAACTAGTAAAAATGAATTTTGTGTGCACATTTATCGATAGCAAACTAAGTATATTTTATCGGATATAAAAATAACGTACATTTTAGTTTTTACCAATTATTTTACAATCTGTTGAGAAACTGCTAAGTTTTTACTGATCCGCCTTAAAATTTAAAGTTTTCCACTGTATTCGACTAACAAGTAAAAGAAAAAGCCTGAACTCTGATCCTCCTTTTTTATGGTCAATAAAATTGGAAGTATTAGAATTCTCAAAAACTTGTTTAAACAGCCCCAATTCAGTAAGTCAACAACCTAAGTTTAGCAATCGTGTTTCGCAGACGAAATTTGACACGTTCCACTCTGAACCCACTCGATTTTTGACTTTTGCAACCTCACTACTACTTACAATGCTCTGTCATATTGACAGACACAGTGACGTAACCACGAATCAAAACAAAACACTACTTGAGTCATTCCAACACTGGTACAAAAACGTCGTGTGTAATTGAACAAAACGGCATATCATTTTATCATTCAGTTCTTGTGGAAAAAGCTATAGAATATCCGATTTTTTTTACGCATGCTGAGTATTGGGAATACATGTAATGATAAAATGACAAAATGAAGATTTATTTTTTTTAAATAGTTTTTGCAATAAGATTTCAATTTCATTTCAATCGAGTAAGTAGCACGTCGATTTAAAAAAGTAATCGAGAATTATTTTTTTATTGTAATCAGAGTTGGGAAAAGTTACGAGATTCACATTACAGCCGTAAGGAAAAATACCCATCGCTAAGGGCAACCCAAAACAACTGTAGAACAGTATTTTATGTATACCGCTACATTTTCCGCATTTTCTGTCTTCAATAACCTACTGTATAGAAAATTCATGCACCCAATAATTCATAACCCTATTAATTTTCCAAAATTCTATTAAAATTTCATCTTAATCACTCCATACATGACTTTTGTCGATCAATTTTAGTTTAAATTACTTTTCAGTTGATATTTGTTCATTGTTAAGGCCGCACGGGACGTCATTACAATCATCCTATCCATTTGAAGAAGCAGATCTCAAGTACCACTCCATATATGGATGTGAAAAATTTATCACTATATTCTATATATGTGGTGCACAATCGATTAAATTTTCAGCTTCATCGGTTCACTAAAACTCGAGATTTGCTTCGGCAAAGTTTTGATGATAATTGTTAGAGTGAGACAAAAGATAGGGAAAATAACACGGTCTCCCGTGTCCCCTTAATATGCTACTGTTTAGCTTTCTGTCCCATAGTGCGAGTTAAGCACTCGCGCTTGAGTTTGATCATTGAAAGTGAAAGGCATCGGAGCGAAAACGTTATTTCTTCCTCTTCTCACCCGATGATGGTCGTCTGCGCACAACCGTTTGCCACATTTCAAAGTCATCGAAATGCATTCTTCAGCTCATGCAACAACGAAGAAAAAAGCAAGCAACAATTGAAATTGAAGTGATGAAAAATGGATGTCTTGGCCTAGTGTGTGCTTCGCGGCATCCGAAAAGTGGCACACCAAAACAACCCCAAAAGTGGCACATTTCTTCTCTTGGCCACTGGCACTCGGTTACATCTGGGATCCCCTTGGCTTCTTGCATGCCTCCAAGCCTCCTTCTCTTCTCTCGGGGTTGTGTTGTGTTGCATTCAGTCAGACAGTTGTTCAGTCGTTGGTTACATCACAGCATCTCGCTTGGAGCGTCGGCGCGATCCGAACTCAAAGCTCGCAGCTATTGAACGCGATTCACATATGAGGGGCTCACCGGCAAAGGAGTGTAAGTGACGTTTAGGGTGGTTTTGAGTTAAGTGTAAATAAAACAGCATCATAGATGCATACAGGCGTTATAATAGCACTACAAATGTTTACACGGCGAATAACAGCCGTCTATCTCATAGAAACCTTTTTACTGCATTATTAATACTTATAAGCCTAATGCATACAGGTATTTATTAAGCACTATACTGGCTCTATATGTGCATATAGAGTATGTTTCAATGCCTCCAGCGGATTTTTGTCACTTACACCCCTTTGCCTCTAACCCCCTCATATATGTGAGGTTTGGCGCAGAGTGCCTCCGCTTACTTGTTTGGACCTAGGCTTGCTAGGTATTTTTTTGTGTGTCACGATTACATCGATAGCGGGGATGGTAAGGAGGAGGGTACTGGGGAAGGTACGTCGATGGAGTCTCTGTAAAATGCGGACAGCAATCCACCTGTCTTAACCATGGTCATGGTAGGTTGGGAATGATTGCGCAAAAAAAGAGGATTTCGCATCAATTTTCTTCCTAATGTCACACAACCATCAGAAATAATTTATTTGGTCTTGTGCGTTTTGCAAAATAAGTGGCGTTGTGCGTTGCAAATATTATGAAGCTATGAAAAATAAAGTTGCAAAACAAGTAGAAATAAAGTTGTTCACACTCAGATTTTTTTCACGAGCTCGGCTGTGCGAATCTCGGTTTCCCGATTTAAACCGAGACTCAGTTAACAATTTGTCCGGTTGCTTAGCAACGAAGCACGATTTACTGATATTCGGCTTTTATTTACTGAAACCCTAGGAAATTTGTTTGCCGACTTCTCTGCTGTGTGGATCTCGGTTAAAATTAGCCGAGATTCGGCATTCTAATTTAAGTGTGTTGATTTTAAAGGTCTGGTTATCTACCTCTTGAGCGTATACAGTACTGACCCGATTTTGTCAGCCCCCGATATTGTCAGCTTTTTGACCCAATTTTGTCAGCCTATTTGAAATACAGTCGACTCTCCATAACTCAATATTCAAGGGACCATCAACTTATAGAATTATCGACACACCAACACAAAAAAATCACAAAATCGAAAAAAAAAAAAATTTTTGTATATCCAATACATATATGATCACTTATGTAAGAAAGCAATATTATTTTGTTGATAGTATTTTACAAACTATTATTTGAATTCTTTTTTCGAAATGGCCGAAAAATCACCTTATTTTTACTAACATTATTTCATGTTCTTCAGCTTTTAATACAACTTGCAAGTATTTATTCACCTCCAAACATAAATTAGACCAAGTTTCCTCAGATAAGAATGACTTTAAAAATATACCAAGTTATGGTTCGAAATTTACCTCTCACGTGACATCGACTAGTGGAGTTACCAAGTTATAGAAATATCGACTTATGGAGAGCACGATGTATGGTAATTTTAAAAATTGTTCCAGAAACATTCTGGGAACATGGAAGAGATTTTTTAAAGTATTTGTTTAATATAATTTAATGTATTCATGCGGGGGAATCTTAGAGTCGTCCAGCAACTACACCCGAAATTCCCATAAAATAATTTTAATTTTTAAGAAATTACTTCAATAACTTTAACTCCTTGTTACATTCATTCGGGTTTTTCTTAAGTAATATCTCAAAACATTCCTTTAAAATTTGCTCCTTAATGTTTTATTGGAATTCTGCCTTGAATAACTCCATAAACTATTGAAAAGATCCCTTCAAAATTACATTTCGTTGAAATTTTCTTAGAATATTCTTAATGGAGTTGGACGTAGGGCTCATTAAAAATCTTTCGATAAATTCAAAATTCCTCTCAAAACTGCCTTTGACATTCTTTCAGAAATTCCTCTAATTTCACTACTGATTTTTTTGCAAAATTGCTAAGATTAGTAAAGGCTTCTTACAGGAAACATCTTACGATATTTTTCCTTAACTCGACCAGGATTTTCACTAAGATCATTTTAAAGCATTTAATCATCCCATAGACATAGGAATTATTTCAGATATTTATTCACGACTTCATCGAATGTCATGTATGAATACTTCTAAGGAACTAAAAAATGTTTTTAAAAATATTACTGAAATGCCTGTAACATTATTGAGATAACTCTATAAAAATATTCAAAACACTTCTGGATGAATTTAATTTGTTTCAAGGAAAATCCAGTTCAAACATTCTATGGATTATTTATAAAAGATTTCCAAGAAAGCGCCGAAGCAATTAGGGCAATTGATAAAATTTGTGTACTTGTTAAACGAACTTAAAATTGTTGTAGAATCACATATTGGTTATAAATCTACCATTTCTTGCGATCGCTGGATGATATATTAAGGTTATATTGTGATTTGAATCAAATTGATATTTCATCATTTTTAGGTGATACAATTGAGAGTGCGGGTAAGATCGACACCCTGTTGGGCTAAAACCGACACATGTACTTTGAGAAGAATTTATACGTTGTGACATGGCATATTAGAAAGAATGCTTTAAACTTGACTTTCGATTTTTATAACCCCTTCCTCTAAAGGATTATACAAATATTACGTAAATTATTGACGAGAGGCCAAAGATCCACTAAATATATGTAAAAATTTCAAATGTCCCATGCTAAGATTATAAAGTTGGGGTGAATACACATGGATATGATTAATTTGTGTTCATGGAATGCTTACGAAGGTGAAGTTGTGGCGAATGATTGGTTTTAAAAATAAATACTGTTCTATTTTAACAAGACAGAAGAGTGTAATTATTTTTTGTTATTTAAGGTGAAGATGAATCAAAGCCAAAGCTCAAATTTTCAAGAGCACGGATCTGGAGAACCAAACATCCGTTTAAGCTGAAAACCTAATCGATTGGTTACTAGCTAGTGATTCATCTTCACCTTAAAATTGTTGAACCTCGTGGTTTGTATAATAAACAATAAGTTTAATTTATTCTATTATTTCTTCAATTTTTAATTAGAAAAATTTCTACAAGCTTTATCAAACAAGTTTAAACGTGAAACATAGAAATATTTTTTTGCAATTTCGTTGCATATCATCCTACTTTTCATCTACAGGATGAACGGCATAATGGCCTACTTTTCCTGTCAAAAAAAAATTGTACGTGGGTTTTCTTGTGATATGTTTGTGATCCTAGAAACAATACGATTGAAATGACATTTTTCGTAATTGCAAAAAACGTTGTATTCAACTCGTTGCAAAACTCGATTTTTTCAGCACTCGGCGAGCCTCGTTGGATAAATGTACGACTCGTGCTGAAAAAATCATCATATTGCAACTTGTTGCATAAATAACTATTTTAAATTCTCAATTATAGCTTGTGGCAAGTCATATAGTGTCTTACTTTACATGTTAACAAGTTCGCCATCCATGAACTTCACTGGAATCCGAAAATAAAGACTTACAAAAACTACAGAGAAAGTCTTCTGACAAGAAAGATTCCATGATTATGAAGCAAAGAAAGGTGACGATTTTACCCCAAATGAAAGTGTCGATCTTACCCCGAGTGGAGATTTATTATTCAATAGCGTTTCAAGCTGTCGACAAACCACAAAATAAATTCTCCTTCATGTTGTATCAACGTAACAATAGTAAATGATGATGTAGACGCAGAACAAAAAATAATATTTTAAAAATTTCACATGCGAAATAGTTAAGGAATAACAGCGAAATATTGCAACTGCTGTTGCTTGTATGTTATTCAACATGATTTTGTTGTTTATTTCGGCAGTTTATTGGTAGCGTCAGTTGTAATGTCATCCGAAACACAACCTTTCACAAGTTAAGATAAAGCGTGGTGGAAACTGCATAAAAATCTACTCAAATCATGAAGAACCAAAAGGTGTCGATCTTACCCACAGTGTCGGTTTTACCCTGAATAACCCTACGTTGCTTACGTGAGGTCCATATTAGAGTATTGTACTATTGTATGGTCTACTTTTATGAAGGCGCATGGAGAACGTCTTGAATCAGTTGAAAAGCAATTTCTGATATACGCTCTTCGTAAATTGGGCTGGACTTCCTTCCCTCTTCCATCTTATGAATCAAGATGCATGCTCATTGATATTCTGACATTGAAAAGCTTCGCGAATTTACTATTGTTTTATTCGTCAACGATATTGTTTCGCATCGTATTGATTCTCCTAACCTATTGAACAGTTTAAATATTTCTACTCTTTCTCGGCAATTCCTTGTAACTTATTTTCAATGAATCACTAATTATGCAAAATATTCTCCTCTAAATCGAATGATGAGTTTAAACAATTAACATTGCAAAACAATAGACTTAACAATGTCGCGTAGTAACCTAACAATAAACTTTAACTCTGTAAGATATACTGCCCATAAAAGCATAACTGTCCCATATGGATTTTCGAACCAACACCTTTTTTCGTCGCAGCATCCATGTTTTAATATATACTTTACAATGCATATGAAAATTAACACACTTAGTAGTATATAGATTTGAGTGTTAACATGTAGTCGAGTTTTGATTGACGAAATAAATAAATAAATAAAAACTACGCTAGTTCGGTAAATTACAAATCTGTTTCGGTAATTTTATTTATCGAACTCTCACACTCTGTTTGAGTGTATATTCTGATAATAGACGGCAACACTGATTAATTGTTAGCAACAGAGCCATCCATATAGGGTGTTACATGCAGATACCAATAAATTTGAAAGGCAACGATACCGAATGTTCACCAAAGTTGAAGAAAGTGTTGCATGTCATACAGTCGGCCGAAGCACAACTGTTCATAAGGCTGGCAACACTGTTTAAGAATAATTAAGAAAAGATCAAAATAATTAAACTTATGCGGAATAGAAAGCAAAAATGTTTAGCAACATAGGAATACTTTTCAACTGTAATGCAGTTTTCATGAAGGGTTTGATAGCCGTAGTGGTAAACGCGCAGTTATTCAGCAAGACAAAGCTGATGGTCGTAGGTTCGAATCCCAACAGTCGAGAATCTTTTCGAGTTGAAAACTTTCTCGACTTCTAGGGCATAGAGTATCATCGTACCTGCTACATGATATATAAATGCAAAAATGGTCAATTGGCAAAGAAAACTCTCAGTTATTTAATAACTGAGAAGCAGGCTTTGTCCTAGTTGGGACATAACGCCAGAACGAAGAAGAAGATAAAGGGTTTGAAATATTTTTATAACTGACAACACTGCTCAAATGAGATCGTCAAAACTGTATGCATCAAATATATAACGTTGTTTAAGTCGAATCTTGAGCAAAGCTTAAGTATGTATTTTATGTTACACATTGCGTTCGGGAAAGCGAAACACAATATTTTTTTTTCACTGGTAACCCTCAAAAAATGGTTAGAATAAACTAAATCTAATAAGTTCTTCTACAAGACACATGAATGGGTGGCGTTATTGGAGATCCAGGGCTTATGGGATTTCATTTCGTTTCCCCGAATGTCGTTTCCCCAAACGCCAGTTCCCCGAATGCCAGTTCCCCGAATATCCCGTTTCCCCGAATAGCCTACTTCCCCGAAAAGTTTTCGGCACTCATATTTGACATAACTGAATATATTTCAGGGAGGTGAATGTACTGGTCATCTGATATGCACCCTTCTTTATTTGAGTGGCGGTTCCTACGAGTTTTACCGTTATCGGCATTTTAGGCAACATGTGTATTGTCGAGAATGACTAAATACCTCCTTCTTTTGATTGCTTATCATTCTTGCTAATTCACCATCCTGCCACTGATAACTAGTATAGCACCTATTTGAACTGCTACACTTTTCGGGGAAACGGGTCATTCGGGTAAATGGAATTCGGGGAACTGGCTTTCGGGGAACCGACATTTGGGGAAACGACATTCGGGGAAAAGTAGCCCAATATTTTTGAATATGTCGTATGCATTATAGATATATAGCAGAGTACTGTCTTCGGCGATGTTTCAGTACTCAGTACGATCTACCTTTAGGAGTTGAGGATTATCTTTTTAGTTGAGAACTTGGCCAGTAAGGGCGATTTCTCGAACTCGTATTACATCAACCTTGAGGGATGAGAATGTACCCTCTGGAACATATTATATCTCTAGATCCTGATGATTTGAAAGGTTGGTGTCTCAGAAAGAGATGTTCAATAGCTAAAGGGCTCACATGCAGTGGTCATTGAGCTACGGAATTCTGCCACCAGGCGGTGCTAAGGAGCATGAAACTTTATTTTGCGGATATCTCAGGATCCTGACCACTTAGAAAGATGACATCTTCAGCAAACTTTTTCAGGAGCTCAAGGGCTATCATTATCGTGGGCTTGGTGGTCGTGCGGTTAGTATCGTCGGACAATAAGCGCATCGTGTACTGAAGTGTGGATTCGATTCCCGCTGCAGCCATTGATAATTTTCGTTGGGAATGTTTCTCGGCTGTACAATTATTGGAGCATGGTTGAAGAAACTTGATCGAAACTGTTGTAACACAGTGTCTTAGGAAAGTTTCTCGAAAAAATACGCGCTATTTCATGAAAGTGGCAGATTTGTGATCACGTTTTTTTCAGTGACGGCTACAGGGGGCGATGTCTGTGTCTTTTTATTCTAGTCAAGAGATCCAAGATTTTACTGTCGGTCGGCATTAGTGAGCATTAAAATTTTGGCTTGCAGATATCAAGTGCCTGACCATTTGAGATATCTTCAAAATGAAAGTTTCATGCTCACTAAAACTACCTGCCAAAATCAGCTCTTGAGTAACTGAACAACTTTGCCGAAGATACCACATTTCTAAGTAGTCAGGTTTTTATTTGCTGAGATCCTGAGATATTTGCAAACCAAAAGTTCTATGCTCACTAGCGCTGCTCGGTTGCAAAATCTAGAATCGCTTCCCATTCTTAATGTATTCAAATCGAGAGCTCAAATTTCAGAAGTCAATAATGGCGCCGGCCACATTCTTACGATCATCGAAGAAGAAAAGGGATGTTTGTTAGACCATCATTGTGTTACTAGAGATCGAATATACCTCTGCATCTCCACAGTTGTTATGGAAAAGATACTGTGTTAGTGCGATAAGATAAGGCTCTGATAGTCATCTATGGTGATGCGATCCATGATATATTCATGCCCTACCGATATAATTCGATGTCCACATTGTACGACGCACAAGTGTTTGTCGCACATCCCCAAAGGAGCAAGCAGCACGACCAAAGGAACAAACAAAGCCGCGACACTTATCCACTTCATCACTCGAGCAACGTGCGGCAGGTTTGATCTTGAACCCTCACCCGCCCCTGCAGGAGCAAGTGACAAGGTAAAACGATCAAACACGGTTCTATCCCGTTAGGCCGAAAGGGTCATTTGGCCGGAATGGTCCGATAGCTCTGATGAGCCGTAAGGTCAAATGGTCAAATGGGGCTGTTTGGGCACGTCAGGAGTTAATCATCAATGTTAACTTCCTTTTCCCGATCAGCCTAGATAGCCGCGTAGTGTCGGTAGCGGTTTTTTCAATTGGCTTAGAATTAACACTACGGACTGCCTGTTCCGGTGGTAAAAGTCCACCTAACAGGTGACCTCTAATTCATGTGGCTTTAAGCTTACCGTGCCTAAGAATGAATGGTTAGGGGGGTCTAAATAAAATCTAACCGCAAACGGAGCCTGTGGAGTACCAGGGCGTTCTCTATAGTATTATGCCCTTCCTGTGCTACCCGGAGCAATGGTGCAGGTGACCTTGTGTTTCTCCGAGATAATCGGCTGCCCTTCTTCAGTCTCAAGCCTGAGGCTAAATAAGGGTGGGATTATTAATACGTTGTAACTTAGTTTAAATTTGTGTGTTCTGTGCTTTTCGCCTTTGGCGACTTTTAAGAGAACCGATATGGTTTTTTCGCTCTGAGATTGCGAAAAGCTTAATCCTGCCTAGTTTGGGTAGTGGCTACGGTTAGGATAGCTTTGTTAGACCAATCTTCAGCATAAAATATCAGCAATGATCAATCTTTGTAGACTCATGCAAATGCTACAGCTCAAATGGCGCTTGTTCAAAAACCTTACTTTTGTGAACTTTTATCTAGGTAACGTTGTGGACCCAGCTTTTGCTACTTTCAGAAACATTAAATGGCAAACTCGCGTGCCATACCTCGTGCATGCGTGCTCGTAAATAGCGCTATCGTTGCTACACTCATTTCTGAGTTAACAACCAGAGATGTTTGTGCTGTCACAATTGATATTTCTGTTGGTGACCTCAATAGGAAATACGTCTTTCGTTTTGTGGTGTATTTACCACATGATGAACCATCCCCAATGGATGATTTCAAACGAGTTTTCGTTCACTGCCTATGAAAAGGCCTACTGCTCCTTGTGGGCAGTGATGCTGATACTCATCACATCATCTGGAGCAGTTCAGCTATCAATTTGAGAAGCTCCAGTCTGATAAAATGCTTAAGTAGTTAAAATCTTGGATTACTTATTTTAGGGAATCGCCCAACCTTCATGGTATCTGCTAGAGAAGAAGTGTTAGACATGATGCTCTGCTCGAACAGAATCAGTCACAAGTTGACGAATTGGCATTATCATTATCTGATCATCGCTACATACACTGGGAATTGGTTGTGACCAAATTCCATGGATTCTCTCCGTCCATTGGAAATCCTAGTATTTCGGATGTTTCCACTTCCGGTGAGTTGGGACACAATTGTCCTTGCTTCGAGTGATCTCCTAATTGCTTGTCACTTTGCTTATAAGTAAATTTTTTTACACAACTCCCTTCACAGGAGAAGTGGACGTCTGGCTGTTTGTAAAGTATGTCAGATAGTCAGGCTGCTATAAAAGCTCTTGCTTCGGCCAACTCAAGGTCGAAGCTTGTTATCGCATGTCGAACTCAAATTGAGGAACTGAATTCAGTCAACTCTGTAAACCTTGTATGGGTACCTGGCCATTCTTCCATCGCTGGAAATGAATTGGCTGATGAGCTAGCTCGCGATGAAGCATCGCATGACTTCATTGGCCCTTAGCCGGCTATTCCAATTTCGAAGTGCTGGGTGAAGCTTCAGATAAACTCTTGGGCGGCAACTCAGCACAAGCAATATTGGAATAGTTTGGAGTCATGTCGTCAAACAAAATTGTACATTACTGAGCCATCTCCAAGGGTGGCGAAGTATTTAACAAATCTGTCAAAGCAGAATTGCAGTCTCTTGGTCAGAGCGTTGACAGGCCACTGCCGACTCAACTATCACATGGCAAATATTCAGCGTGCTGACTCATTTGTGTGTGATAGTTGTGACTCCGTTTATGGAACTTCGTATCACCTGATATGCAACTGTCTAGTTTTTGCGCAAATGCGATTCCAATTATTTGGTAAACATTTATTAAGTGAAACTGAATTCAGAAGGACTTTATGTTATTCTTAACCCGCTGTGGTAATGAGCTATAGGCTCTCTTTACGCTCATGCGTTTTGCAGTGCCCTTTTTAGGTATGGAGCTACATGCTCTCAATTCGCTTATGCGATCTTCCCTCTTCAAGGGACCCCACTCCTATTTCCTCCCATCTTTCCCTTCCCTTTCCTCTCCCATCGGGTAGATGATGAAATAGGCTCAAATATGGCGATGGCACAAATCTCCCAAATGGCGGGGAACGTGCCTTTGGAGCCGGCCTTCTGATACCTGATACCTGATACCGATAGCTCTAATGAGCCTTCCTTCCTTCCTTTCTGGCGTTACGTCCCCACTGGGACAGAGCCTGCTTCTCAGCTTAGTGTTCTTATGAGCACTTCCACAGTTATTAACTGAGAGCTTACTATGCCAATGACCATTTTTGCATGCGTATATCGTGTGGCAGGTACGAAGATACTTTATGCCCTGAGAAGTCGAGAAACTTTCCAACCCGAAAAGATCCTCGACCCGTGGGATTCGAACCCACGACCCTCAGCTTGGTCTAGCTGAATAGCTGCGCGTTTACCGCTACGGCTATCTGGGCCCGCTAATGAGCCGTAAGGTCAAATGGTTAACTAACAGGGATAGGTCAGGATAATTTGCATTGCCTAGAATCCGCCGATTGAATGTCCAGGTCGAACGGATTGTCAGTTGTTGGATCAGGATAATTTGCAGTGCTAGAATCCTACAATATCCCCTGTTTTTTTTTTTGTTTTTTTTTTAGTATCATTCCAAACATTACATTCATTATTTCTTATATCTAGGTGTTCTGTGTTATTAGACAATACTATCATCCTAATTTGGTAAAACAAATCTAAGATTTTATTAACATTTTGTTAGCAACATATTACATTTCATTTGCCGTAGCAGTTCCAATTCTTTACAGGTGAGTTAATTTCATCTGCTTATAAGAGAAAAAAAACGTTTTGAATATACTTAATCTAACTTAACCTAACTTAACCTAAACATATAACGCATTAATCGTGCCAATAGAAGATTGTAACGATTTTTGCCTGAAATTATTGATTATTTTATTTGACATTTGTTCCAATGTTTCAACATTGGATATTCTATGTAATTCATCGGTACTATACCAGGGAGGAAGCCTCAGAATCATTTTCAAAATTTTATTTTGAATTCTCTGCAGAGCTTTCTTCCTGGTATTACAACAGCTAGTCCATATTGGTACAGCATACAACATGGCTGGCCTGAAAAATTGTTTGAATATCAAAAGCTTGTTCTTAAGTCAAAGTTTTGATTTTCTATTAATAAGTGGATAGAGACATTTTACATTGGCAAAAATTGAATTTTCGTTGATGTGGGCCATCATTCTGTTCAAAATAACCTTTTCAAAAAGTTTACTGATGGAGGAAAGCAAACTGATTGGACGATAGCTAGAAGTTTCTGCAGAATTTTTGTCTGGTTTTAAAATTGGAACAACCTTAGCATTTTTCCATTTGTCAGGAAAATATTCTAATTGAAAACAATTGTTGAATATATCAACTAAAAATGATAAGCTACTTTCTGGAAGTTTCTTGATGATGATGTAGAAAATTCCATCATCGCCAGGAGCTTTCATATTTTTGATTTTTTTAATAATAGTTCTCACTTCTTCCAAATCAGTCTCCCAGGCATTTTCGAAAATGTACTCTTGATTGAGAATTTAACTTGATTTTCAATTGGACTAGTAAGTCCTAAATTAAAATTGTGCGCACTTTCAAACTGTATAGCAAGTTTTTGAGCTTTTTCGCAATTAGATAGTAATAATTTGTTTTCCTCTTTCAATGCCGGTATTGGCTTCTGAGGTTTTTTCAAGATTTTAGATAATTTCCAAAAGGGCTTAGAGCCAGGGTCCAATTGAGAAATTTTATTTTCAAAATTTTTGTTTCTTAAATCTGCAAAACGTTTCTTGATTTCTTTCTGCAAATCCTGCCATATAATTTTCATAGCAGGATCACGAGTGCGTTGAAATTGCCTTCTCCTCACGTTTTTAAGGCGGATCAAGAGTTTAAGATCTTTGTCTATAATCACGGATTCACATTTTGGAATTACAATGCTCCTGGCTTCAACAATGGAATTTGTTAAAGTTTCAAGAGCATTGTCAACATCAAGTTTAGTATCTAAAGAAATGTTAACATCAAGATTAGAGTCAACATACGTTTCATATGTATTCCAGTCGGCTCGTAAATAATTGAAAGTGGAACTGATAGGATTGAGAATCGCTTCATGGAATATTTGAAATTAAACAGGGACATGATCAGAATCAAAATCAGCATGAGTAACTAATTGGCTAAAAAGATGACTAGAGTCGGTTAAGCCCAAATCAATCGTAGAAGGATTTCTAGAAGAGGAAAAACATGTGGCAAACAGGGTATTGAATTGAGAAATATCCTGAAGAGCACTCATCAAATAAAATTCTGTCATTGGAATTACTTTGAGAATTATTCCATGACCGATGTTTGGCATTAAAGTCACCAATGACAAAAATTTTTGACTTATTGCGAGTCAATTTTTGCAAGTCAGTTTGGAGCAAATTAACTTGCTGTTCAGAACATTGAAAAGGCAAATAGGCAGCTATGAAAGTATATTTTTGCAATTCAATTGCAAATCAATCAACTTTTCATTGAGAAGTTGATCAACATAACGGCCTACTTTTCCTACCGAAAGAAACAGTGCTGAAAAGTGCTACACTTTTTTCGGTGCTGAAAAGTAGCACTTTTCAGTACTTTTTTGGTAAGCGTCAACCGAATAACCCAGTCTCTTCATGCCATGCTTATTCTGCGCTGCGTGTGAGTCGAGATGAGTCGTTCTCACCTCGGGTGACGTGAGGCGACTAATGTTAATCAAATTGAAACGAGTCGACATCTCACCGACTCGTCTCGCCATGCCGCACAGCTTAAGCACAATTGTATCTGATTCTTGGGGTCGCCGGTCGTAGAATCGACGTGAGGTAAGAATTGTCGGTATCGTATTCGTGATCAAACGTCAACATCCAACCGCAAAATCGCTAGTGTTTGGAGGTGATTTTAACCTCCATATTGCGAAATCATCACCTCCATGTTAGTTCTAATACCCTCCGTTATATGAATTATGATGGCGCGTCGATCGTCGCAAGTTTCTCGTTAAACAGTCAATAGCGAGGTAACAATACTCTACTCGAGTGAAGTGACTGTCCATTTGGTTTACACGGCGAGTCACTTCCCTAGAGTCTAAGCCCGTTGTGTGATCTGGTTCCGACATAGGTTGGCGATTTTGATATGGGATCGGATCGCCCTGCTTTTGTAGTCAGCTACTGTCCTTATCCAATAGGAAGTACAGCTCTGCATGATACCGATGGGAGTGAGAATTTCGTGACATTCATGGGAACTACTGTATCACAGCCTACGTGGTTGAAAAATACTGAATTGAAACTACGCATGGCTGTATGCCCACGTGGGTTCTCTTGAAATGTTTGTTTTTGCTTAGAGTTCATCCAGTTCAATAGCATTTTTCGAAATAGCAAAAAATGTTGTATGCAACTCGTTGCAAAACTCGATTTTTTCAGCACTCGTTGTATTTATCCAACTCGGCGAGCCTCGTTGGATAAACGTACAACTCGTGCTGAAAAAATCATCATTTTGCAACTTGTTGCATAAATAACTATTACCAAACTGTGTTTCAACAGAAACACCTAAAATTTCAAAAACTTTAGTTTCAAATGACGAAAACAGTTGATGCTTTATACGCCTATGAATGATGATTGCAACTCCCCCGCATGCCCCATCAAGTCGATCATTACGATAAACAAAAAAGTAGGATCTTTTTTGAGTTTAGATCCAGGTTTCAAATACGTTTCGGTAATAACTGCTATATGCACGTTATTAATTGTAAGAAAATTAAACAGCTCGTCCTCTTTACCATTCAGAGAACGAGCATTCCAAGTTAAAATATTTAAATTATTATTTGGATTCATTAGAAAAACGTAATCCAATAACAATTTGATTTGTAAATTTTACACCTACTTGGACTGCTTCAGTCATAGTGGTGGCTTTGAACATTGCATCAATCATAAGATTCAATTGTTCAGTTAGAAAATTAAAATCAGAGGCAGACATATCACTTGAAGTGGATACATTTGATGATTTCCCATTGGAATTTTCGGTAGACGAAGAAGCGGAGTGGGAATTACCTGTGGCGGTAGGGTTTTTTCCATTTGATTTGAAACAAGTAGAATGGGTACTCATGGAACGAATAGAGGGAGCTCAAATAACCTGCTACGATATCAGCAAAGGATTTACCGTGGGTAGATACATTCGAAGTTGAAAGATTCGAACGGCTACCCGACGGATCAAAATTAGTTTGTGAATGAGCATGATTATGAACTTCCTGATGGGTATGATTCCTAATCAAGCGATCGTTATCTGAAAAAATGAGCATTGTTCGATACTCTACCAGGCAAATTCTGGAAACGACCGTTATTGTAATGGATATTATCCTTCATCTGCCTGGCACGAGCCTCAACGACTCTCTTGCGTGAAGGGCAGTCCCAAAAGTTAGCTTTATGAGGGCCCTTGCAATTGGCGCATTCAAACTTTCTGGTATCTTCTTTCACAGGACAGTCGTCCTTAGCGTGAGAAGAACCTCCGCAAATCATGCATTTAGCATCCATGCGACAATTTTTTGTACCATGACCCCACTTTTGGCACCGACGGCACTGAGTGGGGTTCTGGTAATTTCCTCCAGGTTTCTGGAAATGTTCCCACGTCACACGGACATCGAACAAAAGTTTTGCTTTTTCTAAAGCTTTAATATTATTTAGTTCTTTTTTGTTAAAGTGAACTAAATAATATTCTTGAGAAAGCCCTTTCCGAAAAATGCCAGATTGGGTTCTTTTTTTCATAATGATTACGTGGACTGGGGAAAATCCAAGTAAATCATTTATTCCATTTTTGATCTCTTCAGGTGACTTATAGTCACTTGAGAGACCTTTCAAGACGATTTTGGACAAACGTTCAGTTTTGTCGTCATAAGTAAAAAACTTGTGCTTCTTCTCTTCAAGATGTTTGAGAAGAAGTTCGCGATCTTTAAGAGTTTCCGGCAAAACGCGAGAGTCTCCTTTCTATGCGATTTGGAAGGAAACCTTGATTCCCCTAATGGAGTTCAAGATCTCCTGCCTAAATCCCCCAAATTCGGAACAACTGACCACGATAGGCGGCACTCTTTGCTTTCTCACTTGAATCAAAGAGCCTGGGCTAGAGGCTGCTTCGATTTGGTGTTCGGAAAATTTGTCTAGAGCATCGAACTCATTGCTCATTTCGATACAATTATTCATTTCACCCTTGGAAGAAAGTTCGCATTCCGGAGAAACGTCCTTTCTTCCATTCTTGCCACGTTTAGTGACAGTTTTAAATCCCACTTTTTTGGAAGGAAGTTGTGAATTCAGAGATTCACCGTTCCTTTTGTTTGTTGTTGATACCATGTTTAGTTAATAAACGAAATAAGACGTGACCTTCGAGAGGTTTTTTTTTCCAAGAAGGTGTCCAAGAAGGATTACCACCGCTAGCTTTCGCCAACGGGTCCAACGATCGTAACGGGTCCAAAGAATCGAAGGCAGGGGTCCAAACAAGGATCGTAAAGGGATCAATAGTAGAAAAAAATAGTACTGAAAAGTACTGTTTTAGTAGCACTGAAAAGTACCGTTTTAAATTTTAGCACTAAAAAGTACTGTTTTATTGCTTTAGGTAGTTTTTAAGAAAACTTCCAAGAGCTGAGAGAACTCGTGTACGCACAGCACGAAGGTACGATGCGCACTGCTATATCCGCTGTGATATTGTGTATTTCTTTCACTACTGGACTGCGAAGTGCGGCTTCATAAGTGCGAAAATGCGAATAAAAGTGCGAGATTGCATCGAATCATGTTGGTGTCTTCAGAGCACTTATTCTTTGGACTGCGATGAATAACCCCGCTGAAGACACTGACTCGATTTGATGCAATCGTGCACTTTTATTAGCGTTCCCGCACTTGTAAAAACTTCTGCGATAGTCCAGTGGTGGAAGAATTGCGCAATATATAACAAGAAAGTGCAGCTTTTGACTAAAAGAAGGACAAAAACGGATGAATGTGTTAGCCATTTGAAAAAGTAGTAAATGATCAAATGTTATTTCGGCCTAACGGCATTCGGCTAAACGACTTGCACCCCAAACGATCGAACACTACTCGATTCGGAGATATCGGCAAAAAAAGTTTAGTATTCACTAGTGTCAACTGGTGGCAAAATCTCGAATCTCTCTGGTAGAATAATGATAGCCCTTGAGCTACTGAGAAACTTTGCCGAAATCGTCATTTTTATAAGTAGTCATGATCCTGAAATATTTGCAAAACAAAAGTTTTATGCTCACTAGTGCCACCTTGGGCAAAATCTCGGATCCCGTGGCACAAACAATGATAGTCATTGAGCTACTGAACAACTTCGACGAAGACACCATCTTTCTAAGTGGTGCGGATCCTGAGACACCAGAAAAACAAAATTTCGATGCCCACTACCCAAGCAGCACAGTTTGTTTCAACTCAAGAATAAAATTATCTCTTGAAACTATTCAGAATTGCCAATTGTTGAAAATATGATTTACAATTGCACCGAATAGCAACGCAAACACCGCAAGAGGCGGAGTCTGTTTGCAATATATTAAAGTTATATCGAAACTGCTTATTTGTTGCAAGCCCTTAATATATTGAACAACTTTGCTGTACAACATGACCCTCTATTCGAACTACTTCTTAAGATATTGATCATTTATAAAAACGGTTGTTAATATGAATTTCAATCATGAAAAAGTTGTTATAAAAAACGTCGTAAAAAGAACGGTTGTAAAAAGAGGTGGGAGTGTATATTTAAAGAATGTTCACTCCCCTATACATTTGTACAAAACATCCCGTTCATAATTCAAGCTCAATACGCCAGTTTGTGGCGTGACAGAATGGGTTGAATCTTGAACTTAGGGCCCCCTTTATGAGATCTGATCCAGGCCTTCTGAAACCCAAATCCGATACTAACGGTTGCCGATTGGTTGGGGTACATGGTAAATGTACGAATAACGCCTTTACCTTTGTACCCTTACACGCTATCATATACGATTATGTGTTTATTAGGTTATCTTAACTTTTCTTATCTTTGTTGCGCGATTGACCATCACCAAAACTATCAGGCTGATTATGTGTACGAAAAGCGAGGATGTACAAAAAAAAACAGTCGTAAAGTGAAATGAGAAAACTATATTTTGTCCTATAAATATTTGCAATTTTACTTGAATATATTGATATGCATATATTGAACATAATCATTATACCTTAGACTAACTACAATTTTTAAGTTCACATCCAATCGAAATACTTCTAAGCCCTTTTTCTGTTTTGTGCGCCATGACAATGCACATTTGTTTACCAATAAAAGTAATCTCTGACGGATCGACAACCGACAACAGCAACATACTAACGCAAAGTATCTGATCGCCGCATAGCTCCTAGCCATTGATCCCCACTTGGCAAAAGAACCACATAAAACCCATTCGGTGCAAACCAAAAGAGAATACTAAATATTCCACTCGTTCGATTTGGGGGAACTAGGGGTGAGATGGGCTACTCACGAATGTTTAATAGTTGACAGCTTTCGAGTATACGTAGAGCGAGACAGAGCATTGCGCATATAACCCCCAGTTCCCTTATCTCAGTTCGTCACGAGCATACAGACGGAGGAATTATCAGTTTGTTGTAAAATTCTTCACACTTGCCGAGCTTTATGGCTTACACCGCTTGCACGATCCTTTACCTCCCCCTGCCGTTCATTATGAGCCAAGCAGCCCACTTGGCACAGACAACAAAAAATAAAACTAGAACCAGAAGCTTACACAGAACCGGTGGGACAGGAAGTCTATGCCTCGAAGCTCGAATGATTGAAACAGGCGCACCCCCAGGTCGAGAGTCTGAAGTCTGCGCCCCGCGATGACTACACCACCAAGTCACGATGACTTTTTTGCTGCCACTTTGTGTGCTTAACGATGTAGGCATAAGGTGCACGAGCACGTGGTTTTGCTCATAACTACCTCCACATGATCTACGAGAATCGGTCCGCGAAATGCGACTGAGAAGAGGCGCGGAATGACGATGTCTGATTCCATCACAAAGAACTACCCTATCGGTAACTGAAGGCGGCGTAGACTGGAGATGTCCGTATCCAGTATGTGAAATCATACAGAAATATGTCTCAAGTAGCGTTGATTTTCTAAATTAGATCATGTTAGGCAACTGAAATAAGATAATAAATCTTCGCGCTGTTTAGGGGAATAACTATAAGCAGATGAAAAACCGAATTCAGTACTATATTATTTAATTCCACTAGAGTTTGAACCCTTTGACAGATATGCGTATTTCGACCTCAACTGTAAGGCCGTCTTCAGTGTTGTGTACTAGACTCGACTGTGTACTAGAAAAAATGTAGTACTCATAAATGTTCCAAGAGATTTGTTCAGGGATTTCTTCGGAGAATTATATTATTGTTTTCTTTGGGATGTCGCCTCAGTATTCTTCCGAAAAATTTCACAGAGATCGATTCAAGTATTTTCCAGAGATTTTTTATCCTAAGCAACATCAGCGAATCTTCTAGGGATTCTTTAAAAGAAATTATCAAGGATTTGTCAAAGAATTTTGCAATTGATTTTCGATCATCTCAGAAAATGCTCTAGTAATTCCATCAAATAATGTTGTAGGAACTTAAAACACTACATTTTTCCAAATTTTAATTCGTGAATTCTTCCATAAATAATATCCAGCAATCTATCCACTCTCCATATTTGTAGTCAAAGAATACATCAATTGTGGATGAGCCCACCTTGAGCACTACCACTTCTCTGGTCACTAAAAGGGATTACCTTCCAAACAAACTGCGACCTACGAAGCATTGAGTGAAGGTCGCACAAAACAAAAACAAAAACGATAGACAGATAACGGGAGTTAAAACGAAACGTGGTACAACAAACTATTTTCTTTAAAATCTTACTAAATTACTTAAATTAACTAATTGAATTCGACGATAATTGTAAGTACAAACACAATGTTATTGAAATTAAAATGAAATATAAATAATTAATACGTAAACACACAGATTAAAATTCATATGAGCGTTGCGGTCAGATAGACAGGCAGGAAAACAGAATTAAAAGAGACTAGAAACGTAAGTAATAACAGACAACATTTATAAAATTATAAAACTAATCAAAATAAAAAATCTGCAGCATTTCCCAGAAAAACCTGGTGTGCTAAAAAGGCGTCCGAAAATTCTTGCCATCTAATCCACCGTAACAAACTTTAAGGTTTCTAACCTTACAAACGACCTTCGGAATGCTGGGCTCTAAGAAGGCAACAGATAGACGGTCTAGTGTCATTCGACAGCTGACGGAAGAGGAAAGTTCTACAGTCGGTTGCTGTCCTTCTTGTGACCGCCCAGATGTCGCCGACAAGTGGATGGTACAATGTGAGCTTTGCGAAAGGTGGTTCCACTTCTCTTGTGCGAAGGTGAACGAAAGCATAAAGGACCGTAGCTTTGCGTGCACTACATGCGCACTCCCTCCATGTCCGGAGTCCACCAGAACAGGTGCGTCAAGAACCAGTTCAACAAGAAGACGACTGGAACTTCTACGATTGGAGGAGGAGAAGGAGGTACAAGAGAGGATATTAAGGGAACACGCAGAAGAAGAAGCTGCCCAGGAGGAGGAAAAGGATTATGGAGGAAAAGCTGGAGATCGCGAGACGTTACATCACGAAAAAGTTCGAAGTGCTACAGGAAGAAGAGCAGTCGATCGACGGTAGAAGTCGAAAGAGTAATTTGAGCACACGCAGCAAACTCGACAACGTTCAAAAATGGGTTGAGGATCACGATTTAGCAGCGGCAACTGGGTCCGGGACGAACCATGTCCCCGCTGGTTCCACGCCAATCACTGAAGCTGGCCCCAATCGAGCATCGGTCGAGACTTCTGAAAGCGTTATACTTCCGACTTCTTCTGCTCATGCTCATGCCCCTCTCGCTCGTGTAGCGGCTACAGGACTGTACGATAAGGACGAAATCGCATCGTGAGGAATATTGGTGCCCCGTTTCGGCCAATACGCATCAAATCCAACTTCCGGATTGAACTCACTACCTCGAACTACTCCTCAAACCACAGTGCAAGATGGGCAAACTTCTCATGCCGCCCCATTTTTCGCAGCAGCTGAAATATCACCACCTGCATCGGTACAGCAAACTGGGCCGGGGGCGTTTTCCATGGAAATATCTCCACCACTCGCCAACGAGAAATCAAGAGCAGATCTGGAGCGAGACTTACATGAGCTACAACAGCAGTTAGCAAACCTGAAGCGAGCGTCGTCTACTCAGCCCCATCCCGAACTGCGTCCGAACAACAGCAGTGAGCCAACGGCAGCTACCACCAGCCTAAGTAACACATTGGGTTCAGGTATGTCAAACTTGCATGCTTCGACACAGGCAGGTCACGTGGTAGACAGACAGGTGCATATTCCGATTAGTTGTTCAGTAAGTCAGGCTTCAGGTTTAGGTCAGGGCACTGCTACATATGTGAATCCGATGGTTGTATCATTTGTTTCAAAATCAAATCTATCAGGGGTTCCCAATCTTTTATATAATCATACCTATCAGGCAACTCCCGCCGATTGGTATAGACAATACCAAGAAAGTGTCCCTAATTATCGAAGACAAAATCCGCTTCTTCGGGTTAGTACCGCCGCCGGTCGTGTGCCGCGACAATACGAGAAAAGTTTTCCGAATCCTCCGAATCAACATCCACCATTTCCAAGTGGCGTTCCTTCATATCCGTTCGTCGTGAGTGTACCAAGTGTTCCGAACCCGATCGTCACGCCATCAGTATCTCAAGAAGTTGTGCATCATCCTCCCGTCTCGGTTTGTGGTCCGAGCCCCCAGCAAATAGCCGCTAGGCATGTGGTTCCCAAGGAGCTACCGGAATTTTACGGCGATCCGATAGACTGGCCATTGTTCGTGAGCAGCTACAATAATTCGACGCGTATGTGTGGTTATGGCGATGATGAAAATCTCATGCGTCTTCAACGTTGCCTCAAGGGGAACGCTAAGGAGGCAGTGCGAGGGCACCTTTTTTTTTTTCCTTCTAAGCAATGGGGGGATAATCTGCTCAACAGACTCCGGACCGAGGTCCGGGAGTGTGGGGTTGGGGACCATTTACTACGTACAAGCAGTAAACAGGACTACACCCCCGACCCACTAAACCATTTCCATTGCCGCCAAACCCTTCGTCTCTCCGGGACCACCAAGAAGGCATTGCTTCGGAAAGGGTCTATTGCACATGGTATCCTCCAGGTTAGCTGCGTAGCCATGCAGCAACGAACATCGATGACACGCTTATGGGGGTCCACCAAGGTAGCATGCTGGCGCATTGCCAGCTTCCCGGGTGGTCCTCACCTCCCGTTGTCCGCTGAAGGCATTCGGGAGAACCCGCATGACCGAAACGGTGTAGATATTGTCTAAAGCATCCATGACCCGAAAGGACCTGTGTCAGGTGGAATGTTAGTTCCCCATGGCGCCTATTGACCCAGATATCTAACCTCGGAATCAACCTGTGAGTCCACACTCCCTTGGTGGAACTGTCCCACGCACGCTGCCATTTGACCATGGAGGTCGTTCTGACAGTCCTGCGTATGCCTCTTGTGCCGCGCCTTTCGAAGCACTCTATGTCTTCCATGATAAGGATACCAATAGGCATCATACCGGTGATGACACAAAGTGCATCGTGTGACACGGTACGGTACGCGCTCGCAACCCTCAGGCACATTAGCCTATAAGTACTCTCTAGCTTGCTACGGTAGCTATCGGTACTCAAAGCCGTGCCCCAAGCCGGGCCACCATACCTCAGTATGGACGAGGCGACACTGGCCAGAAGCTTACGCTTGCTGGCGTACACCGCAGAGCTATTGGACATCATCCGGGACAGTGCCACAATAGCTGTGGAGGCTCTCTTGCAGGCATAATCGACATGGCTACCGAAGGTAAGCTTGTCGTCGATCATCACCCCCAAGTGTTTGACGGAGCGCTTCGAAGTGATTGTGCAGTCGCCTACACTGATCACCGCTTGCTGCACCGACTTTCGGTTGTTGACAACAACAGCCTCAGTTTTGTGGTGAGCCAATTCCAGTTTCCTGGAGCTCATCCACTCCTCCACAATTGCGATCGAGTGGGCTGCAGTCAATTCCACTTCTTCGATCGATTCACCGTAGACCTCCAGCGTAATATCGTCGGCAAAGCCAACGATGACCACACCCGCCGGGAATTTTAATCTCAACACCTCGTCGTACATGACATTCCATAACACCGGACCCAGGATGGAACCTTGCGGGACTCCTGAGGTTATGTGAAAGCACTTCCGACCCACCTCTGTGTCATAGACTAATACCCGATTCTGGAAGTAACTTCCGAGAAACTTGTACAGGTACTCGGGTATCCCCAGACGCAGGAGCGCATCAGCAATAGCCGCCCAACTGGCACTATTAAATGCATTCCTTACATCCAGAGTTACTACTGCGCAGTAGCGAATACCCCTCCTCTTACGCTGGAGTGCTATCTCAGCGGTTTTCTTAACCGTCAGAATAGCGTCTACAGTGGACCTCCCTTTCCGGAAGCCGAACTGGTTGCCTGAGAGACCATTTACACCCTCGGTGTACCTCGACAGTCTGTTGAGGATGATCTTCTCGAGCACTTTCCCCACCGTGTCAATCAAGCATATTGGTCTATACGCCGACGGGTCACCGGGTGGTTTCCCCGCCTTTGGCAATAGTACCAGGCTCTGCCTCTTCCACGCATCTGGAAATACTCCCTCGTCCAGGCATATCTGCATAGCAGATCTGAACATACCGGGAGCCTCCAAGATTGCGACTTTTAGGGCCAGGTTTGGAACTCCGTCCGGACCTGGTGCCTTCCCCATGCTTAGGGATTTTGCAATCCCTACAAGTTCCTCATCAGTTACTCTATCCTCATCGCCAGTCCCAATCCCCGGCTGTCCTACAAAAGGAGGCCATGGGCTAGGGTTGTGGCGCGGGAAGAGCCCCTCGATGATCCCCTCCAGCATCTGTGGAGATTGCTCCGTAGGAGCAATTGCACCTCTTGTCTTCGCCATTACGATCCTGTAGGCATCACCCCACGGGTTCGCGTTGGCACTCTGACAGAGTCCCTCGAAGCAGGCCTTTTTGCTTGCCCTTATCTCGGACTTCAGCGCGACTTTGGCAGCGATGAACACCGCCCGTCGTTCTTCACGCTCCTGCTCGGTACGTGCTCGCTGCATCCGTCTCCTGGCCCGTAGGCAGGCACGGCGCAGGTTCGCAATAGCTTGAGTCCACCAGTATGTCGGTGGTCTCCCATTCCTAGGGTGGACTTTTCTAGGCATGGTCGCATCGCATGCACGCGTAAGCACCGCTACCAGTTCGTCCCCGCTTAGGCCGAGTAGGTTACGCTCACGGCGGAGCGCCTCCCTAAGTACTTCATCATTGAAGTACGATGTCTTCCACCTACGAGGGCTTGGCCTTGACCTAGCCGCTTCCTCAACCCGCTGCCTGCTGTTGTTGTAGTCGATACTGTAGCGAACCGCCAGGTGGTCGCTGTGAGTGTAGGCATCGTCTACCCTCCAGTTCGAACTACTCGTTAGGCCAGGACTACAAAAGGTAACGTCGATAATCGACTCCACTCCGTTACGGCTGAAGGTACTTTTGGCACCAACATTAGCCAGATCGACATCTAGCACGGCCAGTGCCTCTAGCAGGATTTGACCTCGCTGGTTCGTGTTACGGCTTCCCCATTCCACGGCCCAGGCATTGAAGTCACCCGCTATTACAACTGGCCTTCGCCCTGTCAGCGCGGTCGTCATACAGTCCAGCATCTGCGTGAACCGCTCGGTCGACCAACTCGGAGGCGCATAGCAGCTACAGAAGAGGACCCCGTTTACCTTGGCGATCACGAAGCCCTCGTAGGTAGTAGACACCAACTGCTGGACAGGGTATTTACCCGTTGTCCATATCGCCGCCATTTTTCCGGATCTATCCACGACCCAGTTGCCGTTGCCGGCGGGTACTCGGTATGGGTCCGATATGATGGCGATGTCCGTCCCCCACTCAGCAACTGACTGGTACAGCAGTTGCTGAGCTGCGTCACAGTGGTTCAGGTTCAGCTGCGTTACCTGCACTGTGACTTTTCGTTGATGGCTCGTTTGAAGGTCGGGCACCTTGAGCCTCCCGTTGGGTGATTGTTGTTCACGGACTTGCCGGAACAAATCAAGCACTTGGGAGGGTTCTTGCAGCCTAGTGCCTTATGACCTTCCTCACCACAACGCCTACACAACTTGGTCCTATCAGGGCCTTTACAGCCCCAGGACTTGTGTCCAGGTTCCCTGCACCTAAAGCAGATCACTGGTTGCTCATGTATGTTCAGTGAACATACTGACAGGTGCGAGGGCACCTTTATCATCCGTCATCTGTACCCCAGATCATGGCAACCTTAGAGACACTCTACGGACGCTCGGAACTAATAGTGAAGTGCCTGATGAACAAAGTTCTTGCAACGCCAGCTCCCAAAGCGGACAAGCTGGAGAGCCTTATCAGCTTCGGACTCGTGGTTCAAAATCTCTGCATGTTGCAGGCTATGGGAATGGATGCCCATTTGTCCAACTCTTCTCTGCTGCAAGAACTAGCGGACAAGCTGCCGGCGAATATCAAGTTGGATTGGGCTTTGCACCAAAGACAAGTTCCAGTGGTGGATTTGCGCGCTTTCAGTACGTATATGACCACGATTGTATCGGCAGCCAGCAACGTTACACTCTACGTAGAACCGTTGCGGAAAGTGAATAAACCTAGAGGCAAGGAGAAAGGATTCGTCAATGCACATTCATCAGAATCTGAACAGAAAGCCGATCGTAACGTCAGGAAGGAAAGCGGTGGCGCAAGTACAGTCTATCAACCGAAGCCGTGCCTAATGTGCAAGAAAGACGGACACAAAGTGAAGGACTGCATCAGTTTAAAAAAGTTGTCGCTGGAAAATCGCTGGAAGACCGCTCAACAGTTGAGTCTTTGCCGTCGCTGCCTGATTCCGCATGGCAAGTGGCCATGCAAAGCCACAGAATGCGGTGAAAATGATTGTAAAGCGCGTCATCATCGGCTACTGCATCCTGGAAACTCTCAATCACCGACTTCCGAAGCGACCACGTCTACGAGAGGACAGACCACTTCCGTTCCGTCAGCAACAGTAAACGTTCATCGACAGCTACCATGCCCGGTGCTTTTTCGCATACTTCCGGTAACCTTATACGGGAAAAAGGTGTCGATCAACACGTTGGCATTTCTCGACGATGGATCATCGTACACGTTGATGGAGAAGTCCTTAGCGGACGAATTAGCTGTTGAAGGCGATACCGAGCCGCTGTGTTTGCAGTGGACCAGCAATATTAAGCGAACTGAATGGGATTCCCAAAACGTGCAGCTAGAAATCTCCGCCGTTGGTAAGAATCAAAAACATTCCCTGGAATTTGTACGAACAGTGGAGAGTTTGAATCTTCCACCGCAATCCTTGCAGTATGAAGAAATGGCACAGAAATTCGAATATCTCAAGGGGCTTCCGGTGGATAGTCATCCCAGTACCGCTCCACGCATTTTAATCGGTGCCGATAATGCAAAGCTATTATTAACCTTAAAGAAGCGCGAAGGGCGGTATAATGAGCCAGTGGCCGCGAAAACAAGGCTAGGTTGGACTATTTACGGAAAAATGCAAGGACTCGACGGTAAACCAGACCATCATCTTCTTCACATATGTGAGAGATCGAACGATCAGCAGCTTCATGACGCAGTGAAGGACTTTTTCACCATCGAAAACGTCGGCGTCGCTTTAGCTCCGCTCGTGGAGAGCGAAGAAGATCGAAGATCGCGGGAGATACTAGATGCGACAACCATGGGGACACCATCTGGACGTTTCCAAACAGGTTTGTTATGGAAGTGCGACTACATCGAGTTTCCAGAAAACCGATTCATGGCGGAGAAGCGGTTGATGTGCCTGGAACGAAGTTTAGCCAAGAAACCGGAGCTGTACGTCAAAGTTCGTCAACAATTCCTGAATTATCAGACGAAAGGGTATGCTCACAAGCTTACCGAAGAAGAATCAAGTGACAGCGATCCAAGAAGAGTCTGGTATTTGCCGTTGGGGGTGGTGCGAACCCCAAGCAAGCCTGGAAAGGTCAGAGTAGTATGGGATGCCGCAGCAAAAACTGGCGGCGTCTCTTCGAACTCTATGCTACTGAAGGGCCCGGATTTACTCACATCTCTGCCATCCGTATTGTTCGGTATCCGTGAGCGACAAGTTGCCATAACAGGCGACATTAAGGAAATGTTCCACCAGATCCTGATTCGGCCAGAGGACCGGCAATCTCAGCGCTTCTTGTGGCGGGAGAACTCAGAGGATCCTATACAGGAATTCGTTATGGATGTTGCAACGTTCGGGTCTACCTGTTCACCATGCTCAGCCCAATATATCAAAAATAAGAATGTCGAGGAATGGAAGAACGTATATCCGGAAGCTGCTGCAGCTATCGTGGAGAACACATACGTCGACGACTATGCGAACAGTTCCGACACGGTTGAGGAAGCGGTTCGCATAGCCCTAGAAGTGAAGGAGATCCATGCAAGTGCGGGTTTCGAGATTCGTAACGGGTCGGGGAGCAAAGTTTGCAAGTAACGAAATGCTTTATTGCGGAGAAATCTACCGAATCGGAACGAATTCTAGGGATGGCATGGCAACCGGAAAGCGATGAGTTCACGTTCGCCTTAAGGTTGCGAACCGACGTGCAGCTACTGTTAGCGGAAGAGATTATTCCCACAAAACGTCAAGTCCTGCAAGTTGTAATGAGTATCTTCGATCCCCTAGGACTTGTAGCAGCATTCGTAATCCAAGGCAAGTGCTTAATCCAGGATATTTGGAGAGCCGGCGTGGGCTGGGATGAATA
Organism: Aedes aegypti; assembly: GCF_002204515.2. Taxonomy (NCBI): domain Eukaryota; kingdom Metazoa; phylum Arthropoda; class Insecta; order Diptera; family Culicidae; genus Aedes; species Aedes aegypti. Next base: position 374,808,791 of record NC_035109.1, read on the forward strand.
TATTCCAAATGACTTGCTTCCTCACTGGCGGCGATGGGTTGATGTGCTTCAAAATTTGAACCAAGTGAGGATTCTTCGCTGCTACTTTCCTCGTTATGATCCTCGAAGCATAGGCAGCCTAGAACTCCACGTGTTTGTTGACGCGAGTGAAACCGCTTACGCTTGTGCTGCCTTTTTCCGGATTGTCGACCGCGGGCAAGTGCGTTGCGCATTAGTGTCCGCAAAAACAAAAGTGGCACCCCTCAATCCAATGTCGGTCCTTCGACTAGAGCTGCAGGCCGCAGTCATCGGAGTTCGTCTGATGAAATCGGTTCAGTCGAACTATTCACTACCTATCAAACGTCGTGTCCTCTGGAGTGACTCTAAAACAGTCCAGTCCTGGATACGTTCAGATCAGCGAAAGTACTGTCAATTCGTGGCTTTCCGAGTCAGCGAGATTTTGAACGCAACGAGCCTGGAAGAGTGGAGATGGGTCCCCACGCGGCTCAATGTCGCTGATACAGCTACGAAGTGGGGCAAAGGACTAAGTTTCAACGCAGATTCTCGGTGGTTTCTCGGGCCTGAATTACTTTACGAGGACGAGTCTAGATGGCCAAACCAAGAGTATTCCCCACCGAACACTTTGGAAGAAATTCGTTCAATTCACGCTTACCATCGTGTAACTTCGGATCCTTTGATCAACTACCAACGCTTTTCGAATTATCAACGGTTGCTACGGACGGTCGGATACGTTCTCCGTTTCATTGATCGCTGCCGAAGAAGATCGATCACACTTTCTGATCTGGACGTACTTTCGAGAGAGGAATTGTTGAACGCAGAAATTGTGCTGTGGAGGTTGGTTCAGGCTGAAGAATACCCTGATGAAGTAGCTACGATCCGCAGAAACAAATCTCTACGGCCGGAACAAGCGATACGATTGGAAAAGGGAAGCCCGTTGCGCAAACTGTCAGCATTTCTCGACGACCACGGAGTGCTGCGAATCGAAGGAAGAATTGATGCGGCCGAATTTGTCCCATACGGACCCAAGCATCCGGTAATTCTCGCTAAGGCGCACCGTTTTACTGAGTTGCTAGTTCTACGATTTCACCAACGGTATGCGCACGGTTATGGAGAAACTGTGATCAATGAACTGAAACAGATCTACCACATCCCCAACTTGAGAACTGTAGTTCGAGCTGTTCCTAAGACACCGCGGATGGCACCGCTTCCAGCCGCTAGAGTAACACCGTATGTTCGGCCATTCACCTTCATCGGGATTGATTATTGCGGACCCTTCCTAATGGCGGCATCCATTTATTACGTAACGCTAAAATTGGAAATTTTTGAGCCCCTCCCCCCCCCCTCCGTAACGCTTTTTGTATGAAAAATTTCAAATTTTTGTATGAGCCGTAACGCTTAAGCCTACTCCCCCCCTCCCCCTAGAGCGTTACGTAATTTGTGGATGCCGCCTAATTCACATTGGGCGGAGTAACGTGAAAAGATGGGTGGTACTTATCACCTGTTTGACCATACGGGCTGTACATTTGGAAGTAGCGTGCAGCTTGTCCACTGAATCGTGTAAAATGGCGATAAGGCGGTTCATAGCTAGGAGAGGAGCTCCACTGGAAATTTATAGTGACCAGGGCAGAACTTCGTAGGAGCTAGTAAGGAGTTGCGGACAGAATCAACGACGGTAAATCGTGCCTTGGCTTTCAACCCTCCCGCTGCCCCACATATGGGTGGCGTGTGGGAACGTATGATGCGAACAGTGAAGAATTCGTTGGAGACATTATCGACCAACAGAACACCTGACGAGGAGACGTTTCAGACCCTTTTGATTGAAGTTGAAGGAATAATCAATTCTCGGCCGTTGACGTTTGTACCATTGGGAACTGAAGATGAGGAAGCTCTTACGCCAAATCATTTCCTGATGCTCGGTTCCAGTAATGTAAATCAACCGCCCCAGGAGCCGGTGGCTGATACCAGAAAATTCGACGACGTCGACCGACCCGACCAACTGGGGTGAGAGGCAGTCACGCTAACCACTACACCATCGACAGCGCTAGAAAAAACGGAATGCTTGTTTTGATTTTGGATGTGTGACGTTCCGTTCTTCAATGCACGCTTATTGAAAATAGCTAAGAGTGATCGCTTAGGCACTTTTCGCTCAAGAGATGGCGTTACATTTGTGTCCTTTTAGTGTTGTATGGAAACTACAGAAGTGGGGTATATTGAGATTATTAATATTGTCATACCGCCACGAAACCGGATCGCGCCAGTGAGACTCGCGACGCGCCTCAACTCGCGCGATTTTGAAATCAGTTTTTGAGTGTGTCACTGCATTCTTACGATGTTTATGAACACAGCGCACTATTGAAATATTAGTCCCAACGCTTGGGGATTGAGAAAAAAATTAATTAAAAAAAATTGTTAGTCCTTATTTCTACCGGATCCATAATGTTTGATAGAAGCCTAGTTGTATGAGATCTAACTCGGGCCCCCCGATACCCAAATCCAGCACTGGAGAAGACCACAATAAGTCTTAGGTATCTTACGAAAATATGTCAAAGATTGAACAAAAAAAGGTTCGAAGGATTAAAGCATGAAAAACAAAATAAATATGTACCTACCAATCAACAAGAATAACGAACTCTTTCTATTAATAAACGATGAATCATCATAAGTGCAGATCACGCAATGGAACATAAATCAAGTGTAACATTTTGCGACCCTTTGTTTGAAGAGCAGACCACATTGATGCAATTTGATAATTTTACGCCGTTGACATCTGTGACTCCCGATCGTAAAATAAAAAAAAAAACTGCACATGCGGGAGCTGATGAGAATCGGAGTTAATCTTCGCAACCGTCAGTAGTCATGTCATCAACACGGCCAGCAGAAAGTTTTTGAATACAAAGAACTCTAAAGTGGAAGGGATCCAATCCGGTAAACGTCACTGCCCCAAGCAGACGTGGCGACATTATTTTATAGGCTTAAATTAGTTTCAATTGATGGAAGAGGCAAATGAATAAAAAGTTTTGCTTCTTTCGAGTTTGATCCAGAACGAGAATGCAAACAATCTAGCGATAACGCTCGAAACGTGAAATAATATTATCTTTAATGGAGATATTTCTTATAGATGAGTTGATGTGGAGCAAACCACTCTTTTCACTTACAAGGATTTGATCGATTCCGACTGAATCTTCGATTGATACATCATAGCTTGGCTTACCGAACGCCAACTCAGATGCAGAATCAAGCCAATAAGCACTTCAATAATTGGTCTCATTGTCCGTAGTTGTTTTCATTTGAGGAACATGTGCCACTAAAAGTTTAACTGTTCGAACAGAACTTTGTTGTCCTAACTAATCATGTAGAGCCTGTAGAGCAGTGCTGGTAAATGTCATGAATAATACGGTGTCAATCCTTAACAATTAAATATGGGCAATATTTTTCTTGCTGGATCATTTTATACAGCAAATGAGTCTTTTTTATTCGTGTATGGAAATAACAGGCATAAAGATTGCGATTTTGAAGAAGTTCATGATTATTAGACTGGCCAACTGAATATGGGAGAAAAGTAAAATTGTTTAATTCTATGAGGCACCCTCCAAGATTATTCCTTAGGGTTAGAGGAGGACTTCCTGAAAATTTCAGCTCATTTGGATGTTAATATAGGATTTCCTGCTCAAACATATTGAAAACAGCACATCACCTACTGTTTAGTTCAGAAAAATTGTTGAACACATTCAATTGAACCCAGAATGTCCAGTGTTTTCAGCTTGATACTATGGCGAACAATATTGTAGAATGTTGTATCATGATTAAAATTGAGAATGTGATTGTTTTAACTATCTGAAGTAGATTTGCAATACTGCTTAGTATTTCTTCAACAAAGCTGGGTGGTAGCCACTAAAGCCTGATTTGCTGCTGAACAAGAATCACTAAAGAAATTTCTCGCCGATTCCTTGCAGAAATTTTCTACAGCGACTCCCGTTTGAACTGACATCTCTTTTCAACTGCGTACTGCGATCAGAAAAAAAAGCCCTTCCTTGATCGATTCCTTGCAGGAATTTTCAATGCATCAAGATAGGCCAAGAAATTACTTGTCAGCAGCGAATCAGGCTTAAGTGCATCATAGCCACCTATGACGCTGGGTGAGCTGCTGCACAAGGCACATGCAAATATGACTGTACGGAAGAGCTGATCCAAGTCTTACTTTCAACAACTGAAATGTTAATGAAAATGAGCTTCAATTCAGATACAACCTTCTGCAATTATGTTCATTAGGATATCAACTAGTGAATTTGTCATTCTGGGCTCAATTGAACGCGTTCACCTAGTACACGGAACGAAACACTGAAGCAGGGCCAATTTTCAATGCATTTGAAACAAATATCCCATACAAACTTGGAATTGAATGCGCCAGCTGGTGGAGTAACCATTAGAGTTTAATTTTGGGAGGGCTTTATTCTTACCCTAAGACACATATCTAGAGGTGCACCATTGAGATTTACTACTGCGTTGAGCAAACACTGTTTTTATATTGGTATGCTTTTAGCTACGAATTAAATTTTTATTAAATTCATTTAGGTGACTTAAATTCAAATGCTTACAAATTTGGTGTACTTTATCTGGAAGTGGTATCGGAGTTCAACGAATTCCGAATAATGTGGATCTAGTGAACATTACATAATTAGATCATGAATATTAAATTTCAATTTTGTCGTACTTGCTGTAGTTATATTTTACAGTTTAGGCACAGACAAACAGACGTAACACTTAGAACAAATTTCTTCTAAATCCATCACCCAGTTTACACTAGCATCATCTGGTGAGCATGTTGCACGAAAAGGTGTTTCGTGCAACAAGACCGGCAGATGGCGGTAGTGTGAAACGTCAAACGCGAAGAAAAACGATGCACGCGCCTCTGGTTGTGAGATTTGTAACATAGCAAATTTGAAATGATCGTTAAATGAGTGGTCGATGGAAATTTCATCAGTGTTACGTCTGTTTGTCTGTGGTTTAGGTTCACAAAAATATCTGTAAATAGTAGAATAAGTACTTTGAATATAGTTGGACAATTATAATAATTAAACCTTCTAGCTTTAAGTAGATCGACTTGCTATTTAAAGAACACTTTCTTCCACGGACTGTTTTGTATTGTCTGTTTCTTGTCTCACTGATGCTGACGTTTCTTGGAGGTTTACGTTACGTTACATTACACATACAGATTTGACAGTGTTGCCGAGGAGCGAAGTTTCGTCGCAACATTTATCGTCCAGCAAATTATGAGACTATAAGATAAAGAAATCAATCAAGTAAGTTGGCAAAATGTGTTAAGGAACGATGAAAATGTTGAAACTGATGTTAAAACTGCCAATAAAAAGTTATACGAAATAATACACGACGGGATATATCATATAATAAAAAGAAGAAGAAATCATAACTCAAACTACCCTATATGGTGCCTGCCTTGATACCTTGATGGCTAAATCTTCGTCGGTCTTGGGCGATACTTCTCTAGTTGCCCCAAATGTTTAGAGTCGCCAGGTCCTTTTCCACTGCGTACAGCCAGTGTATTCGTGGTTTTCCACGAAGTAACCGATCTCTACCTGGTTTCCTGATGGTTCGCTATTTTGTACGCCGAAATCAGCAGGGTAATTGGCGCACTCCAGTCTGTGCTTTTTCCTATAGATTGGGTGTTTGAGGCCATCCAACCAGCCGGTGGGCAATTCTTCTTCCTCCCATACGTTCAGAAGTACTCAGTGGAGCAACTGGTAAAGCTGCTCACTTATGTGCTTGAGAAGCTCGACCGGGATCTTGTCGTTCCCAGCAGCCTTACAGTTGTTCAGCTCGCTGAGAGACATTTGAACCCTTCCTATTATCGATGGGTCCAGAGCTTGATCGTTATCATCAATGATAATCCTGTTTCACGCTACAGTTCTATTTTCACCGTTCAACAATGGCTCAAAGTGCTCCTTCCACTTGGCAGCCACCGCCGTTTTATCGGTCAGCAAATTTCCTTCTCGGTCATTGCACATGACGTGCACTGGTACGGTATTGTGCCGCGCGTCATTGACCTTTGCATACAATCTTCGTATATTCATCCGGTTCATGCTAACTTGAGCTTCAGCTACCACACTTTCCTCGTGCTATCTTTTCTTCCGCGGTGGATTCGCTTTTCTTTGGCTCTCGCTGCTTTCTGTTCAGCGCTCTCTGTTCTGTCGGAAACCGGCCACAAGCATACGGCTTCTGTCACATTCTTCACGTCTGTCACTCTCTGGAACTCTTCATTGAACCTGTCGTTTTGTCTTTGATGTTGACCAGTGCAAATCACTTCCCGCATCGTTGTTGTCACAGCTGCTGTTGACATCTCCAGACACGTTGATTCTTCCCAACTCGTCAAGCTGCTAGCGGCACCCAATCAGTCGACAAGATGTAGCACATGAATAAAGTGTTAGCGATGGGATGCACCGCTCGGAATTCACGTTCTTCGGTTTTCAATTAGCGTATTTCCTGGACAGCTGCCACGTTTACACAGACATTCCGCAGTTCACGGTTCCGCAGGAGCCCAACACGCGCCGGTTCAATCAAAGATCCCACGTTCCAAGATCCGACTTTCCAATCATAGTCTTTAACCCCTTACCGGCAGCTTCATTGTTAACCGCTAAAAAATATTCAAAACGCGATAACTTTTTTGTTTCTCGATAGTTTTGCACAATTTTTTTAACAACCCTTCAAAAAACTCTTCTTGTTTAAGAATGTGTGTCGATATTAATGATTGGTCATCTGGAGCCGGAGATATTCCAAAATTCTTTGGGGGACCGACGCGTAGCCATACCCTAAGTAAATATCTCAGGCTACATAATTTTTATCGTGTTCGAATATTCGCTCCTTAGAATGATACATTAATACGAGTATGTTGTTAAAAAATGAAGCAATTTGGTGCAACCGTCTAAGAGTAATGAGCATTTATGTTTCTGGTACCACGCAGGACAAAGATCTTGAAAACTCTAAAAAACCTCATATCGTAATTTTCAGGTTTCTCCAAGAATACTGAATCAATTTGTATGATTTTTTCTGAATAGCTTCTTATTACCTGGCATTGTATAGTACATATTTTATTTTATTTTTTTGATAAATTGACCAAATACAAAAGGGCCGCTAAATACATTTTATATGGAGAATGTTGGTCCCCTAAGGAACATCGGAATATCTTCAAAACTAGATCGCCAATGATTAATATCGACATGGATTCTTAATTGAGAAGAGTTTTTTGAGACCTTGTGAAAAAATTGTGCAAAAATATAGAGAAGCAAAACAGATATCGCGATTTGAATATTTTTTCAGTGGTAAAAAAATGAAGCTGCCGGTTGAGGGGTTAATTGGTTTCCGGGTCTGTTGCTGTTGGCGAATGCACGCTAGCGCGCCTCTACGATGTCACCGTCTATAGACGACCGATAAACGCACCCCTCATCGCTGGGTTCAGCTAGAGTCGAAATGACAGCTCCCTACACTGTCATAGTGGTGTGTATGTGTCGTCCATGTTGGGAACAATAGATATGAGACAAATGTCGTGAGAATTATTATACGTTGTGGATCAGGCCAATTTATTTAGTAAATTATTATTAATTTGGATTATGCAATCGATTATCATTATCGTGAATTGAATTTATTATTACAATCGAGAGGTAGTATTATGAAGTGTCCATAGGTGTAATTTGCATTGATATGATGTATGATTTAGCAGGAATCTCACAGCTACTCTCATTGGCGTAGCTAGGATTTTTTTCTAGAAGGGGCCTAGGGGGGGCCTGGAAAATTCTTGTTTTCAAAAGCATGTCGGTCGCAATAATCACGGTTTTTTTTAAATTGTTACTTTGTCTCATTTCGCGGCACATCAGTGATATTTGTAAATTTCAATTTTCGCTTCGGAAAAGATTCATTCTTTCTGTAATCCAATCAAAAATCCTTTAAGTATTCATGCAAAAATGAACTCACAAGGATTGTTCTCCATGATTATTTCACGAACTTTTCCGGTATTCCATTATCTGCTTTGATCAGATTCCTTAGAAAATTCCTGCGGGAATTTGAATTATTTTCGTACTTTTCAGTGCCTTCTCCAAGAACTCCTTTACTAATTTTTACTGAGTTCGTCCTGGGATTCTCACGGAAAATCATTCCCAGATTTTCTGATCTCACTAGAATTTTGAAAAAGTCAGATAATGCATTAAAAATTCTTTTAATCATTACCCCTGGAAGGACCTCTTCGTATCTAATATATACTATTCATTCTATATAATACTAGTGGTCCCGGCAAACTTCGTCTTGCCATCAAGTAGGCTGTTGAAAAACGCCATGGAACGCTCAGTGCAAATTGGAAGTTCCGTTCACTCCTGTTTTTTCAACTTTCCCGTTAAATACCCTTTGCTTTTTATATACACGAACACGTCGGAACACTTCAGGATCATAACTATGGAAGAATCATTCTAATCTGTCGAGCCGTTCTCAAGCCATTTCGTGACATACAAACACCACTCCATTTTTATTTATATAGATATACTAAATATTCATTCCAGTTGTCAATTTAAAGTATACTCCGCTTGTTCATTAATAATTTGAATTTTCAGGAACTACTAAGGATTTCTCCAAAAAATATTAAAAACAAATCTAGGAGTGTCACCAAAAATGTCTTCAAGATCACCAAGCAAGGATTCATTCAACGAATTCTTCAGAGAGTTCGCCAACAATTTTTCCAACTTTGCTCTTAAAGTTCTTCCTACAGTTTCTCTACAGTATTGTTCGAAAATATGACAGCAAAAATTATCCGAAATTTCTGCATAAAAATTGAATGATTCTTCCAGCTGTTACTCTAAGAATTCTTCGTAATATTTCACAAGATTTTGATTTCATGAGCAATCAAAAAGAATCCAATTGGAAAAAATACTATTCATAATTTCTCAGAGAAGTTCTTCACAGATCCATCTGCGTTTTTCATAGATAATTATTTCTTAGTTTTTTTTTTAATCAAGAAGGAACATCCCGCATCCCTAAAAACCCTCGATTTTTTTTTTCAAAAATGCCTAACAAAGAAATGTTTAAGGAATTTTAATATTCCATTAAAGTTCCCAGAAAAATACGTACAACTATTGATTCAAAATCTCTTCCGCGAAAATACTCTTATATTTTCCGAGTAATTTGTTCAGGAATATCTTAGAGAATTATGTTATTGTTTCTCTAAGATCGTTTCGAAAAAAAAAAAATACCAGAGATCTAAGTATTTTGCCGAAAATTTTCTTTAAACCGCACTAACGATTTTTTTGGGAAGTTTTTAAAGAAATTGTTCATCAGATTTACTAAGATTTTGCAATTTATTCTTGAGCTTCTCAAAAAATGTTTATTCATTCAAGAAGTTCCCTCAAGTATTCTTTCAGTTCTAGAAATAACTGTCATTTTTTCCGAATGGTTATCTAATGATTCTTCCATAAATAACGTTATAAAATTATCCACTCCACATTATTCGGTTCATAAACTACTCCAGGAATAGCTCAATATTTTTAGGGATTGCTTTACAAATTCCTCTACGTATGACTCCATATCGGGCTTCTAGAGAAACACATACAGAAAAGATTTGAAAGAAGTTTGTTGGTAATTTTTTGAATAATTGTAGCTTTAAATATAGCGTTTTGTCTCAAATTTCGAACATTCGGTATTTGTATGGCGATATGGTTGAAATGTTTCACTGAAAAATGTCATTACATCACCAGGAAACGGCAGTCAATTGCAATTCAATTTTAACGTAGAACTAGTTCAAAAGAAATTATTCGCTAAATTGTTCATTTGAATACGATTTATTTGTGCTGTTCGAAATTTGAATCAAGGTGTTCGGAATATAAGACAGAACAATCACAGTTTTCGGCATTTGAATCAAAAGTTTAAATGAACAATTTTTACAGTAAACAACTTTCAGTAAACAACTCTCAGTTAGACTATGCGTAGAAATCAAAATTTTCACAAATATCAGCTAATTTATGTCTATCAGCATTTGAAGTCACTGTTGTCCTCAAGTGTTCGGAATATGAGTCAAAATGGTAATTCGGAAAAAAATTACTAAATTCTTATCGTAAAATTTAATTTCTAAAACTTGTTGGCAATATACCTCACAAAAAAGTTTAAGTATTTCTTGTAGGATTTACTAGAAAAAATCTTGTTCTGTTTAATTGTTAAAACGGATGAAATTTTTACTGAAAGTATTTGTAACTAATATCTTAGATAATAAATATATTGTATGAACTCCGAAACTTCATTATACTATGGTAAACATATTGATGTAGAACCAATTTTCTCTACCTTTAAAAATCCAAACAAACTTTTTTGAATGGTCTTTTATCGACAGTATTGTAGAAGTTTAATGCGAAAGCATTCGTATGTTTTAAGAACATTACGGAATAAGTATTGTGGTTAAATTCGTAATGTATGATTTTAATGAATTAAAATCTCAGGGGAAACTTTTACACTACTTTGAAAATTTGTTAAGGAATTTCTGATGGACTTTTAGAAATCAGGAAACACACGTATAAGAATTCTGCCATTTTTCGAAACTCCTATAATTTTCCTATTTTTAAATTCAGGGAAACAACAAAATGTTGATGCAGGTAGAATAATAGATGGGCAATGGTACAATGAATGATAAGTTATTATTTATAATCTTTTCTCTAGAGGGAAATTACAGGATAGTTAGAACTTCTTTTAAGAATTTACAAATAAAACAAATCTATCAAGAAGCTCCATCAGAAACTTCTTTAGAAGTTATTTTTGTCATCTATCATTCCTTTACTTTTAGTTCTCTAGAATTCCGGGGATTTGAAGCAAAATTTCTAGAAAAAGAAAACATAGAAGAACTTTTGACGCAATTTGTGATGTATTTTGGAAGTATTTATTAAGGACTCTAGATGAACTTCTCGAAATTTGTAATAACATTTTTGGAAGAACTACAGTGAAACCTCCATGAGTCGATATTGAAGGGACCATCGACTCATGGAAATATCGAGTCATGGAACAGCAATTCTTTGGAAAGCTGCTTCTAGGGACCATCATAGTAACCATGAAATTATGTTTTTAGTATGGTTCCATGAATCGATATCGAGTCATGGAACATCGACTCATGAAGTTATAGTAAAAAGTGAGCGTCATTTTTAGGTAAATTCAGGAACATATTCAGGAATCAATTTGTTAATAAAAAGTAGACAGAATACATTTATGTCCACCAGGAGGAATTCACTTTGAAAGTATGATTAAGTCCCACAATATTATTTGACTAATTTCCAAAACATTTGCAAAAGTTCTGAAGTCGCCCTTCAATATTCTATCTTTTCAATTATTTTTTCGAGCATTATTCGGGTTGATTAATGTACGGATTTATTTAGTGAATTCTCATGAGGAAAATATCATCACTGGACAGTAAATATGCTAAAACAGCATTATTTGAATTATTCAGAAAAAAAAACGAATTTTGGGAATCAAATTTCCAGTATATTGACAGTTTTTTGTAGCCCGAGGCTTGCTCATCTCGGTCGCATACAAACAAGTTCTATCAGTAACCATTCGATCGACAGTCGGACGGTTAAGCTTTCGGTTGTAGCGCGATTCACCAAAGCCAGAACCGCCACGCTAATCTTGTGTGAGACAAGCTAGGTTTTCTCATAGTTGTACAACATAGAATGACGTTACTACTGAAGAGATTCCAATGTCAACAACAAGAGTCATGTACATAGATTCATAAGATTTTGCTTCATGTTAAATTGCTTTGTTTTTCATCTTTTATATTTTTTGTCATCAAAATTTCTGGGGGGGCCTGGATGACTCTGGAGGGGGCCAGGCCCCCCTGGCCCCCCCTGTTCCTACGCCAATGGCTACTCTATAACATACGCTTAACCTAAAGTTGGAAAACTTACAAGCTAGATGGTAAAATAATTCTTAATTAAAACACATGCAACTACTTAAACCTAACTTAATATTACAGTACGGAATAGTAGTACGACCTGAGATACGATCTTGAATACGATTTTTTATAAGCCGGCAGTATTGCGATATAACCGTGATTTACAACTACGACCAGATTCTACCCCATTACCCCGAATGTCACTTCCCCGAATGCCATCACCCCGAATTCCATTACCCCGAATGTACCATTACCCCGAATTCCATCACCCCGAATGCTATTTCCCCGAATTTACAATTATTTCGACATGATGATATTGATGACATTTCCCCATGATTTTGGAATTCGGGGTAATGTCATTCGGGGTGATGGATCGTTCGGGGTTTTGAAATTCGGGGTAATGGCGTTCGGGTTAATGTCATTCGGGGTAATGGGATTCGGGGTAATGGGGTAGAATCCTACGACCAACTGAGACTTGACTAGATGACTTGAAGACGGGACTAAACGTAAGTTAGAACAAACCATAATTGACGCCATGACTATTAGTACTTTAAGTAATAACAGATTATGCAAACAAACCTTTTAATATGGATTCGCACACATTACAGGAAAATAATAATCCCTCCATCAGAGTAAATCCCATTCGACGGTCGTTTTATTACGGGATTATTATTTCGGAAAACATGTCCCTAAGGTGGCAATTTCCAACAGAACAAGCCGCAAACTTTCAAACAGACCGACAAAACCGTCGCCAGCAAACGAATCAAAGGAGGTGTTTTTCCGTTGGGTTGGTAAGACTGGTGAAACGTCAAATTTGCAGCGGATAGTTGGATGGCGACGATTACAAATCGTGAATTCGATAAGGTGCAAAACTTACAATATTTTAGGTTGTTTTTCGAAAACATTAGGAGAAATCTTCCATTTTAAGAAGTATGAAGCAACAATATTCGGCCTTTGGTGGAGAGGACAGTGTAATCCGCTAGATTTTTGACATCCCTAGGATAACTCTGGTAAATCAGATGTGAAAATACCTGTGCAAACAGTTAGGGCCCATTCACAATTTTCATTACGCTGAAGGGGGTGGGTGGGTGACCTTGTAATTTCCCAGCCCATACTATATGTAGAATATTCATCAAAAAGCTTTAGGTTGTCGAATTTGGCCATTTTTGGCGTAATGAAATTTGTGAAAGAACCCTTAACAAAATACAGGTCGGACTCGATCCGATATCGATATCCGGAGTATCGATTTTTTTTCCCTCCGGATAATCAAATCCTCCAAATAATCAAAACACTAGGAAAAAAAAAATTAAATCTCCGATAAAAGAACTTAAATATTACCTTTTTTGTTGTTTTATTTATATGATACGGTGGCAGAGCCAGAAATTATTTCTAGGAACAACAGGGGTCTCTACAAGCAAAAAAAAATTTGATCAGCATACACAAAACCCACTTTTTCAACCCCCTCCCTTTTCTTAAATACGTTCCAAGCTGCAAAACTATTGATATTGTATATTGCAATACCAGGGACCCAGATAGCCGTAGCGGTAAACGCGCAGCTATTCAGCAAGACCAAGCTGAGGGTCGTGGGTTCGAGTCCCACCGGTCGAGGATCTTTTCGGGTTGGAAATTTTCTCGACTTCCCAGGGCATAGAGTATCTTCGTACCTGCCACACGATATACGCATGCAAAAATGGTCATGGCATAGTAAGCTCTCAGTTAATAACTGTGGAATTGCTCATAAGAACACTAAGCTGAGAAGCAGGCTCTGTTCCAGTGGGGACGTAACGCCAGAAAGAAGAAGAAGATATTGCAATACCAAATTATCTCAAATTTATGCATACAAATTTAAAAACAAGAACATCAAAAAAAAAATTCCGGATAATCGAGTCTGAAATTCCGGATAATCGAATTCCGGATAATCGAGTCACCGGATAATCGAGTCTCCGGATAATCGAGTCTCCGGATAATCGAGTTGGACTTGTAATTAAATCAACTTGATTTGACAACAGCTAGAGGTTCTAAGATTGGACCAACTCTGTCATTGATTCCATTTTCAGTTGAATTTGAGAACTTAAATTATATTTTGTTAATAGGATCGCAGTAAGCTATGCTTGCGACAGGTCACGTTTTTTCTCCTGTCATGAATTTTCACGCGAGCGTAAAATGGACAATTTGGTGTTTTGGCTGACATTAGGCTGAAGATTTTTCCCGTATTTAGTTCTGAATCTTATGATTTGGTGAAACTTGTAATTATTGACATAGCGTTCATTTGCAATTGAAAAAGTGTTGAAATTGAAATGGGGCCAACAGGTTGATATTGTGCCGGAAACTGGAATTCAGGGAAAGCAGGAAAGCTACTAGTACTCCTGGATTAAGTGAATTGAATCCGTAACATCAATGCGGTCCAGGCATAACAGAATAGAATACTTGGTGAGATCTTTCCTTTTACCATCCCGTAGTTATATGTGATAAAATACACCTAAATAGTAACGATAATCAGTAATCTTCAAATCGACCAAATAAAATCCTAACTTTTTCCCCTTGGTACTAGAAGGAAAAATTCTTTCGGGAGTAATTTGCCTATGAAAAATGTATAGGTACCCCGGATAGAACACTTCGTTTCAACACCAAATAAGCTTAAGCCTAGGCTGTAAAGCCAAGACATTAGGAAGAAATACCTTTGTCCCATCCCAGGAAAACCACAACAATGGAGTGTGCATTAACTTTCTTAGCAACGCCACTCTCAAAGATTTGACCTATCTCCCCTGAATGAAACGGTTGGTACGGTTGTCCCCGTTTCTTCCTTCGTAAAATTGAAAAATTGTCGTCTATCAAGTTATTCATTCGTGGATAATCTGATCGCCGTGAATTTTGCAATTACCTTCAATTCCAAGTCTGCACAGTGGGCCTGGCCGTTTTAATATTTGTACAGGTTACTCTCCCTTACTCGATATTCCATATCGAGTTAGAGAACCATAGTAAAAGTTGGTTTTCATGACTAACTCGATGGTCCCTTGGATCGCAGTTGCACTGCTTTTGTGTTCTGTATCTCGATACCTCCCTAACTCGATGGTCCCTTCAATATCGAGTAAGGGAGAGATGACTGTATTATATTTTCGATATGCTGCAAATATTAATAATGACAAGAGAATATTAGAAGATATTCTAGTATTTCCAGGATGCTTTTCTATATTGGCTGTGCAAGCGCTTAGATTAGATTAGATTTAATTATATTTTCCTAATATATTACGACCTCGAAATATTCGAATGGATGCCTACCCCAGCATTGGTAGGAAGAAAATAAGTTTGTTGATGAGAATGATTTAAATTAATCCAGTGATGGATATGATTTTGAATCAATCGATCGTTATTCGAAGAATGTAATTTTTTGGAGAATTACGAGTACAAGAGAAGTCCAGCCTGGTTTTAGACTCTTCAATTCATTTGCGTGACGGACAATCCCAAACTTTCTATTCATTTTTGCATCTGATACTCGCACATACGAACTTTTTTGTAACATCATCCACAGGACAGATGTCCTTAGCATGAGGAGAACCTCCGCAAATCATCCATTTAGCACTCATGTGGCAATGTTTTGTACCATGACCCCACTTTTGGCACCGATGGCACTGAGTTGGATTCTGTAAATTTACTTCAGGTTTCTGGACGGACATCGAACATAATTTTTTTCTTTTTCACTTAGATCGCTTTTATTAAAGTGAACCTTATAAAATTCTTTAAAAAGTCCTTCCAAACGGATGACCGATTGGGTTCTTTTTTTATCATGGTTACTTGGACTGGGGAAAGTCCAAGTAAATCAATTATTTCACCTTTGATCTCATCAGGCGGCTTATAGTCATCGCGTGACCGTTCTACATGAGCTCAAACAAACGTTCAGTTTTATCGCCATAAATGAAAAAGTTGTGACCCTTCTCTTCAAGATAGCTATGTAAGAAATAGCACGCTATTTTTTAGGGATTCTGGCGAAATGCGGCAGGCAACCTTTTGCCTTGATTCTTCCAATGGAGCTCAAGATCTCCAGTCTGAATCAACCTTATTCGGAAATACTGAATATTGGCGAAATATTAGCGGCATCCTTCGTTTCCTACCTTGAATCGATGACCCAAAAACTACTTCGATTTGTTGTCCAGAGCATTTAAGTGATTGCTCATTTAAATTCAATTTTCAATATTATCTAGCAAACTTCCGTATATGTATTGTGTAGAGAAACTTTTAATTTAGTTTAGTGATAGATGTTTAAATTACGATAAACAAATACTTTCGATTTCTTCAACCATCGTTCCCACTGAATAGTTTTCGAGTGCATATACAATCTGCAATGCACCAAAATCGGTCATATTCAGGAAATTGCCTACTTCTCCTTCACAACAAATCAAACCCCACCGACCTTCATTGCATTACATGACCCAAAAACTACTTCGATTTGTTGTCCAGAGCATTTAAGTGATTGCTCATTTAAATTCAATTTTCAATATTATCTAGCAAACTTCCGTATATGTATTGTGTAGAGAAACTTTTAATTTAGTTTAGTGATAGATGTTTAAATTACGATAAACAAATACTTTCGATTTCTTCAACCATCGTTCCCACTGAATAGTTTTCGAGTGCATATACAATCTGCAATGCACCAAAATCGGTCATATTCAGGAAATTGCCTACTTCTCCTTCACAACAAATCAAACCCCACCGACCTTCATTGCATTACTTTCGCTTTCGCTTTCAATCACCTTCAGCGATCAGAGCCTATTTTCGCGTGCACGAACACGATCACTCATTCATTTCGCTCACTTCAGCTCAGGTGATCGCATTTCGCCAAGCTGAATCGAGTGGACCAACCAACCTACCTTCCAACCTATGCTGTAATCGCAATCCAAAAAGTAGGAAGAAATTGCACGCGCAAAATAGAAACCAGGCCGGAGCATGTGCAGCATACCTCTCCTTCAACTCTTCTATAGCTTACATGGCTAGAGGTATCTAGGCAACTGCAGACAGCCATCGCAGCAATCCAGTCCAGTCAGCACGATGGATGGTGGGTAACCACGGTAGCAAAACAACCCAACACACCACCCCGTCTAGAGAGCATGACGACGACGACGACGATCGATCGCACAGCAGCCAACTCTGACTCCTCAACTGGGGGAAACAACATTCGCTTTCATTGAAAGCTGCGCGCGAACACCTCGACGTTCGCGCGAAAAATAGAAAAGTGAAGGAAAAACACACACAAAACAAAACAGAAAAACTAGGAAAAAGCTGCCCACCAAAGGGGGAAGGCAAAAAACTCGTTTTGCGAACCCAGAAATGATTTCAATTGCATCAACGAGCAGACCAGAGCGCCCGCCAAACGAACCGTTTGTTGCGTTTGCGAGTTGGCTTGGATGGAGCTCAGTAGGCGCAGCGTTGCAAAGCTTCTGGTTTGCGCATGGTTGGACTCCGCCAATGGAATGAGAGGAGTTGGTCTGGTTTGGATGGAGTACTTGAGGAATGGCTGCGTTGTCGTCGTAATTTTGAGAAAGAATTGTATAACATGCTCGAAGGAATAGATGCAACAGTTTTTGGCCGAAATCCGAGTCCGGCAGAAAGCGAAACGCACTCAAATTGGATCAGTAGGGGAACATGGTCCAATACGCCCTGATGAGGTAAAATGGCTCAACCAGTGAATCACTTGTCAACCAACGCCCAGCAAGAAAGATATTGTTCTCTTCTATTCTTGTTGCAACAATGCTATTCCGCAACAACAGTTTATCACCACTTGAACAGAATATGACAATTCTCGCTCACCGCGTGTCGAGCGATTTTCTAGGCTTTACATTGCAAATTTCGAGAACTTTCTCCGTGTTGGTAAACACTGTCACATTATCGAACAGCTTATGGATGCAATTTCGTTTTTGTGTTGAAAATAACTGATTATTCACGAGTTGAAAAGGTTGCGACAATATTGCCTCCTGTGATTGTTATGACAATTTTTCTTTTTATTGTATTGTATCCCAATCGGCAAAAGTTGGGACAAATGGTTGTGAGTGCGTTTGCTTTGTTGTTTGTTTTTCGTTTGTTTTGATGACAATTTGATTCACTGAGCTCAACACATTGAATCATTCATATGGTCGGTGTTCAGACAGACCGGACTAGATGATATTTTAGCACTCTATACCATAGTTTCCCAAACTGTGGGTCGCGAAAAATATATCAAATTTCATATGTTCTCCAGCTTTTTGATTGTCTCCTCGATTTTCAACAATAGATTTTTCTATGTTCATTATAACTCTCTCATTTATTAAATTTAACAAATTGATTTAATAATTGATTAGACATTAGGTTTGTTGCCACTAACAGCCACTCTATTGTTGAAGGGAATTTAAAGCTGAAAAATCGATTGAAAGACGATTTGAGAAAAGTGAATCGTCATCAATAGAATCACTGGCTGTATTATTTTGCTGAATTTCATTGCGATGTTTCAGAGCTTCACTCGACGAACTTGACTTCAAAGGACTGAACTGAACATCCGCCATTTTAGGCATAAGCATACAATTTACTGAATTTCTCAGATCTTCAAAATGTAGGAAATATTCCTGACAACTTGCGGAAATGTCTTCAATTATTACAATAGTTTGTAGCGTAAAGAGCTGCTTCTTTTGCCAGGTAAAAAAAATGAATGTGTAAACTTTTATCGTGATTAATTATTAATCCTGTAATACTAGTTGCTCTGATTCTTCTTTATTTTTTTCTCTTTTTAAATAAATGACCGGTCATCTGATTGCGTCATCATGTTATTGTTACGACCGAGAAATGGGACGACTGCGAGAGAGTACAATTGGCGTTTCGGAATCACTAGTTAGCATACACGTCTTTACAATGAGGTTTTCAACATAACACTGAATGTTAATCGATGCTTTCGATTGAATTTATGGAAAAAATCTACGTGTACTTTGAGAGCACCGTGTCTTCCATTGATTTTTCAGCAATGACTTTAGAGTTGATATTGACTTTTTGATTTTCTCTACCCGAAACGTGTGACAATTTAAAATCGAATATAGATAGCCGTAGGAAATACCTTTGTAGTCTAGTGGCAATGACAGAAGGTCCTCGCTTTTCATTATTAAATATACACCAATAAATCACTACATTCATATAAATTAGAATCCACAATATTGATACGATATAAATGACTGTTACAAATATAATGATTTGAAATGAGTCGTGAAAATGAACAAATAAAATTTCTAGTTGCTGATGTATTTCTAAACCAAGGAAAATGACTGATTTTTGGACAAATTGAATAACACCATCTTCCTTTATTGCTGGAATTCCAACAAGTTTGCCAATTATCAAGGGAATGTGTTTTAAATTTAGGATAATATTCAGAAGGAAAAATATCACGATCATAAATTATACTCCGAACAACACCAAATTTAGCCAATGAATCAGCCTGCTCATTACCATATATTTTACAGTGAGCAGGGATCCACAAAAATTTAATGATAAATCCTTGACAATGTAAATAAAATAATAACTTTTTCAACATGAATAAAACATTATGAAATTTAAAATTGAAAGATATGGTACTCAAAGCACGAAGGCAACTTAAGCTATCAGAACATACAATGTAAATATTTGGTGGCCAGTCCTTTATCAAGTTACAAGCAAAATATAAAGCAATTAATTCTGCAATGAATATGGAATATGGAGATTTTAATTTGAAAAAATGAGCCATTAATTCATTGTATGCCTTGGATGCCTTGAACTACGGATCCATCTGTGAAATAAAATTGTGCAGAAGTAATTTCATCAAATTTACGCATAAATAGAATATTGGAAAAATGAGGGTATAGATGATTTGGAATTTGTTTCATTCAATCAATGTGAATATTAAATTAAAAATTATAAAAACTATTGTATGAAATTGGTGCAACATTTTCAGTTGAGCAAATAATGTAAGATTCCAATATTCTGCTCGTTGGGTTAATTTAGAATAGTGACTTCAAAATATCAATAATTGGATGATTATTCGAGAGACAATTAATCAAAAATTTACAATTCAATTATTGAAAACGAATTTTAAGTGGTACGACACCGGCGAGCACTTCTGTTGATTGAGTATGAGTTGAATTCATAAGTTTCAAACAAATTCTCAAACAACGAAATTGTATTTTTTCAAGTTTGACAAAATGTGTATGTGCAGCACTTCCAAAAGTGAAACAACCATATTCCATGACTGAACGGATAGTAGTTTTGTAAAGCGTACTTAAATCAAATGGAATGGCACCCCACCAAGTACCTGTAATAGTACGAAGAAAATTGATTCGTTTCGAATATGTTTTTTGAATTTGTTTAATATTAATGTTCCAATTTAATTTAAAGTCAAACCATATACCAAGATGTTTAAATTCGTCAACTTGTTCAATTTTGATTCCATCAAGATACAAATTAATGGATATGTTCGAATGTTTTCTCGAGAAAATGATATATTTAGTTTTATGAACTGAAAATGAAAATCCGATCTCATGAGCCCATGAATCAATGTTATTCAAGGCACATTGCATAAAACGACTAATGACTTCTCAATTTTTGCCACTGATAGAAATAACAGTATCATCAGCAAATTGAAGCAAATAACAACCATTTGGAATTATTGATGCCATATCACTGGTAAATAAATTGTATAAAAAAGGACTTAAACATGAACCTTGTGGAAGTCCAAAATAGCTATATCTTAATAATTTTAAATCGCCATTGTGAAAAAAGTTCATAGTTTTGAAAGAAAATAAATTACATAAGAAATTAGAAATCATATTGGGAATTTTTAAATTATGCATCTTTTCGAACAATAAATCAATAAGAACAGAATCATAGGCTCCAGAAACATCAAGAAAAGTGGAAACTAAGTCCTGTTTTTTATTGAATGAAAGTTGAATTTGTGAAGCTAAAAGTGAAACACAATTGCGAGTACCTCGACCTCTCCTAAATCCAAATTGAGAAGATGAAAAATTTTTATTATTCTCGGTCCACAATTCAAGACGATTCAAAATCATTCTTTCCAAAAGTTTACGCAAACAAGCTAATAAACTATTAGGTCTCCTACTATCAGCTGATGACGGATCTCTACCAGGCCTTAGAATACTGATAACTTTGATTAAACGCCATTCATAAGGGATACTATTTTGAGTTAGGAATCAGGTAATTTTTTCAACACAATAAATTTAATGTTATCAATACCTGGAGCAGTATTTTTAGTAAATGATAATGCTAAATTAAACTCAGCTAATGAAAATAAACTGCAAGGTTCAGGAAAATAATTTAGTGAACTATTTTTAAATTTAATGGAACGTGGGATAAAATCAGGACAATTTTTTGAAGCAAACTCATGTATCCATTTTTCCGAATATTCTAAAACATTAGGAATGGTGGGATCATAATTTCTTAGATTTCTGGCAACAGACCACAAGGTAGATAAAGAAGTTTCACTATCTTAATTTTGAACAAAATTTTTCCAGTAATTTCTCTTTTTGGATTTAGTTGGTCTTATGAATTGTGCCTCAGCTTTACGATATAGAAAATAATGGTTTCTGGAGCCCGATCGACGAAATAATTCAAAAGCATCAGATTTAGTTTTCAAG
Source organism: Aedes aegypti (assembly GCF_002204515.2). Lineage (NCBI taxonomy): Eukaryota > Metazoa > Arthropoda > Insecta > Diptera > Culicidae > Aedes > Aedes aegypti. Next base: position 374,830,349 of record NC_035109.1, read on the forward strand.
GCAATGGAACATTCATTATCCCACCAAAAAGATGGGCGATTTTTTCTAATAGAACATGATTTATTTTTTTTATTTTGAGATTTATGCAAACAATCAATTAATAATTTTGAAAAATTATTATTGTAATTATTGTAAAATTCAATTCAACAATATTAATTAATGAAAGAGATACCAGATCAGAAAATTTTGTCCAATTTACATTTTGGCAAAGGTCAAGAGCATTAAATTCATGAACAAAATCATCTTGGACAGGATGTTGAATTTTAATTAAAATTGGTAAATGATCACTACCATTAGGATCGTCAATAGTATTCCAAGAAGATTTCATAGACAAGCTATTAGAGCATAAAGATAAGTCAATACACGAATGATGATTTGGTGGTACGACAATTCTAGTAAAAGATCCATCATTGAGGATATGTAAGTTTAAGTCATCAATTAGTTCCATAATCAATGAACCTCTACCATCCGTTTTCTTACTACCAAAAAGCAAAATTATGTGCATTGAAATAACCTAATATATAAAATGGGGGAGGAACTTCGTTCAATATACTTCTAATAATAAATATAAATAGCAAACAAAATAATATAAAAGCAAATAACTGAAAACTCACACATTTTCTTTTAACAGAAATAGCAATATATTCAATTTGTGAATGTATTGACAAATCTAAATATTTCAATTCTATATTATCACGAATTCCAATAAGAACTCCTCCATACAAGGAATCTCTATCTTTTCGAATAACATTAAATTTAGAAACATGGAAGAATTCGGATGACACTAATCAGGTATCAGGTATCAGAAGGCCGGCTTCAAAGGCACGTTCCCCACCAGTTGGGAGATTTGTGCCATCGCCACATTTGAGCCTATTTCATTATCTACCCGATGGGAGAGAAAGGGGAAGGGAAAGATGGGAGGAAATAGGAGTGGGGTCCCTTGAAGAGGGAAGATCGCATAAGCGAAATGAGAGCATGTAGCTCCATACCACAATAGGTTCGAACAGCGCCCTAAAAAGGGCACTGCAAAACGCTTGAGCGCAAAGAGAGCCTATTGCTCACTACCACAGCGGGTTAAGAATAACAGAATGTCCTGAAGATTCAGGCTTCTGAATTCAGTTTCACTAAATAAGTGTTTACCAAGTAATTGGAAATGCATTTGCGAAAAAACAGGGCAGTTACATACCGTGGTGAATCAAAATCCGGACGGTATCGATATCTGGACACTCTGATTAAATTGATTAATTAGAGTTAAAATTAAGTTATTAAATGTTTGGTTTTTATTTTCTCCCTTTATTTTTGACAATGTTGATAATTTTACATTCATTTTTAATCTAGTAGCCATTGTAAAATAATTAATAAAAATAAAAACAAATAATTCGTTCATGCTGGACGTCATTTCGTCGCGGTCCAACCCAAACTCAAGTTCAACGATCGGTGAACGCGCGAACAATTTTTGGTTGAAGAAAAAGTTTGTGAACTACCGTGCTGCATCAATAGCCGGACGCTTAAGCAGGGACAATTCTTTAAACTTCAATTTTAAGATGTTTGCTTTGGATTTAAATAAAGTCACCTTATGTTATCAACAGTTTTAAACCAGGTTATTGTGTTGAAAAATAATTTAATGATAAAAATCACAATTATGCTATGAAAATCATTTAAATACAAAGGCATGTCTTGTCCTTAAATCCGGACACCTGAAGCAATCTTTGTTTTCAAATCCGGACACTTTGGAATCAAAATCCGGACAGTTGTTTTATAATAGGAAATATTCTGGTTTATATCCCTCATCGAACTAATTTTCACATTTATAAGGTTTCCATACCCTCTTGTGGTCTATGAGGCATAGCATAATGAAAAATACTTATGTAAATGCATAGTTTACCTCAAGTGCAGCTCAGATATATCCAACCAGTCGATAGTGGTTCAAACTACAGCCAAAATTTTGAGTTTTTTCCACATAAAAGGTATTTTGAACACTAATCACATTCCTTATGATGATATTATCAAGTTTCTTCAGTTTCACTTTCAAAATAGTCATTTAAATGGATGAATAGCAAGGCTTCAGAATGATGTCCGGATTTAAAGACACTTGCGTGGCTTCCCGGACAGTCTTTGTTCACGCTGTAAAATGCATATTGACACCATATTTCACTACTTCTGAGTTTTAGAACTGTAAAACTACCTTTCTGTGAACAATTGCATTGGAAAGCTTGCTAAATATTACAATTTTCCACACATTATCGCAAACTAAAACTTGTGGTGAACTCGCGACACTGTCACCAGAAAAAACTTGCACTGCATTAAAATGACGTCTTTCTGAAGCAGCTGGTTGTTATTATTTTTTTTTTATAATTATTTTTTTTTTATAATTATCAGCAATGGTAACTAGATTTTAATTCATAATAATATGTTGGGAACTGTTGGAAGTTGATGTTGTGAGTAAAATTTATCATAATAATATTATATTTTACGTTTAATCAATGAATTTCACTGGGGTGTCCGGATATTGATACTGTCCGGATTTTGATTCACCACGGTATATTTCTCTAGAAAGTTTTATCCATAAGTGTTTAGGAAGATATATTTAAAGGTTATGTAACTCCAATGTTGTTTTATATGTTTGAAATCTGATTTTATTGGTGCGTGAAGAGACTGTCCGGGATTACGAGCCAATGTTTTAAGATCCGGACATCGTTGAAAAGATCCACGTTTGACTAGTGTAAAAAAGCTTCGTGAAAGAAAAAACATGAGGAAACTCAAAAATAAAAAAGGTAAAGTGTAGTGAATTATCAGAATTCAAAAGAGAGTTAAATAAATTGAGTATATCTTCCGTAATGACAGATCGAGCCGCATCATCTGCAATTCAAATCACATGAACTTCAGCTCAGGTAATCAAATCATTAATATTGCAAACCTGCTATTATTTTTGATATTGTATGGTAAACGCAGACACCATATTTATTAAAGAGTGATATATAATTGTGGTTTGATATGATTTTCATTAAAATTAAACAAAAATTACATGCTTTTGAACAGTTGTCCGGAATTCGATTCAAAAGTGTCCGGATTTAAAGACATCACTTGCATCAGGTGTCCGGATTTATGGACAAGACATGCTTTAAAATTTAAATGATTTTCTAGTTAAAATCATGGTTTTTACTAAAAAGTTCATCACTCTCGAAAAGATCTGGGTTGAAACCTTGTCCAAAACACTATAACGTTAAAAATTTTCTGAAACAACACATTCATATTGGAATTTGAACAATTGTGTCGTCTTAAGCGTCCGGGTATTGATGCACCACGGTATCAGGTGATACGAAGTTCCATAATCGGAGTCACAACTATCACACACAAATGAGTCAGCACGCTGAATATTTGCCACGCTCTGACCAAGAGACTGCAATTCTGCTTTAACAGATTTGTTAAATACTTCGCCACCCTTGGAGATGGCTCAGTAATATACAATTTTGTTTGACGACATGACTCCAAACTATTCCAATATTGCTTGTGCTGAGTTGCCGCCCAAGAGTTTAACTGAAGCTTCACCCAGCACTTCGAAATTGGAATAGCCGGCTCAGGGCCAATGAAGTCATGCGATGCTCATCAGCCAATTCATTTCCAGCGATGGAAGAATGGCCTGGTACCCATACAAAGTTTACAGAGTTGACTGAATTCAGTTCCTCAATTTGAGTTCGACATGCGATAACAAGCTTCGACCTTGAGTTGGCCGAAGCGAGAACTTTTATAGCAGCCTGACTATCTGAACAGAAGTATAATACTTTACCCATTACGCGCTGTTGAAGTACTGATTGCACTCCACACATAAGGGCAAATATTTCCGCCTGAAAAACGGTACAGTTTCTACCAAGTGAGTAAAACTGATTTAGCCTTAGCTCACGAGAATATACTCCTGCACCAGCTCTACCTTCAAGAAGGGAGCCATAAGTGTAACATACAATAATCATCTCATTACTACTATGCCAGGGGGGGGACCTTCATAATCTGATCTGATAGTTAACCTGAAGTCAAAACTCCAAGCCTGAAAGACTCCCTGTAAGAGCTGGTGTTCCTCAAGCCCGAATTCAAGGACCAATATTATACAATATTTTCACATCTAACCTCAAGAATGTCAAAAATCTTCATTTCCGGATGAAACAGGAGAGGTCCGCAAAAGGACGAAGCCTGTGTGTCATCTGTAGTAAATGGCAAAAAAGTTTAAATTTTTTTTCTTCATGCTTGCATAAATGTAAGATTTCTCCTAACGCTTCCAAAACTCAACAAATAATATTCTCACATAAACCAAAATCTCTTTATTTGAAACCTTCAAGTAGACATATTGTCACGATGAGAGGGATTCCAATAAATAAGTCAGATGAAGTAAAGTATCTAGGGCCCATACTAGGTCCACTCCAGCGCGGAGGTTGTTAAAAATATCCATTTCGCTGAAAATCAGTAAATAATTCTGTGCACTTTTTTCAAAACGGCGAAATTGACATCGATGACAAAATGAGAAATCGTTGATTGAAATTTCCGCACAAGAAATCAATTCTTTATTTCTTATCCATACTATTTTCAATACGCATTTATTTTAATCATATTGATCATCAATTGACCTTTCATTTCAACAATAATCACATTAAACTACCATCATTTTGCCACACTAATTGAAGAAAAATATCGCCCAGCCCTTTTCGAAACATCGCTCTAATTGCGCCCTTCAGAATATTCGTCCTTCGTCAAATCATAATCCTGGTTGCGCCCAATGGCTGCGTCCAATTGGAAAATCATCTGTCAGTTTCGCCAGTTTGTTTATCCTTTTTGTTTTCTCCTACACCAATTACGCCGTTTTGCATCGAGCATAAAATTATGTTTCGAACGTTTTTATGTATTTTTTTCCGCGAACAATGTAGCTTCTTTCCGCGTGTGAGTGCAAAATAGTGAATTGTTGAGAATTGGAAGCAACAAAATAAAATTTCGCTACATGGAGGAGGCGAAAATATGACCGGGAAGCAGGTGAACCCGTGAATGCTTCTCAAACATAGGTGGCAAAAAGTGATTTAGTGGCCAATTGATAGACGGGATGCTGCAAACAGCAGCTCCGAGGAAGAGAAGGGACATCAATTGGTAAGTCTAAAAAATATATCTTAAAATTATACGTGTACCTGTACATAAAAAGCATATAAAGACTAGAAGCCCAACAATCCATACAGGTTTCAGATTAGCCCTTTTGCCACCATTTATTTGGTACGGGAAAATGGGCCAAATTACACGCTGACATTAAACAACTCAAATTTTAAGTACGCCGTTTTGTTTTTTATGTTTTATTCAAAGTAGAATTGAATTAAATCAAAATTTCATGACATTTCCAATAACATCGATTGCAACTGGCACCAATCCCGCTTTAAACATGATTTTGTATATTTTGTCAATTTCGCCCTTATGAAAAAAGGGCACAGAATTACAGAAACCGCTATGGCACCATTAACTCCATTCGATTGAATAACATTTCAACCCCTGAAAGCAACTGTCTTCTACCTTGGACCCCTGCTCATGCGATACGATTACGAACGCGCGAATGACATTTCTCGCGCTGCCCAATCTAGGGTATCCCTCCGCCTTGATTTGATGCGGGTTTTGCCCCCAATGAGGTAATATATCGCGGACACAGTGCCGGTCAGACGCGCGGTCATTGTACAAATTCGATCAAATTCATCGCACATGACACCGCGCGACTTAACTGACTTAGCACAGACACAGGCACGCGCACGCACGCCACGCCACGGCGCGGGTTGCTTTGACTGACAAGCAATCGAACGTGCGAAAGCGCAAAACGGGGTCACCACAGCAACGCCTTGTCCACCTTTCTCTGTGGGGCGGCCAAATTCAATCACCTCCACACTGTGGTCTACGACCAAATCCATTTGGGCTTTTGACTTTTGTTTTGGTTGCGCCGGTGGCTAATCGAGCACGTCCTATTGATAGGATTACGGCGTGCTCGCGACGAACCTAGCGATCGCGATGAGCGATGGATGTGCATCCTGAATGGGCTCAATGGCATTGACAGCGTAACGTAACGCAACGCGCTGTCATTATGCTGGTAGGTGGTTTTTTTTTTCGTTTTTGAAATGTTGCGCGCGTTTTTTGTTTTGTTTTATTGATGAGCAATGCCAGTCAAGGCCAACGAATTGGGGGTACAACAGGATGGTGCTTTTTTTCTTCATTTTTGGGGCGTTGTCATGTCCGTCTGTTTGTGCGTGATCGATTGAACGGACGGTGACGATGAAATTCGATCGATTGCTGTTCAATGGCGTGTGTCGTCAATTTCGAATGATCGTTCCGGTTTTGAAGGTCGACAAATTTGATTGTTGATTAACTGATTTGGAAGAAAAAGTAACGCATTTTCAAGGTTATGGCAGGACAACTGAAATAGAAAATTTGTTTGTTTACATGAAATACCATTGACGTACCCCCGACCAATTATGTCAATGAAGAATTCATTGTATTGATTTTTGTATTACGTGCATTGGCGTAGCTAGGATTTTTTTCTGGAGGGGGCCTAGGGGGGGCACTATGGGCGGTTTCCATACAGACAGGCGGCCAAAAATATTTTTTCCATCTCATGTCGTATTTATGAGTTTAGTGATACAAATTTGATGTTTTAGCTTCAAAAACAAGTTTTCGAGACTAACTTTTGAATAGGCAAAATAATAAGTTTTGTTACTAATGATGCATATAAGCCATTTATGCGATTAACGTTGTGCAAACCATTATAAATGTTAGAACTCACATAGAAATGATTATATGAATGATTTAGCGATATTCATTTATTTCCTGAATTATTTTTTGGCTGTTTTTGTTAGGAAATGGTTAAAAGTATTGGAAAATTTCAAAAAGCTCTAAATCAAAAAAGTGCAAATTTGTGCAGCTAAATTCTTTACGATCCTTTAGTTTACATCTCAAAGTACCCTTGGAAATAAATTTTAGCCTGGGAAAACTTGGGACAAAAAAGTATGGGATGTATAAAGTTTCGATATAAAATCTATTTTTTTTTCAGTGCACTGCCCGCATTTTTCCGACCTTAAGTACGAATTTGTATTTCATTTTATTTTTGTTAGATAGCTTTTTGAATAAGCTCTTAGACAATGTATGAAGATCTGTATAAAATATTACGATTATGCTATATATTGTATTTAATGTGTACCTTGTGTTTGCAATGAATTCTTCATTTTTCTTAAAAACTCTAACTTTGACATACTGTATCAATAAAAATATAAAAGATCTTGCCCTGATATTCCAGGAATAACTTAATAGAAGTGTTTACTATGGAATGATATACAAGAAAAACCTATCAGAACAAGCCATGTTTTCGATTATTGGCCACCTGATCGCCCATAGTGGGGGGGCCTAGCATATACCGTAAAACGGGGTAACTTTGATAGTTTTTTCGAGGAAAACTTGAATATTTATGCATGCTGTTTCAAAGAATTATAATTTATATTTTTAAAACAAGTACTGGCATCCTAGCTATCGATTGCAGTTGATAGATTGCCAAAAGATTTATTTTGAATGGATATATAATTTTTCATATTATCGAGAGTCGGTTTTCTGTTTTAGGGTAACTTTGATAATGGAGTATGAATCGAACAAAATTGAATGAATTACGAACATTTGTAGGGCATTGCATACCTCTAGGCGTTTAATAATATATGGAAATTTCTGACTTAGATTACAAAAATGGTCCCAGTTCGTGAAAATGCTTTTCGCTAAGAGATTTGAGACCATATTCAAATTCTATGATTATTAGGCTGTCAAAGATAAGTGGCCAACTATTCAAAACTACATCAAATGGTCGGCGTTAAGTCAGAGGGGACCAAGTACAAAACTTGGGAAAATTGGGTTATTGCCTCATTAGATGCGAAATTACCTTACCTCCGTTACACTTTGATCAGATTTGACGAATGCTGGCAACTGCGAGAGATATGTAATAAATTTACTTTGGATGATCAATAAAAATCGATAAAAGTGTGTAGTCAGAGTGGACCAAGTGCTTATTACCATAACAGCGAAAATAATCAGCGCGCTGAGAAATGCGAGGAAATGTAAAACATTTCAAGAGAATTGTCAGATTTTTCGACATCAAATGATTCTTCTACTGAACTTTCAATATAAATTCATAATTATTGCTTAATTCGATGTATTTGATTTTGATTTTTGGCGATTTAACATATCTCGATGGGTGGTCAGAAATTGCAACAATTTCTGTGCAGACAGAGCGGACCAAGTGTTGAAAAGCAATAAACTGATTGATCATTGCAATTTTTGAGTCAATTTCAGATTCCGATAGAAGTTTGTGGTAGTTCTTTGGTGTGTGTATGGCATGTCCATTGGACCAGCATATTTTGGTCGGAACTCATAATTTTCACTTGTTCCACTCTGACTGCACGCAAATTTGAATATTTCTGATATTCTGAATGCCTTGACCCTGCAAAACCTTGATTTTCAAGCTATCGTAATGCCACTGATTTCGGTACTTACGATATGGATCATTGAATAATTTACGATACTGGTGTCGAAGGGTCTTGATAATCTGCTTATTTTAGAGATATGCACCCAACTTGACCATGCAGGCATTTAATGATTGATATTTTCCAAGAAATTGTTCAGTCAGAGTGAACCAACCTGCTTAACGGTGGTCTTTAGTTCAGTCAGAGTGAATCAAGTACACATAGGCTATCAAAATAATCGTTCTAAATAATAGAGGTTTGAATTATGATTTTTCATGATTATTACTTCACATTATATTGTTTGAAAGTAACACAAAGATGTGTAGAAATTTTGAATCAAAATTTAAAGGAGTTCAAAAATTACAGAGCGTTAGACTTTAAGCCTATTTTTCTCAAAATATCAAAAATGTCACTTGGTCCACTCTGACTTAACGCCGACCAAATAGTGATCGTAGAACAGCGTTTCGAAAATGCTAAAATTGTGTCAATTTTTAATATCCGTATAAAAAGCCTCAAATGTTCTCGATTCAAATGAAAACAGCTCTTACATGAAGTGTCATACTAATATTATTCAGTTTTGCATTCGTTTTGCTTAACAGATTAACAGAAATTATGATCTTTCGTGTAGTATGTGGCGGGTTACGCGCTATCAAAGTTACCCGCATTATCAAAGATACCCCGTTTTACGGTACCTGTTTTACAGATGTATTATTAGTTTTATCTCTATTAGGGAGATTTTCAGCTCACGGCTGGTTCATCTCCAATTTTCAGATGTAATGTAGGTGACAATAATCACGATTATCACAAATTTCGTATTTTTAACAGATTTGTATTGATTTTAATAATTTTTGATTTTGTCTCATTTCGCGGCACATCAGTATTAAAATATACAAATTCATTCTTTTTGTAATCCTTCAAGACTTCTAGCGAAAAAATCACAAGGAATGTTCTTTGTGATTCTTCTACGATTTTTTTCCAGTATTCAATCATGTTCTTTGAAAAGATTCTTCTTAGAATTCCTACGGAAATTTCTTTATGAATTCTCGCGTAACATTACTAAAGGACCTATCTAACATTGAGAAACTCTCTTTGTTTACTTTCTCTTTTTTTAATAACTGTGTCACATTAATCTCTTCTGTTGCTTTTTTTGTATGAAACGCTAGTCAAGGAAATTGACTTTCGATCTATAGTGAAAAACTTCCCAAAATCTTTAGTATTCCACTGTTATAATCAAAAGAGAACGAGAGAGGAGAGAATCTCTCATTTGTACATAGGTCCTTTAGTAATGTTCCGCGAGAATTATTTTCATAATTTTCAGTGCTGTCATCAAGAACTCTTTTACCAGTTTTCACGAAGTTCTTCCTGGGCTTTCCACAGAAAATCATTCCCAGACTTTCTGATCTCACCAGATAAATTCTCGGAGAATCTGTATCGAATTGCTTAAGGTGAGTATAAAACGAAGCTAAACTTTGAATTTTAAATTGCACAAGACGAGATTATCTGACAACAGTCCGCGTTGAAAACCAATCAAATTGCTTGCTTACTGGTTGTGACCACACAGATAAAAATATTTAAATTTCAATGTAGCGTAAACAGAAGAATATAGTAAAAGTAAACCAAATTCATCTATTGTTACAGCATCATGCTTAATTTTCAACTGAAGATGCTTGAATGTTACATGATCGTGTAACTTTAAAGTGTATTTGATTGAAAAAATAAGCGATTTGTCATTGGCATTTCAGTTTATTTCGATGCTCCAAATATGTGCATGAAAATAAACTGAAATTTACAACATATTTTTAACTGTGCAGATTTTTAATGCGGAGCGCTGTTTGGTTATCAAATCTTGTGCTCTTGAAAATTTGAGGAGTGGCTTCGTTCTATAATCACCTTAAACAATCTCTTGAAGAATTCGGCCAGAAAATGCATTAGAAATTCATCATTTGTCCTGGAAGGTCGTCTACGTACTTATTATATATAAACTGTTAGTTTGAAGTGTCTTCCAGTTGCTCAATAGTAATTTGTTTAGGATTTTAATCAACTACTGAGTATTTCTCCAAAAAATAGCACAGAAAAATCACCAAAAATGTCTTCAAGATCACCAAGCACGGATTCATTCCACGAATTCCTCAGAACAGTTTGCTTTTGAAGCTCTACAGTACTATCTGAAAAAAATCACAACAAAAATTATCCAGACTTCCCGCAAAAAAAACTTCTGCGTGTTGTCATGAGCAATCAAAAATAATTCAATTGGGAAGTTGTTATTCTCATGATTTCTCGAAGAAGTTCTCCGCAGATCTATCTGGAAGCAAGAACTGTTAAAATTGAGTCTCTGAAAAAGGTCCCAAACGGACCGAAACGTTGGACAAAATTAATAATTAATAATTTTGTTAAGACTGAAAAGCCAATCTATCATTAACGCAGATGTAGGGGAATTCGGGGCATAATGGACACGTTAAGTAAATGTTCGTTTTAGGACCATAAAATGGCAATGTTTTTAATTTATCCCCGGCTAGTTTTCAACTTTTATGTTAGTACGACGTGCTACACTCATTCATGGTAATGAAAATCATATGATATGTCAGAAAAGTGAAATAGAAAATTGGGTCGAAAACAAGGCTGGTAAAAAGGTATCGGGGCAAAATAAACACTTGCATGAAATTTAGTGATTCCAATATATTTAATGACTGTCAATCGTTCCAATATGCAAAAGGGCTCTCCCTCGATCATAATAGCTAAAAAGAACCTTTTTGGGTTCTTTACTTTGCTCAAAAATTATATTCTTCCACGGCTTTGCTTATATGCCAATTTAAAACCGAGAAAAACTTTAGGTCACATTTTGAAGGACAGTTGAAGCAAAAATTAAACTTTTATACCGTCAAACATTTAAAATGCAATACAGATTTCATGCAGTGTATGAATTTTTGACGAAGTATGCATATTCTCAGATTTTGAGGGGGTGTCCATTTCACCCCGTATGTTCATTATGCCCCCAATCCCCCTACCTGCATTTTTTATATTTCTCTAAAATCAAGGAGCAACATCCCTCAACATCCTCGGCGTTTTTGTTTTATTTTCTTTGCTTTGCTTATCTAAGAAATGTATAAAAAATTCTAACATTCTACAACATTCGGAAACCGTTGAACTGTTCGTTACTCTTCCACGAAAATACTCAAAGATTTCCCGAGTATTTTTTCAGGGATGTCTTAGAGAATTAAATTGTTGTTTCCCCAAGATTCTTCCGAACAAAATACCAGAGATTCATCTAAATATTTTCCAAACATTTTTTTTTTCTTCAAACCGCACTAACGAAATTCCCAAAAGAAAATCCTAAAAAAGAATATCTTTGAAGGAATTTTTCATCAATTTACTAAAATTATGCAATTCATTCTTGAACTTCTCAAACAATCTCCAGAAATTATTATGAAAATTTATTGGCTTTTTTCGGTGAATGCAATACCTATACTCAGAGTGAAAGGGAGTAACGAAAGTAATGAAATGACAAGATGGATAGAATCGCAAGCGAGCGACGAGAGAAATGAATAGAAGTTGAAAATTTGTTTTTAACAGAGGGCCATATGTGTGAACAACACAATCGAAACGACAAATCGTTGCCTAACGTCCTGATCTCGAACGGCTAGATGTTGTAGTGTTGGTCACTACTAACACTAGACAGGCCAATAAAACGCCACGGTTCTAACTAGGGGAAAATTACACCCTTCCATCGGCATCGAGTCGAAGAAATCCTTCCCGACAGCACACGTGTTCTTTAGCTTCTGGAAGGGCAATCAAAACGAAAAAAAAAAGACTCCTAACGCAATTACCACAACCGAGCTAAGAGATCCCCTGCTGAGTTTGTAGACGGGAACCACTGATTTCTCGATCTTCCTCGTTTTCCATGGCGTTTTGAAGAAGAGAGGGGAAGAAGTTCTGGAGAGGTGCCAGCGATTAGTGAGCATGTGCGAACGACAAGGAAAGGATCTTTGCCGCCGCGCCATCTTTCTCTAAATTACCCCCTCTAAGGTCGTCATCGTCGTGTCAGTCAGAAGAAAACCGAAGTGAACATGAGGAAAAACTCGTTTCAAAAAGGATTTCTTTATCTGGAATGGTCATGAGAGAGTGGTTTCGTTCGAAATTAAGAAATGGTGTGAATTAAATTAATTAGAAGGATTGAGGGGATTTCTGGCAACACTGTCTTTTGACAGTCAAGACTGCGTTCTAGTGCTGCACGAAATGGGGCTATTAGTATCCTTTTCAAAAATGGAAAAAATAATAATATTAAATTGTATAACTTATGATCTCACATTTCTTCACAATAAATTATCGATAAATTGCTCCATCATTTATCGAAAATAGGATAACTGGAAAGGTCGAAACATCGAAACATGAATGAGAAAAAAAAACCTACAATTAACTCAGAATTTTTTTCCTCCTACACGTCTTCCTCTACAGACTGCCTCTCGGTTATTCCTTTATCCTAATAACGTTCAAAAAAGCAGAACAGGATCTTTTACTTTTGTTAACGTGTTGAGAGGAAAATCATTGGATTGTTGAGGCACTAACTGAGAAGTTGAGTTGAATCTTGTAACTAAGTGAAATGGTTCAGATCTGCCTCTCTGAAAACGGTTTACCCTTCATCCAATCGGTACCATCTCGCGGCCCGTTTTTCGAAGTTTCGCTCTTCTTCCATCGTAGGGTATTGAAGCCTTTAGACTGGGGTGTCCCAAACGGTGGTCCGTGGATCCCTACACGGAAAAAATCCGTTGCCGGAATCACTAACAAAATGTCATGAAATCATAAAATTTTATTAACATAAATCTTCGAGCTGTTTAGTGGAATACCTATAAGTAGATGAAAAAAAAAAGAATTTAGTACTATGCCATTTAATTCCACTAGAGATTGTATCCTTTGACAGATACGCGTGTTAAGGCCGTCTCTGGTGTCGTGTACTAGAGTCGAGTCTAACTAAATCCATGAATAGTGTTTATGTTTTCATGATTCCAGCACACAAAGTTAATGTTTTGTTGATTTAAATTGGCACTTTGTAAACGTAATGTACAGCTGGCGTTACGGTAAAATCATTCATGATTTCATGAATTTAACTTGAAAATACACCTTCCTCTCAGAATCATAATCTTTTCTCCTTGTTTTGTGTGCCGCTGTTTTACCCATGTGTTTGTAGACACCCGGTAGGGTTCTTGTGAATTACTGTTGAGATTTTTAGGAAGTGCAAAAATAATGTGTTTTGATTAATGATGAGACCTTTGGCAGAATTCCATATATTTCAATTTCGAGAACATTAACTTATAGAACTCTGGGATGTTTGTAGAACTTTAGGGCTGCTAAAAGTTTGGGAACCACTGCTTTAGCAGCAGCATTCTGCCGGTTCAGATGTTCCCTTTGCACGGTGCACAAGGAGAATACCATCCTTCCTTACGGCATGACCCGTCCCAATGTGAAGTGCTGCAACGGACAGAAGGGCCATGAAGATGAACGACGACAACGATCAAGAACCACATGCAACTGCGGATCCACCCCAGGAGAGAGATGCGTGGGAATTTGAACATGTGCAAGATATTACGGTTTCAGAAAATTTCTTTTCTTCGGTGACGAGACCCCAAAAGAGGGAAAAAACATCCAGAATGGAAAAGTTTTTGTTTGCACGAAAAAAGTAAAAGGTTTGCTGCTTCTTCTGCGTGGATGTTTTCTGTTTTGCTCAGATCGTTGAGGAATGATGGTTAAGTTTTTTTTGTGCTCAATTGGATTTTTTCGAGATCATCATTGGTGTTTGGTTTGTTTTGTCTCCGGTTCGGTTCCGTTCTCTACGGTACATTACAATTAATTAAGAAATTTCAAACATTTTTTCGGCGCTTGCTAATAACTCTGGCGGTGAGAATAATGTTGTTTTATGGGACGAAACCGCAAAATGATAAACCATGAAATAATTAGTCCCGAAATGCTTGTTCAACTCATTCAATTGATAGTTTTTTAGCAATAACAGCCAAAATGGAATCACATGTAATAATAAGGATGTTTGGAAGTTTTTTCAAAGTTACCTTTTTTCAGCTAATACAGTCACTTTTGATTATTTTTTCATTATCAATCACTATCATTTAAAAAAATATCTTTTTCTAACATCGCAGTGTTTGTTAGATGACATTTTGTTAGATTTCAACATATATCATGTCATTTGCCGTAACAGTTCAGAAGTTTTACAGGTGAGTTGATGTGAGAGAAAAAACGCTTTTACTTAACTCAAACCAAGTTAATCGTAATAAATCAAGCATAGATCGTGGCAACAGAAGATTGCAATGATTTTTGTCGAAAAATATGAAAAATGTTATTCGGAATTTGTTCCAATGTTTCTATATTGAATATTCTATGATACTTAATGATACAATCAAGTTAAATTTAGCATGAGCCCTACATACTTAACTTCATCTGACCAATTCGTGATAACATGTCTACTTGAAGGTTTCAAATAAAGTGCTATGGGTTTATGTGGGAATATTACCTACCTTGATACCTTGATGGCTACGCTGAGCTCCATCTTCGTCGGTCTTGGGCGAAACTTCTCCAGTTGCCCCGAACGTTTAGGGTCGTCAGGTCCTCTTCCACTGCGTTCAGCCAGCGTATTCGTGGTATTCCCCGAAGCCGCCGACCTCTACCTGATTCCCTGTTGAATATTATTTTCGCAATTCTTTCTTCCAACATTCGCACTAAGTGACCAGCCCACTGAAATCTGCCGTATTTTACACGCTTGATAATATTCGCATCTTTGTACACTTGATACAACTCGTGATTCATAAGTCTGCGCCACACACCATTTTCGAGTTTCCCTCCGAGTATTGTCCGCAGCACTTTACGCTCGAAAACACCGAGAGCTTTCCTGTCTGACTCTTTCAACGTCCACGCTTCGTGCCCGTAGAGAGCCACTGGAAGAATCAATGTTTTATACAAGGCGAATTTTGTTTCTGTTTGCAAGCTGCGGGACCTAAGCAGGTTATGTAGTCCGTCAAAGGCCCTATTCGCAGCCGCAACACGTCTTTTCACTTCGCGGGAAACGTCGTTGTCATATGTCACAAGTGTTCCAAGGTAAACAAATTCTTCAACAACTTCAAACACTACCTCAGCACCTACACCACCATGCCTGACTCTATCTCTACTTGCTACCATGTACTTCGTTTTGGTAGAATTAAGGTGAAGTTGAATCGAAGCCAAACCTCAAATTTTCAAGAGCACGGATCTGGAGAACCAAACATCCGTCCGCTGAAAACTTAATCGATTGGTCACTCGCTGGTCGTGACCAATCGATTAAGTTTTCAGCTCAAACGGGTGTTTGATTCTCCAGATTTGTGCTCTTGAAAATTTGAGATTTGGCTTCGATTCATCTTCACCTTAATGGTCAGGCCTATCCTTGCTGTCTCCCCCTACAGAGGCACGAAGGCCTCCTCCACTGACCTGCGATCGATTCCAATTAGTTCTATATCGTCCGCAAAGCCAAGGAGTGATAATAGTGCCATTTCTCTGAACGCCAGACCTCCTAATAGCACCCTCGAGTGCAATATTGAACAGTAAATTCGAAAGTGCGTCTCCCTGCTTCAATCCAACTAACGTCACGAACGAGGTTGACACCTTGTCTGCAATCCGAATACTTGATTTCTAACCATCCAGCGTAGCACGTGTCAGCCTAAATAGTTTCGCCGGTATACCATTTTCAGACATTATCTGCCAAAGCTCATTTCTTTTCACTGAGTCGTACGCCGCCTTGAAATCAATAAACAGATGGTGACAACCAGCACATGGTCTATTTGGGAGCAGGCATCACCACTCGGGTATCGCCAGGTGTGTTTGCGGATATTCTTTCGTGTGAAGTAGGTACTGCTGATTGCCATCCCTCTAGCAGCAGCGAAGGTTACTAGCCGCAGGCCATTATCATTGGTAACGGAATGAAGGCTTCCCGTTCCAATGACGGGTCGGAAGAAATCTTCTTTCCCGATCTGCACATTTGCGTCACCGATGACTATCTTGACATCTTGTTTTGGGCACTCTCCGTAGGCCTTATCCAGGCTCTCATAGAACTCATCCTTCATGTCATCGGGCTTATCGTTCGTTGGCACATATATGCTGATCAGGCTGTAGTTGAAGAACTTGCCCTTCATTCTCAATACACAGATTCGGTCGTTTACCGGTTTCCACCGAATAATTTGCTTCATCTGCTTCCCAATCACTACGAAGCCAACTACACGTTCTGCTCTGTCGCCACTGCTGTAGTAGATGTGGTAGGTACTTGAATGAAGTGTTGGCGATGGGGTCCACCGCTCGGAATTCACGTTCTCTGGTTCTCGGCCAGCGTATTTCCTGGATAGCTGCCACGTTCACGCCGACATTCCGCAGTTCACGAGCCAGGAGCCCAACACGCGCGGCTTCATTCAAAGTTCTCACGTTCCAAGATCCACCTTTCCAATCGTTGTCCTTTATTCGTTGCCGGGTCTGTTGCCGTAATATCAATCCGTTTGCTCTACTTTTGCCTTTCTTGGTTGGTGAAGAGTCTTCGATAGGCCACCTAACCAGGGTTGCGCTACCTACATCGTGCTAGAGGGGCTGCCTCCTCGGTGCTAACACAATACAGCATTGTCCGCTTGTTCTTTACATGATGACCACGGTCATAGCCATCACAACCACAAGGTGTTGTGAAATGCATGTGGCTTGCAGAAATGTACTAGAACATTATGAACATTTGTATGAGAATACAAGTTTCAAACTTTTATCGCTATTTTCTCAATGCCTACTTATTCCATATGGGACAGTTATGCTTCTATGGGCAGTATAATTGATCAATAAAGACCAGCTAGGTCAAGAAAGGAATGTTAGTGTGTAGTGATTGTTGCTTCCAGAGACCAAGAATACCTCTGCATCTATATAAACACCACGGGAAGGGTGTTGATTAAAGAGGGAGGAAAAAGATCTGGTCGGTGATGTGCTCCATGGATAAGGAGGAAAAATGCGACTCTGACTTAAAAATTATTTTGAAAATTTATCACGCTGTGAAAATATAATGGTAGATGTTGGTAAAAAATCTAAAACTACCACGACTTTTAAAATGTCGAGCTATTCAAAGATTGTTTTTAGTAATGTCGAAAAAAGAACCTAATATACAGGTTTATGCAGTGGTCACCAAACTGTGCCAAACGCAGGCGGCCATCCAGCTGGTTTTGGGCAATCCGCAAAGGATTTTGAATATTAATGTCAGGTGGTACGCATGTTAAAATTTATCGTTAAAGAGGCTTCTCTATTTCGTTGAAACTATATATTTGAAAGTTGAATATAAAAATATGAAAAATTAATGTTGTTATAAGGAAAATATTGAAAATCGACAGTGATTTTTAGTTTTGGAAGTTCTAAAGTTTGGTAGCTTCAAATAATTAAAATTTCTTAACTTCGCGAAAATTCTCAGCTAAGTACCCAAATCTTGTACGGGATTCCAGGGATCCCAAACAAGACTCCAAAGTGTATTATTTGGATTATGACTTCAATAATTGGACAATAATTTTGTTCAAGATCTTGAGCTTTAAGAGCGTCCTCTAGGACACGTCGAATTAAAGTGAAAAAAAAAGATTTTTTGCTCCTTTTTTTTCAAGTACCGTAAACGCTCACAAAAACAATTGTTTTATCACTGCAAATGAATTTTTATCCTCAATGGAAATTCAAACCTGTATTCACGGAACTTATATGGAATGTATGAAAGAGTTTATTTAAATGTTGTCTTTATATAACCTTAGAAATGGACGATTGTTTTGAAAAGAACTCAATAGTTCTTTAAACATTTAATAAAAATCTGATTCATTTTTCATGGTATAATTACCGTTTTGGTTCATATTACGGACACTTAAGGCCTCAGTGAAGTATAACCGATCCAAAAACGTAAATTGAAACATAATATAAGATACCTAGAATGGTGGGTGAGGATTCTGATTCAGCAGCTTCAATTACCTAAAACAAAAAGAAATTAATTATCTCTACATGATTTTACTTCAGGACGCAACCTCACTTTTGCTCGATTTTACGGACACTTTGTTTCGAATTCCGGACAGCTCACGAAAATCAAAACTAAAATGGTTAAATTATGAATCAAACTTCTTCATCGGTAAAAACAATGTCAAAACTAGTTGCGAATTTTTAAATTTTCGTGGATTGCTATGACAGATTCTTTTTAAAACGTGCCTGAAAGTTGGGAACTTTTGAACGGGTAATTTTGAAACATTTCAAGTGAAACCTTTCCCATACAAAATAGAGTGTTCGGAATTTAAAGCTGACCGGAATATGAATCAGAACGGTATCTCGAATGTCAAACTGAATGTAGGAACATCAAGTAGCTATCAGGAAATTCGTGTTCATAGAAATTGTGATTATTGAAATAGGATCATAGCTCTCTCTGTGCAGTCTATACATGTGGGTGCGGAAATGATCAACTTCTCTCCACTGATCAACTACACCCCGAATTACGGTATTCAAGAAAATATTAGTGTTAGTGGTTGAACATTATTTTGGAATCTATAACTTTTTCAGATTTAAAGGCTCCCCCAAATCTACGCGACTTTTTACGACGACAGCGACAAAAAATCGTCGCGATTTTGTTGTTGTGTCGCTGCAAGCACTCTTCTATGGAACCATCTTGCCTGACAAGACGCGAATCGCTGCGAAATCGCGTCGCTGTGGCTTAGACGCGCTCATCAAATAGTGCATGCAGCGAAGCATCAGCGAAATCGCGGTGATTGTTTGTCGCTGTAGCCGTAAAAAGTCGCTTAGATCTGGGGGAGCCTTAATGCAGAATAGTAAGCACTATCAGCAAAACAATATACAGTCACCTTTCCACATCTCGATATCGAAGGGACCATCGAGATAGGGAGAGATCGAGACATAGAACATATTTTTAATGCATACTAGATTGAAAACCGATCCGTTGTTAGGAAAATAGGAACAATGGGCCTATGCACGGGTTCACTATTTGACGTTTGAGCGGTGCCGTATTATTTACGTGACCATGGCTACTAGCGAATTCGGCACCGCTCAAACGTCAAATTAATAAACTCGTGCATTGGTCCATAATAAACAAGCACACGTCATTTCATGCTCCTCAATTTTATTTTATCACGAAAATCTGGTCTAGTATCCTTTGATAAAGTGATTATCGACATACGGAGAGAAAATCGAGAACGAAAAATCAACAAAACCACATCGAGTTATGGAGATATCGAGATAAGGAGGATATCGAGATATGAAGAGAAAATTTTTATGCAGAATGTAGGGACCGAGGTAATCATCGATAAATGGAGAGATATCGAGATGTAGAACATCGAGATGCGGAGAATCGACTGTATTACTAACCTCACCATACAGTCCAAATTGCATAGGTTTTTCACAATATTCGAATAAAAACTGCAAATTCTTCTCACACTGCACTGCTTCTACTTCAATTTTCAAAAAAAAAAAAAACTCTCTCAAAACATTTCACGGACATATTCTTCGGCCACAGCACACAATTTTCAGCCAGTTCTGCTGCATTGAATAGTTTAATCGCTATTTTAACATCACAGAATGTTAGCATGTAGATTGAACTATCACAAGAAAACCCGTGATAAAACATAATCGCGAAAACTGCTCCGAAATCAAAAAACTAAACTTGTTAACGTCAATCGTTTTCCGCCCGGTTGCTCACAACTAGGATAACTCGGTGTAATACGCCCCAACGGGACAATACGCCCCTCTTCATTTTCACGGAATTGAGGGTTCTTTCACACGTAAATATGATTACATATTATAAATATTCGCGAAAAAATGATGTTGCGCATATATGTTCTTTAAAAAGTATAAACAATCAGCTTAGCTTAGCTTAGCTTAGACTGACTACACATATCAATGGTTGCTATTCCGTGATTGACCGAGGTCAGTGAAAATGCACAAAGAATCAACTAGAAGTTCGGCTGGGATTGGCCATAATCTTCTTCAGTGTGCATAATTCAGTGCCTCTATTTATACAGGGTCAATAACGGCGCCGGCCACGTCCTTGCAGTCAGGTGGGATTGGGGGAAGGAATGTTAGTGTGTAACCTTCGCTTTTTGGAGACCGTGTTTGCCTCTGCATCTCCACAAAGGTTACTGGGAGGGATGTTTGTTAATGGGGAGGATCGTTGGGTCATAGGATTCACTTTGATAAGCGATTCGACCATGATAAACAATGATTTGTGAGATATATACATGCTTATACGTAAATAAATATAATATTTTCATTTGATATGAACAATTTCTATGTAGAGGAAAATTATGCCGACACTTGAGGTGACGAACCATTCAAAGTTTGTTGAACAAATACCTAAATGTAACATTCCTACAGCTGTCAGGACGAAAGCATGTGTTATTATATTTTACTCATTTGAAAAGAAACAAAAAACTCGATTGGTTGGGACATCATAGAACACTCTTATTCTTATGCCGACACTTACAGTGGCGAACCATCCAAAGTTTGTTGAATAAAGTGAACCTTTCGCAAGTCTACACTTGTAGTGTCGAACCATTCAAAGTTTTTTTAATTACAAAAATAAAGGTATATAAGAGGTGTTCTGAAAAAAATGTTAAACATAAATAAATCATGAATCAGAGTTTGTGTCGACACTCACAGTGACGAACCATCCATAGTTTGTTGAAAAATCATATTTACATCCCACCATTGTAACGATTGAATGTGCAGTCATACATATTTTATAGATTAGAAATAGTAGCATGAAACGAGCTCACCAATTGATCCGTTATCCTTGACTGAGCAGCCACAATCCACTTTCGGCTTCACTCGTTTGCTCGGCTATAAAAAAGCACTCAGGAAAAAAAATAAGCGCGCGACCCAAAAAGAATAAAAAAAAACTGTTCGGGCTTTCTTGACGCACTGCCCAGGAGCAAGCGTCAAGGTCGAAGGATCAAACAAAATTAACCGATCGCGGCACTTTTTCAGTTACTCCAGCCGAACTCACCGATCACGCCACTTTTTCACTTACGAGACCGACGCGCGACATGTTTGATCCTGCCCTCGTCGCTTGCCCCGGGAAAAGCAAGTGTCAAGGTCGAAAGATCAAACAGAACTCTTCTTTAAAAAGTATAAACAATCAATAGAAATTCCAAAAATATCGAAAATCAGGTTTTAGGTTTAATTTTTTTTTTTGATAAGCAAGCCTCAGGGGGGATGAAGTCCATTCTTTATTATTGAACTTAATACAAAAACTTTTACCGGAAGACGACTGCTAATGGACCCTTTTAAGATTAGCAGGTGGCGGAATTCTCCTTGGAAACATTTCTACAACGCTGTGAACCATTTTTCTATAGGAGGGGCATAGTGCCCGGGTTGTTTTGAAACGTAAACATTGGGACCGTTCATCAATAAACATCGTGTACATTTTTTTGAAGCAATCTGGAAAGAGAAAGTTGCGTGCAGAGCATGGACAACTAAGTAAGCAACACATTGATATAGAAAACTTCAGAAGTGATGCATTTGCTACTGCGATAGAGCAGGTTTTCCTTAAGGGGGGGGGGGCGTATTACACCTTTCTACCTTACTCTCATGTTGTTCAATGTTCGATAATCCACTTCGGTACAGCAGATTTTTCAGGTTGCCAGTAATATTTTGTGGTATTCTCAAAGGAATATGAATGAAAGCGCGAATTTCGGATAAATAGGGAACTGAATACAATTCTTGGCACTTTTGATTCATTTCGGAAGTGTTTTTTATTATATTTGGCCACAAACCTCCCATGCCAAAGTGAATCATGGAAGTGCCCAAGTAGCTCTGCACCTACTCAATCAAAACTTAGAGATTTTTCCGTAAGGTTAAACTCATATTGGCACCACTGGCAATCAGCTGGCACATATAAACAAGAGCATAACATATCTGCACAACTTGTATATAACTTCCGTAAGATGCCGCGCGAGTTAATATATTTTACAACAGCATCCATATTCCGTCTTATTTGAAAGGGAAAAGAATTGGAAGGTGAACGACGTGATTTTCGATATACCGTCGAGTTACCATTCACTGTGCATAAAAGAAAAATCTGCACTTCAAAAAGTTGTATGGCTTTTCCAAATAATGAAGACGATTACAAAGCTCCCATAAATTATGAGAATGTTCCGAATTTTGTATATGCATGAGTGCTTTTTTTATTGTTACCAACATATTTGCATTCATCACTAGATTTCACTCATCCGAATAAAGGAATTAGCAAATGCTTATTACATTTAAGGAAAAACATCAAACAAAGAAAGTTTTTTGCAAGCACATTTGTAGTTTTTCATATAAATCTCCAAATATCATGCGGCCCGCGCAATGTTAGGAAAGCATTTAGGTGGCCAGCAGATGAGCTAAGGACCACTGGTTTATGTCAACACTTGTAGTGATGAACCGTCCATAGTTAATTTGAGAATTACATACATGTAACAGTGACATGAGTCGACTGTATCCTTTAACCATTCATTAGTCCAAATCAAACAAAAATTCTAGTCAAACTGCATATGGACTTTCACACAAGTATTGATAAAACAATCCCGCGTACAAAAAGCAATCAAAAAACTAATACTGTCATCCACCGTACAAGACAAAGCTGAACCCTCGTCAAACAAATCAAGACAATTTATTGGTTATCGCTTCTTGTAGGTACCCAATTCAACCTTTCACCCTCGTACTCGTTACCATGAGCGATTCCAAACATGCACACCACAGGACTAGCCTACTTCGATCGACCCCATGATCCTGCAGTCACTCACCGAAGCACAGTGGTTCGCTCTTAACAAATGTGGTCAAAAACTGCCACCTCTCTTTTCAGTGGTAAGAATTGTAGTATTTATACTTAATTTTTGTATCTGGTATATTTTTTCCATTATCAAGCCCTACGAACTTTTATTTTTTAATGTTGTTTGTTTTGGACTGATATTTAGTGTTTATCAAATTTTGCAGATCTCAGATATTCATCGACTTATATAAATAAAACTTCGCAACACTTAAGGTATTAGTTGAGCTTCAACATCATAAGATTTAACTAAAGTGAAAAAATTGACAACAAATTGTAACCGATTTATCCGAAGAAATGAGAGTCCTACACAAAAACTCTCTAAAGCAACGTTTTCATCTCGTCCAAATCAATTACTTTTTCGGAAATGCATCCAAGTTAATCATTTAAAAAATTATCAAACAATTCAATTTAGTCCAATTTACCGTTAATCGAAGTGAGTCAAGTTTTGCCCGAAAAGCAGTGCCAATTAGATTCAAATCGCTCCATATCACCATAATCTCATATCTAGTCATCTAAAGATACCCGTTTTGTATAGAAAATCGAAAAAATTGCTAATGTATTGTCCAATTCTGCCGTTAATACGAGTTTTACAATTATAGTTTGTTATTGTCAACTATCCCTTACTCGATATTTGATAATTCGATATCGAATTGGAGAACCCTAAGTAGTAAAAGTTGGTTTTCATGGCTACCTCGATGATCCCTTAGAAGGCAGTTGCACTGGTTTTGTGTTCTATAGCTCGATACCTCCCTAACTAGATGGTCAATATCGAGTTATGAAGAGTAGATTGTAGTACACCCGATTCTTTTTTTGCACGGATTTTTTTTACACGGCCGTGCAAAAAAAATTTCCATATATTTTTTTTCGCCAAAACCCAAACAAAATTAACTCAAAAGGGATTTGTTTCTTCAGCAGCATCCTTCATTAAGATTTAATGAATTAGTTTTCAATATGGGATTATAAGTATCTACCTACATTACAGCACTAGCGTGTTTGGAACATTTCTCAAAATTTCTCCAGAGTAATTTCCATATAAACCTACATTGTCTTTGAGCCACCTTTAAATCACCACCTAGAAAGCTGAAAATTTCACAGAACACTATTTTTATGATAATGATGGTAAGGAGTATATGGGAGATTGGATTTTCAAAAATTTTTAAAATTTGAATCGCCCTACTGTAGTATGCATATAGAAGCAGAGAAAAAATGTCTTCAATGTAACTTGAATGCATTTATAACATGATGTAATCTTATCACTCGCTGTTGATTCTACGATTCGAAACAGTCATGTAAAAGTGGTCTATCGCAAATTTTCGCACAATAAATTGTACCTTACTTGAAAGTTTGTGTTTCAAGCTTTCTGGTGTACCATTTTGACGTAGGTGTACCCTAAGAATCTAACAACTTCTCTGAAGATACTATTGCTGTTTGAGCTCTCTTCTAATTCATAAATAGCTGGTGAGTTATGGACCGCAAATATAAGTTTTCGTGAAATCCACTCATTAAGCCGTATACAATTTTAATACAATGGACACTTTGGATTTAAATCACAAATGTGTTGCGAAAGATAAGAAAAATATTACCATTTTGAGGTTTTGACCACCTTCGAACCACTGTGCAACGATCTGAACCAGCGATCAAGTGTTTGCATGATGGGAAGCAAGTTTTCCTTTACCTTCTCTATAATAAGGTTTTTTTTTCCGAAAATTGCGTAGGCATTACCTGTTCTACTGCTCAATGGTGAAGGGAGAAGACAGCGAGAAAAGGATCCCATTTCCATCTCCTATAGATCGAAGACTACGACGACGATGACGACAATGCGATCATCATCACGATCGTCCGGAGAAAAGGGGGAAAATCAAAAATTAAAAGGAAGCCCTCTGGGGTACGAGCCTCAAGTTTCTTCGTGGCAGAAGAAGGACGAAGTAGAAGACTGGGGTGCATAATAGGTTTTTTTTCGGGTTCTTCCTCTTTTTGTAGGGTTTTAGAGAATAAATCAATCCTCGGTAGGGAGAGATTGCTCTCTGTGGACCCAAACACCTGCAGATCATTCCCATTTGGGCTTCGGAAACATTAACAGAGGGGAGAACGAGGGAAGAGCGAGAACTGTCAAAATCGGACACTGCTGAGGGTTGAAATCAGGTTGATGCGTAGAACCTGATCATTACTTCGGTTGAGGGTATGGGCGTAGACAGAGCGGGGCAGCGTTCAAATATATTATGGAAAGCTTCTAGACTAATTTATTGGTGTCCAAACTTGATATTAGGCCTTTACCAAAAATCATTAAAGAGATTTCGTCAAGAGTCCGCAAGGGATCCGTCAACAAAAACTTCAATGAAAAAACTCCCACACTTTATTGAGGAATTCTTGTACATATTATTCAAAAATACATGAAAGAAAGATCCCTTTCAACTTTTCATAAACCTTTTTCTCCAAGTATTCATCTAGCAATTCCATAAATGGTTCTTCCGTGCAACTCTTTGCACATTCTTTGGGATTTTTGGAGCAACTAGTTTCAAACTCGACCAAGAATTACAAACGGGATTTCTCAAGAAATCTTTTAATTATTGTGGCAGTGCTAATAAGAACACTGAGCTGAGAAGTAGGCTCTGTCTCAGTGGGGACGTAACGCCAAAAAAAAGGATATATTCTCCCTTGATTTTCTCCAAAACTTCAATTTTTATTAAACTTTTTCAAAATATTACGATGAAATATCTACCTGTGATCCATCGAATAATTCGCTCAGAGATCTCCGTGGAATATTTCCGCAGATTCATTTAAAAATTCCATTTATTTTGATCCCGGAGATTTTTTTAAATAAATGTAACTACAAATATTGACAAGAATTTCTAATAAGCCGAGGACGTACACAATTGGTAATACAAATATTCATAGTCTGATGGTGGTTTCTCTCAGCATAACTTTAGAATTTGACAAATAATTTTGTTATAAATTCTCTTAAAACTTCTGGAAATATGTTTACAAATTATATCATGAATTCTTTAAAGAAGTATTTCTACAAGATTTTTTTGAATGATTCGATTAGCATTTTTTTCAAGGATGCTTCAGACTTTTCTATAGGCAAGGATATCTCAAGAAACTACATCAAGGATTTATTCCGAGAATCATTTGTTGAATTTCCCCATGTTCTACTAAAGTAAAAGCAACGGTCGGTCTATGAGAAATGTTTTTAAACAAATTAAAATGCTAATTGCTCTATACGTACTGCAAATATATCAAATTAAACCTTTCAATCAATTTTATTTACGAAAAATATCACAGAAACCTTTTCTCGCATTTTAGATATCGTTGGTCAGTATAAGCCAACAGAACCAGATAGTTTACTTCGGTTTCTAAATTGGTCAATCAAAAAATTTTTCTATGAGATTGGCCAAATTAGGAATGTCCTGGTCCCAGATTGGGTGTACAAGAGATGAAATTGTGAGGAAAATTAATTAGTTCTCCCATATTATATCATGAGAATGTGGTCTACTCAACACGAAATGTTTCGTACTTTATGCTATAAAAAACGGTGCATAATTCACTATGGTAGTGGTTCCCAGCCTTTTCGGAGCCATGACCCCCTTTGAAGCTTTACAAACTTTTAGCTGCAAATATTCTAAAAATTTCCTACGAATTTATTCCTGACACTTCAACTCGGTTAAAATGTTCACTGAAAAACTAGTAAGGGACAGTTTTCTCATATTAATTCGTCAATCAAGAGAAACAAAAATTCTTCTCAATGGCTTCGGCTTCAGTGGTCCGGTTGGGAAGCCCTGCACTATGACTACTACAAGAATTTTCCATAAATCTGCTTAGAATAATTGTAGATATTTTTTATATAGATGTTTTTTTTCTGCCACCTTTTTCAAGATGTTGAAAAAAATCCATATAGGATATCTTATCAATATTTTTTAAGTCATACTTTTGGAACAATTCGGTGCAAGTATTATTCAATGCATTAAATATATGTGGTCCTTCAACGATACACCAGAATATGAGTGATATTTAATAGTTGATGTATTTAGATTAAGATAGTAGTTATTAAAAGAATTGACTCAAGGAATTTAAGAAAAAAAAAACTCAATAGAACCCTTGGACAAACATTTTTCCCAGAGATATCTCTGGGGTAAAGCTCCCAAAAAAATGTTTAGGAAAGAGAAATCATAACGGATCAGTGGAATACATAAAAAAATGTACACAATTATATATTTTTCTTTCATTTTTTCTAGAAGCATACTGAGTAGCAACTAGAAACAGCAACACAATGAAAACAAGCTCAATTGTAACAACAATGTCTATTAACAATTTGTCGTAGTTAAAAGAAAAAATATAATGCAGTCGACTCTCCACATCTCGATGTTCTACATCCCGATATCTCTCCCTATATCGATGATTTTTTCGGTACCTTAATGCTCTCCATATCTCGATATACTCATTATCTCGAGAACTCCCTATCTCGATGTGCTTTTCATTCCCGATTTTTTCTACGTATGTCGATAGGCCCAAAGGTTACTAGACTTTAATTTAGGCATTCAAAACAGTTTGCGAAGATGAAACTACGTCTTTTTGCTTTCAATTTTCCTGGTAACGGAGTGATTTTCAATCTAGTATTCATTAGAATTTGTTCTATGTCCAGATCTCTCGTTATCTCGAAGGTCCCTTCGATATCGAGAAGTGGAGAGTCGACTGCACAATTTGTACAATTATTTAGAAAATAATTTGAAATGGGGTGGAAATAATTAAATTTGTTAATATTATAAATATCACAATTATTTATACTTTTCTTAAGTTTGAAACATATTGAGTTATATAACTCTCCTAATAGCTCCTTCGAGGGCAGTGTAGAACAAAAGGTTCCCTACTTCAATCCATCCAAGGCGGTCGAAGGAGGTCGAAATCTCATCTGCATCCCGCACACTTGATTTCTATTCATCTAACGTTGAACAAATCAGTTTAATCAGTTTTGTCGGAAAACCATGTTCTATCAGAATCTGCCATAATCAATTTCTTTCCACTGAATCGTACGCCGCCTTGAAATGAATCCGTGATATTATTTTGTACGCCGAATTGGGAAGCATTATTACTCGGTAATTGGCGCACTCCAGTCTGTGTCCCTTATCATATAGAGGGCAGATAAGACTTTCTAGCCAGGTAGCAGGCAGTTTTTCTTCTTCCCATATCTTTAATATAATACGTAACAGTATTTTGTACAGCTGTCCACTATCGTGCTTGAAAAGTTCGGCCCGGAGCACGTCTTTTTCAGCAGCCTTACTGTTCTTCAACTCTCTGATTGCCTTTTTAACCTCATCTAGCTTCGGGGCTCCACAGTTTGTTCATCGTCACTGATGGATAATCTGTTCGCTAATGTTATCTCCGTTCTACAAATTCTCAAATTTGTTCATCAAGTTTCTGGTAGTATTCGCCACGGCAGACAACCGTGCACGAATCTCACTAACAGCAAGATAGTGATCAGACTCAATGTTTGGACCACTGAAGGTCCTCACATCGATGACATCCGAAAAATTCTGGCCATCAACCAAAACCGGGTCTATTTGGTTGCAGAGCTTGTCAAACTGGTGCATCTAGGTGTGCTTTCTGATATCTTTGCGTGCAAAGTAGGTGCTGCTGATGGCCATCCCATCCCATTATTGTTCTGATGAATTACACTGAATTTATTCGCTTAATTTGCCACAGAATTCAAACTTTATGTGTATAACAATTATTACCAACACAGTTCATAATACTTTCGATACTCGAAAGTTATGTTTTGATGGTTTCAAAAAAGTATTGTATTGAGCCATTCAAGAGATACGAAGAATTTTGTATGAAGACTGCAAGCATGTTGGAAAACCGATTTTATCAAAATTTAATCTTCAAATTTCAACCATCAAGAATGCCATCAGATAAAGCAACCCCAAATCTACTGAAGACACATTATTTGATCCTTGAGACAAGCAAAAATGTCATTTTTGTTACGCTGTGTTATTGGTTTTATTCCCGGTTTTAAAATAATGGTGTAAAATAACATTTCAATCATTGCATAAAATTAACTTGAGGTGAAAGTCTCTTTTTAAATTATGCAAGCATCCTATTCAGCATATTTTAATAAATCTAGATCTAGATTTTATTAAACAATATTGCCGTGGACTCTGTGAGAATAATGCCCAGGATCTAGTACTCCATCTATTAGGTATTATTTTAAACTCTGCATAATATTTTGTGAGAATCATGTCCCAAATTATGTAACAATCTTGATCAAGAACTGGCAAAAACCCTCGGATTGTACAAGAATTGTTCCTAGGATTCCATCTGAGCTTCACCCAATACCCATATCAAAATTAATCTTCAAACGTATTCAAAATTAGGTCTATTTTTTCAATCTTTCTAGGCCGCCAAAAATTATATCGTATCTTGAGCATTCCAGCCTTTACAAATTTCTCGAGTAGTTGTCTTCAACATGGTCTTGCTGGCCCCAATCGCAGTAATATTGATATAAAATCCTGACGGATTGTTGTCCCAAGTAACAATTTTAGTTTTACGAATTACTTCCAGGGTGCTATAAATAAACGCCAATAAAACCACAGTCAAGGCACTGTCGTCTTCATCGCATCGCCCAAAACCTCTTGTAGATTAGAACGTGACCAGTTGGCCCACTCTGAAATAGGCTATGAAGTATATAATTATGTCACACGAATAAAGCAAAATAGCATTTATGGTAACTATTTTGAGGCCACCTGTTCTAGATGAATGTCGCATCATCTTGAATATGATTTTATCATAACGTTGATCTTGCCGGACTTATTACAACGTAAACAAAACATAATAAGATTGAAAACACGTCTGTGATAATTAATTTAGTAGTGATTTATATTCGAAGTGATAAATTTTGATATAGTGCTCAAATATGTAGTGCCGAGTGAGATTTATTGTGAAATGTAATAAAAAAGAAGTGAAATTGTGGGGCCCCCTCTGAAAATGGTATATTAGAGATATTTAGCATTTGCTAAAATAAACCCCCAGGTGAAGAATAAAACATATTCAACATTTCTTGGTTGGATTGGGCAGTAATTGTGCTTTAAACTATATTCAGTCAGTTTGATCATCACACCATAGCATAAAATGCGTGAATTCATGGAGATAATATAATTTGAAAAGTGAAATTGTGGCAACCGGAGTGAAATTAATATGGCGGAACCATAATTGATTGATTGTCATCAACAAATGCTGTTTTGTCATCATAAATACACAAATAAGTGCACATTGTTATGATTCGGCATTTGTGAATGTAAAATTGCCTTGAAAAATGCTGATTGAAGATGATGCAGCTTTTTTTCGCTTTTCATGGTAACCAAGCAGCATTCAACAAAGTTTGCAGTTTGGGTATGTTATTATGAAGAATATACGCAGAAACAATAGAAAAGGACATTAGTTTGTGGTTTTTTCGTCAGGAATAAGTGTTCGCAATGCATCGCAATGCATCGCAATGCTTTCGCAATGCATATGAAGAGCCCAAATACTGATTTCAGAGGTATTAAGAAGGTAAGTCATCAAGATTCAAGTGCAAGTCAATCAGTTTAAAAGCAGCTTTTATGACGACAAGGTGTATTATATCAATCTTTTATCATAGCCGTCACAAATAAGTGTCATGCAGCCACCATTTGCAGTTTAATTGAGGTATTATATGCTGCAATAAATCTGTTTTTGTAGCCACAAAATTTTAACTTTACAGTTTGTCTCTGAGAGGTTTTGAAAACAACTAAGAGCTGATTTACAAAATATCATCTTCTAGCAACGTTAAATGTCACCTCTAGCTATCATAGCATTCGCGTAACTGTCATAAAACATTAATAAATCCACACGAATGCCAAATTGTTGTGGAATTGTTACTTGGGGTAACTGAATGGTACGCTGTTGGATTATTTTCAGGAGATCTCATTAGGTTGATATTAGGTCTATTTTGTCACCAATAAAATATGCCGTTTTCTTCAATATGGGGAAAGTGTACCAGTTATGGCCATTGTGGTTCCCTATTTGGTCATACGTCAAATTTCGATTACTCGCACATTTTTCATCTTTTTTAATATTTTAACGTCAAGATATATCTTTCTGTTCAAACACACAAAACCTTTTTAAATGTGAAAACATTCAAATTATCAAGTATAGCGAAATAAGTAACCACTATGGCCATAACTGGCACACCTACCCAATTCAAAACGGGGTATTGAACCTATACATGTTTACACAAGATTACGGTGATTGAGTTCATTTGCTCCTCCCTGATTGAAATCCTGGCTACACCCATGGCAGAAAGTAATTCCATTTCAGAGGCATTGTGCTGTGTTACGAAAACCAATTGCAGTCTGTAATTTGCGTCCTAGCATTGGACTTGTGGGTCACCGTTCAGCAAAAGCGCAAAGCTATGCAATTTGGCCAGGTGGTCATCGTCAAGCAAGAAGCAAAAAAAGAAGTACTGGTATTTCACCGACTAATAACTACAAACCGATTCAATGATCCATTCACAAAAACCGACCGCTTGCATAATACGATCGATTTGGAGGATCCTAGTTCCCTCACGGTCACCTCTCCGCGTGCTTTTTGTATCTCGCTCGGCATTGACGGACTTGAAGCACACAGCCAACGAACCACACCTTTCGCAACCACCGGCAATAACGCACCGGGTGAGAGCAAATATTTGTCGGCGATCGTGCGCACATTTTTAGGATTCAACCCCGTCCGAACCGAACCTCCTCGGTCATCTCGTCATCGCGTTAGCACCTCGGCTATTTGCAGCATTCAGGCGCGAAAAGCACCATCCGGTTATCCAGGCACTGACTGACTGACTGTTCGGCTGATGGCCAATGGCTGATGACAAGACTACGACTACGGTCTAGCTCTGAAGGTGACAGCCATCGCAAACAGTCAGTCGTCCAGCGTACAACGACCAAACAAAAGTTCAAATTTACATAATTCAATTAACACCGCGGCGGATGATGGACGCAATACCTATAGTACCCAAGTTGTTGATGAGTGTGGTGAACTCAAGATCCGTTCGTGAACAGCGATTACGCACCAATTTTGTGGCTGAGATGTGACGTGATATCAATTTGGATCATTTTTTGCACTAAACTGTGGTAATTTGCGTTTAGCTGCTAATTGATGACTACTCTGCGAACTGGATGATTCGATTTAAAGTAGCGGGTATAACAGTCGGTTTCAAGGTTGATCAATTCAAATTTTACTTCAAATAATGTTGTTGATATTCCGATATGTGATGACCTCAGGGCTTGATAATCGCACAGAAAGTGGCCTACCTGCTTTTAGTTGACAAAGGCGCTTAATCTACTGTGTACACTATTCTTATCTTCCTTTTAAATCAGGCCTGTCCAACCTTTTTCAACCGCGGGCCAAATTGCAGAAAAAGTTTTGTGCCGCGGGCCACATTTTTAAATGCACAAATATTCCCATGAAATCTGACAAAAATCAGTGAATGGAGTAGATTTCATTTGAAGAAATCGAAAAAAGAGATAATTGCTGCTAAGCATTCTGCTTGCCATTGTGAGTGTTCCTTGCAAAATTATATAATGATCTAGTCCAGAATATTACGGCTTAACCAGCCGACGATGTTTTTGAAAATACCTGAAGGTCGTAGACACAAAAGTCCCATTGGTAGTCGTGGGATCGAAGCCCACCAGAACGATTCTATTATTTTTCACAATTTTACATCTCAATTTGTCCAACTTGACTTTTGTGTCTACGACTTTCAGGTAGTCCAGAATATTTTGAAGAATCTATTTTGGAATTTAGGATGCTGTGAGAATAGCACCCAATATTTTTTTAGTCATACTCCAAATTCTATCAGAATCCAACCTAATTTTATTAGCATGAATCGGAATGTGATTATGCTTTTACGAAAATCTTGGTCAGCATGTCCAAGATTTTACATGAATCGTACCTAGGATTGCTCCAGAATATAATTCAATAATCATTTTGAAATACAACCTAGAAATCTTTGAAAATACTAAAAAGATTTTCAAAAGAAACCTGCTTATAATTTTATTATAAATTCGGTTAGTGTTCTGACAAAACGTTACATAGCGTTATGTTGTAACCTTGCCCAGGATTCTAGAAAATTATGTATTGAATTCGTTGAAAATCCTAGTAAAAAATCTGTGGGAATCCTGCCAATGTTAAGGCTGATTTGCTGCTGACAAGAAAAGTACTCGTCTATCTCGATGCGTGGGAAATAGCTTTCATGAAATGGTCGAGGAAATCACATTTATTTGATCGTAGTACCCAGTTGAGAAGAAATGTCATTTCAAATGAGGCTCTCTGTAGGAAATTTCTTGACCCATTCAGTCATGGAATTTCTGTACTTTTCTTAAGTGAAACAGCATACTCAGTTTTATCCATGAAAGTCGTGTCCAGAGTTCTTAAAAAATCCTGTTCAAGATTTTGTAAAATTCCGAATAAATGAAGGTCAAAGGAAGTGGTAGAAACATGAAATACCCAGAATTTGAATCAAGTTTAAAATAAACTATCTAAGCAAATATGTAATTACTAAGTTAGAATATGAGGTTGAAAATTAAACAGGCTTAGTATGTTCTTATTTCAGTTGGTAGAATATTCAATGGACAAAACATGAGAAGAATCTTCGAACCCTCCGCGTGCCGCACAAAATGAGGTCGCGGGCCGTACGTTGGGCAGCCATGATTTAAACCAATCAGCAATCCGACTGTAATTCTTTCAGGATCACATAAGGCAATGGCGCGAGAAGTGGGTAGGACATGCCCTAAACAAAAAAAATATGGTCAAAGGATTCTTTCACACACACACATCATTGAAAGGGCAATAAAAGTATTGTCCTTAAAACACATATTAACGAAGTACTTGATAATGTATCGAATATTTTAATTTGATTATACAAACACTTAGTCAGAAACAGCAACTTGCATTATAACATTGTACGTATTCTACTGCATATCAACAATGCTGTTGCAACATTGCTTTTATTCGACAAATTACAGCTGTCAAGCAAAAGAGCATTAAGGACATTGTCCCAACCGTACAAAGATGGCAGTCAATATGGCACCCGTTAACTCTCTCAGCTTCCTTCCCTCCAAACATTTCCCCTCATCCATACTCTCCCACATCCACAGATAGCTTCCAAGAAAAATTAAAAATGTACCAACTAACCTGCTTAGAATGAGTATATTTTGTAACTCATATCAATACAGTGTATTTCCTATGCATCCGGACACATTCTGGATCATTAGTATCAATAATTCTTTTGTTTTGTGCAGAATTAAATTCACTTCACGAATGCTACTTATTCTCTCACAACACTTGTATTTTCTCACAACAAAATATATTTCCATTCGTATTGCCTTTCCATACATCGCAGCATTATGAAATTTTGATGGAATACTTTATATATTCCACATTTTCGGCTGGAATAGATTTTTCAACGCTGGAAACTAATATTTCTCACTTTTGTGCTCGAACAAACTACGCGTAAAAAGCTCTCACGGAACCAAATGTATTACCCCGGTTTGTTTGTTTTGCGATTGTCAGTTAGATGTTGCTAGGGTTGTTGCTATGTATTTGAACAACATTCTGAGATCTTGAATTGAAATATGTAAACATAACACTACTACATATACTGATTCATCTCACGAATACTACAAAATACCTTAATGAGAACGCAGTGAACTTTCACCTTAACGCTACATTACAAATGGATCAATGCACTTGTTGGCTGGCGGGTCGGAAGAACCTGCCTTAGGGGTGAGACTCTTACACTGAAACAAGCGTTGCAGTAATGAGAACCATGAACGTGTTTTTAAATTTACTATTCCAACCACGATTGAGCTATCATGAACGCTTTTTATTTGCGTTTTGTTCCCTTTCAATCCAACCGCGTCGATAGCCGAGCGGCTAGCGTTCGCGCTTGGCAATCGCCAGATCCTCGGTTCGATTCTGGTCTGCTGTAAGTTTTTAACCATGATATAGTAATTTTTACTATACAAATGGTGCCATGGTAAAATTGAATGCACAAAATATTCTAAATAAATGCGAATTTAGTCTGCACAAATCAAGTGGCGTTGTGTATTTAATTTAACCCTCTGATATAGTATTTTCAACCGCAACGCTGTTCTCAGTGTAGGGTCGGCACGTTGGAGCTGGTCAAGAACCCAAGTGAAACTCACTTTCTTGGCTTTAAACTTTATATTTTTTAACTTACTGGTGTGTGTAGTGTCTGGGTGTGGAGTGTGGAACGTTGCGGCCGGCCGGAAGTGGAGCACGTGAGGGTTGCTGGGCTGAATTCGGGGTGGGCCTGATGGCTAACGGGTTTCTGGGGCGAGCGGCACGCTCTTCGAGCTCACGGATGCCACCGATTATCGACTGCACGATGGCCGCGGAGAGTATTTGGTCTCTTGGAGCGTCCACCAAACGTCCTGGGCGTCGGAGGGCTCTCCACGACGGTCTGGATCTCAGACACGACTCCTGAAGCCATTTGAATGCTTTGGATGGCTTGTGGCGGAATTGGCCTATAATAATGGGTCCTAAGGGAGAACGGATTCGGGCAACGGTTAAACCGAGCGACAGGATTTACTCATAACTGTCGTTGATAGTTGCTTCCTTCATTCCTGATTCGGGTATATTTGTTGAACGAACTTTAATTTCAACGGTTAATTTGAGTACACCGGGTATACAGTTGAATCTGCGAACTGGTTGTCTCGAGGTTTTAAATTGAATAGGCTTTGCTCTTGGCTCAGTTCGACCCAGATGCCTGTCCCTTTTCCCTCTATCCCTTTCATCCAGGCTTCGTGGCCTTGCGGTTAGCGGCGTCAGTCGTCTAGGCGTATTGTGCCACGGGGTGTGGGTTCGATTCCCGCTCCAGTCGGTGAAAACTTTTCATCAGCTTAGCTTAGCTTAGCTTAGACTGACTACACATATCAATGGTTGCTATTCCGTGATTGACCGAAGTCAGTGAAAATGCACAAAGAATCAACTAGAAGTTCGGCTGGGATTGGCCATAATCTTCTTCAGTG
Source organism: Aedes aegypti (assembly GCF_002204515.2). Classification (NCBI taxonomy): domain Eukaryota; kingdom Metazoa; phylum Arthropoda; class Insecta; order Diptera; family Culicidae; genus Aedes; species Aedes aegypti. Next base: position 374,866,744 of record NC_035109.1, read on the forward strand.
TGCATAATTCAGTGCCTCTATTTATACAGGGTCAATAACGGCGCCGGCCACGTCCTTGCAGTCAGGTGGGATTGGGGGAAGGAATGTTAGTGTGTAACCTTTGCTTTTTGGAGACCGTGTTTGCCTCTGCATCTCCACAAAGGCTACTGGGAGGGATGTTTGTTAATGGGGAGGATCGTTGGGTCATAGGATTCACTTTGATAAGCGATTAGACCATGATAAACAATGATTTGTGAGATATATACATACTTATACGTAAATATAATATTTTCATTTGATATGAACAATTTCTATGTAGAGGAAAATAATGCCGACACTTGAGGTGACGAACCATTCAAAGTTTGTTGAACAAATACCTAAATGTAACATTCCTACAGCTGTCAGGACGAAAGCATGTGTTATTATATTTTACTCATTTGAAAAGAAACAAAAAACTCGATTGGTTGGGACATCATAGAACACTCTTATTATTATGCCGACACTTACAGTGGCGAACCATCCAAAGTTTGTTGAATAAAGTGAACCTTTCGCAAGTCTACACTTGTAGTGTCGAACCATTCAAAGTTTTTTTTAATTACAAAAATAAAGGTATATAAAAGGTGTTCTGAAAAAAAAATGTTAAACATAAATAAATCATGAATCAGAGTTTGTGTCGACACTCACAGTGACGAACCATCCATAGTTTGTTGATAAATCATATATTTTATAGATTAGAAATAGTAGCATGAAACGAGCTCACCAATTGATCCGTTATCCTTGACTGAGCAGCCACAATCCACTTTCGGCTTCACTCGTTTGCTCGGCTATAAAAAAGCACTCAGGAAAAAAAATAAGCGCGCGACCCAAAAAGAATAAAAAAAAACTGTTCGGGCTTTCTTGACGCACTGCCCAGGAGCAAGCGTCAAGGTCGAAGGATCAAACAGAACTAACCGATCGCGGCACTTTTTCAGTTACTCCAACCGAACTCACCGATCACGCCACTTTTTCACTTACGAGACCGACGCGCGACATGTTTGATCCTGCCCTCGTCGCTTGCCCCGGGAAAAGCAAGTGTCAAGGTCGAAAGATCAAACAGAACTAACCGATCGCGGCACTTTTTCACTTACGAGACCGACGCGCGACATGTTTGATCCTGCCCTCGTCGCTCGCCCCGGCAAAAGCAAGTGTCAAGGTCGAAAGATCAAACAGAACTAACCGATCGCGGCACTTTTTCACTTTCTTCAACCGAACTCACCGATCACGCCACTTTTTCACTTACGAGACCGACGCGCGACATGTTTGATCCTGCCCTCGTCGCTCGCCCCGGCAAAAGCCTCCCGCTCCAGTCGGTGAAAACTTTTCATCAAACGAAAAATTCATCGCTGGGCTACTGGGTGTTTCGTGTTGTCCGTTGCCTAATGTTAGTGATAGTTCAGTCTGTGCAGCCTTTGTGCTGAAGATGGTGTAAATTGTCTTTTTTGATGTGGATTTAACTGTGGCAACCCGTTTTCCCCTTTTTGACTCAATCATATGTGTGTTGTCTTAGACCAGTGATTTCCAAAGTGGGCGAATTCGCCCCCCTGGGGGCGATTTCCAGGCTCAAGGGGGCAAAAATTTGTAAAATAGAATTTGGGGGGCGAAAAATTCAGAAAGGGGGCGAAAAGGCTAACACGGGAGTATTTGAAAATAATAACTCATAATTTTTTTAGGACACACATCAGAAGGTTAATCAATTCCAAACTCAACTAATTCCAAGAATATTTTACCTTGGATCGGTATATCTCCAATCAGGGTCATTTTAATATTATGATAGACTACACTTAATAATTGTCAAACACATGTATTCAGGTTTTTTAATATCATGTAAGTTTAAAGAATGGTCGGTATCTGAAATTTTCACAAGATCGGATAATTAGCCACAGATAACATTTCGTACACAACAAATTTTGGATGTAAAAACATGTATCTGAGATTTTTTAGATTTTTTTTGCAAACATCCAATATTTTATATAAGGATTTTTTATGTGGGAACTGTGAGGTTGGGAAGCCAATATTTCTTTTATAGGCATCCAGCTTTTTTACAGAAAAAAGAAGATTCGGTTGCACTCTTTCTTATCATTTCTCATGGAACAAATCATTTTAGAAGCAACATTTTCTTGGTGTTAGAAAAAATACACATTTTATATATTGCATTGAAATATGAGTTGGAAAACATTCTGGATTTTCATATATTTGTTCAGTGTTTTTAGGTTGAATGAAAGAAAAATTGTTCCAAGAAACGTCAAACATTCATTATTCACAATTTCTGAAAATCATTGCAGTAATTTTATAAATAAAAGTTAAATCAGTATGTAATCACCATTAACGAATCATTCCCCAACTACGCCACAAGTTGGCGCTTATGCATATATTTCATTCAAATAAAACTGGGCTGAACTTGTATCAAAAACTGATTCAGTAGCCTGTAATGCACGTAAAATATTGTTAAAATTGGTATTATGACTTGCAATCTAGTAAATCATTCCTAATAATTTTGGGATATCGATATTCATGAAAATATTTTTAAATGTACGTAATAAATATTGTATCGTGATTCTGTGGATATCGATATGCGAGTCAAATACATTTTTTGACGTACAGCGCTTCATTACATAAAATATTGAAATCACATATCAGGGGGGCGATTCCAGATAAATGTTGGCCTCAAGGGGGCGAAAGTTGAAAAAGTTTGGGAAGCACTGTCTTAGACTTTTTCAGTGTATGGTAATTGTGTGTTAACAAATTTCGTTCTTATATATCATAATATTCTAACAGTTTACTAACATTTAACAGAAGAATAACAATTAACACAATATAATATTAACTCTACTAACAAATACTTACCAATTAACAAACCTATATTTAACAAATAAATAACAAAGTTGGCGTATCTCAACGGTAACTCACTAATATTACTTTATGAAGTGCTTGGTTGCTTTATAAACATTCTTGTATTAGTTCGACTATATCAGGGCCTTTTACTACTTTTGAATACTTTAATGGTAGGCTTACGGCAATGCAGCTGCTTCATACATTCAATGGTATAATGCTCCATGGTTACTTGGGTATACAGTCGAAGCTCGTTATAGGGAAAACTTGTATTGCGATAAATCTCTCTATAACGATATTTCCAACGGTTCCTTCAAATTTCCATACATAATCTATCTTTTAGAGCGACTTTTCCTTACTTCGACAGATCTCTATAACGACTTTTCAAAAATCTTTGGTTTTCTTTCGTTATAACGACGTTCTACACATACAAGTGTAATCTATAAACATTTTCTTATTGAATGACTTTAAATATAGTCATTCAAATAAGCCAATATTGGAGAATGAGGAAAAACATTTAACGTTCTTTATTTTAGTGCATATTTTTATAAACTAAAATATGAAGATTAACTTTGCTCCGTAGACAAATTGTTTTTCGACGAAAAGAGTAACAAGGTAACATTTTTTTTGTATGCTCATACAGTTTTGTGATTCCTAAAAATCAATAAAACAAATAATATTCATGCTTTCATTTATCAAGATATTTATGTCTCAAACGACGCTATTCATATAGGATGATCTAATAGCTATCACTTCTGCTATACATGCAGTAGGTCATGGCATGTATGTATCCATGGAATTACTTACTTACTTATTTGGCTTTACATCAATTATCTTGATAAAGCCTCGCCAACAATATTTCGCCAATTCCCTCGGTTCATGGCCGCTTCTCTCCATCCTCGACTGTGACCCACGCTCTCCAGCCTGGTGTACCTGGTCAATCCACCTAGCTCGCTGCGCCCCACGCCTTCTTGTTCCGACCGGATTCGTGGCGAACACCATCTTTACAGGGTTGTTGTCCGGCATTCTTGCAACATGCCCTGCCCAGCGTATCCTTCCAGCTTTAGCTACCTTCACGATACTGGGTTCGCCGTAGAGTTGAGCGAGCTCGTGGTTCATCCTTCGCCGCCACACGCCGTTCTCCTGCACGCCGCTGAAGATCGTCCTTAGCACTCGGCGTTCGAAAACCCCAAGAGCTTGCAAGTCCTCCTCGAGCATAGTCCACGCCTCATGCCCATAGAGGACTACCGGTCTTATGAGCGTTTTGTACATCGTGCATTTGGTGCGGGGGTAAATCTTTCTTGACCGCAGTTTCTTCTGGAGCCCATAGTAGGCACGACTTCCGCTGATGATGCGCCTTCGTATTTCCCGACTAACATTGTTGTCAGCCGACAACAAGGATCCGAGGTAGACGAACTCGTCCACACCTCGAAGGTATCCCCGTCTATCTTAACACTGCTTCGTAGGCGGGCCCTGTCGCGCTCAGTTCCGCCAACCAGCATGTACTTTGTTTTCGACGCATTCACCATTAGCCCGACTCTTGTTGCTTCGCGTTTCAGGCGGGTGAACAAATCTGCCACCGTTTCAAATTTTCTCCCAATAATATCCATGTCGTCCGCGAAGCAAACAAATTGTCCGGATCTCGTGAAAATCGTGCCTCGACTGTTAGGTCCGGCTCTCCGCATGACACCTTCAAGCGCAATATTGAACAACAGGCACGAAAGTCCGTCGCCCTGTCGTAGTCCTCGCCGAGACTCGAACGAACCGGAGTGTTCGCCCGAGATTTTCACGCAGTTTTGCACACCGTCCATCGTTGCTCTGATCAATCTTGTGAGCTTCCCGGGAAAGCTGTTCTCGTCCATGATTTTCCATAGCTCTATGTGGTCGATACTATCGTATGCCGCCTTGAAATCGATGAACAAATGGTGCGTAGGGACCTGGTACTCACGGCATTTCTGGAGGAATTGCCGCACGGAAAAGATCTGGTCCGTTGTCGAGCGGCCGTCGATGAAACCTGCTTGATAACTTCCCACGAACTTGTTTGCTATAGGTGATAGACGACGGAAGAGAATCTGGAATAGCACTTTATAGGCGGCGTTTAGGATGGTGATTGCACGATAATTTTCACACTCCAGTTTGTCGCCCTTTTTGTAGATAGGGCATATAACGCCTTGCTTCCACTCCTCCGATAGCTGTTCCGTTTCCCAGATTCTGACTATCAGCCGATGCAGACAAGCGGCCAACCTGTCCGGGCCCATCTTGATGAGTTCGGCTCCGATACCATCCTTGCCAGCGGCTTTGTTGTTCTTGAGCTGTTGAATGGCATCCTTAACTTCCCCCATCGTGGGAGCTGGTTGATTTCCGCTGTCCGCTGTGCTGACGTAGCCATCGCCTTCGCTGTCCTGACCTTCTGTGCCTGTGTTCTCTGCGCCATTCAGGTGTTCATCGTAGTGCTGCTTCCACCTTTAGATCACCTCGCGTCCGTCCGTCAAGATGCTCCCATCCTTATCCCGGCACATCTCAGCTCGCGGCATGAAGCCTTCGCGGGATGTGTTGAGCTTCTCATAGAACTTCCGCGTTTCTTGAGAACGGTACAGCAACTCCATTTCTTGGCATTCCACCTCTTCCAGGCGGCGCTTTTTGTCCCGGAATAGGCGGGTTTGCTGTTTCCGCTTCAGTCTGTATCGTTCCACGTTTTGCCGCGTACCATGCTGCAGCATTGCAGCCCGCGCTGCATTCTTCTCCACTTAAACCTCCTGGCACTCCTCGTCGAACCAATCGTTTCTTGAGCTCCGTTCCACATATCCGACAACGCTTTCGGCAGCGTCGTTAATGGCTGCTTTGACTGTCCTCCAGCAGTCCTCAAGAGGGGCCCTATCGAGCTCGCCCTCATCCGGCAACGCTGCCTCAAGATGCTGCGCGTACGCATTGGCGACATCCGGTTGTTTCAGCCGCTCGAGATTGTACCGGGGCGGGCGTCGGTACCGTACATTGTCCATGACGCATAGTTTTGGGCGCAGTTTCACCATCACCAGATAGTGGTCGGAGTCAATGTTGGCGCCACGATAGGTTCTGACGTCGGTTATGTCGGAGAAGTGCCGTCCATCGATCAAAACGTGGTCGATTTTCGATTCTGTCTGCTGAGGTGATCTCCAGGTGTACCGATACGGGAGGCTGTGCTGGAAATAGGTGCTACGAATGGCCATGTTCTTGGAGGCGGCAAAATCTATCAGTCGTAGGCCGTTCTCGTTCGTCAGCCGGTGGGCGCTGAACTTTCCAATCGTCGGTCTGAACTCCTCCTCCTGGCCAACCTGAGCGTTCAAATCTCCTATGATGATCTTGACGTCGTGGCTTGGGCAGCGGTCGTACTCGCGTTCGAGCTGCGCGTAAAATGCGTCCTTGTCATCATCAGTGCTTCCGGAGTGTGGGCTATGCACGTTGATTATGCTGAAGTTAAAGAATCGGCCTTTGATTCTTAACTTGCACATTCGTTCATTGATCGGCCACCACCCGATCACGCGCCTTTGCATATCACCCATCACTATGAAAGCTGTTCCCAGCTCGCGTGTGTTGCCGCAGCTCTGGTAGATGGTATGGTTACCTTTAAACGTTCGCACCAATGCTCCTGTCCAGCACACCTCCTGCAGCGCTACGATGTCGAAACCGCGGGTCTTCAGTACATCGGAGAGTATGCGAGTACTTCCAATGAAGTTGAGAGATTTGCAGTTCCACGTACCGAGTTTCCAATCGCTAGTCCATTTTCGTCGCTGTGGTCTTTGCCGATTGTTCCGGTCCGTATTCTCCATGGCATTATTGTATTCCATTACTTGTGTTTCCAATATGGCAGAATGAGCGATTTCACACATTGAACTTCATCGCTTCTAGATACCCTGGTGAAACTCACGCCCATCGGCGTTGTAGCCCTAAATTACTGTAGGAAAATGTTCTATTTTCCGCTGCATTTACTGCATAAGGTGCCTTCAATGGCACTATTGATTTAGAAAATTCATGCACCCAATATAACTCAATTTTGAACTACTGAACTGAGAAGAGCCACGTGAATTTCGCGAAATTAAAGGTTATTTTCCATATGCCCGATACATAAGCAGTCGTCTAACCAAAAGCAAACCTCTCTACCATAGAGCCCCCTATGCCTTCCCGCATGAATTGGCGTAGATGCAGAGGTAAATCTGGTCTACTGTGGGTCAGTTTTAAATGCAACAACAATTCCTCCTTCTTCCCTTCAATGGATCCAGCACTTATACACTGTCATACATGTGTCATGCACGATTTCACTTTCATCAGGTTGCGATGCTGTGATGAATTGGGATAAAATTGTCCTTGCTCCAAGTATCTCACAATTGTTTGTCACTTTCCTTAAAGGACATTTGCCACAGTGGACGTCTGACTATTTGGAATGAAGTATTTCAAACAATATTGTATGTTACACTGATGTCTCTCTTCTTGAAGGTAGAGCTGGTGCAGGTGTATATTCTCGTGAGCTAAGGCTGAATCAGTTTTACTCACTTGGTAGAAACTGCACCGTTTTTAAGGCGGAAATATTTGCTCTTATGTGTGGAGTGCAATCAGTACTTCAACAGCGAGTAATGGGTAAAGTTATATACTTCTGTTCAGATAGTCAGGCTGCTATAAAAGCTTGCTTCGGCCAACTCAAGGTAAATGATGAAATAGGCTCAAATATGGCGATGGCACAAATCTCCCAACTGGTGGGGAACGGGCCTTTGGAGCCGGCCTTCTAATACCTTTTGGTTCCTTAACGGAGTGTTAGGGCTTTATATAGGATGTCAAAATGAAAAATATTATGTCAGAAGAAGCATCACCATAAAAATAAGGAACGCGGTAATCAACCGCACATACATAACCATCTCTCTGGTAACAGCTCAAAACCATCGCATAAAATTGTGCTCGATTTGCACGGGAGAAGGTAAACAAATTAATGGAAAACAAGTCTCGATCACGCAACCAACCCGAACCAATCAATGCACGCACCGTAAGTAAGTAAGTACAGTGAAATAGTAGGTACCGGTATCATTAAGTGGATTGATTTATGCCCGGTTCCCAGCTGCTGACAAAAACGCCTCGGATCGGGCGGTTGACAACGATCAGCGCAAAACAGTGGTTCAGATTCAAAAAATCATGGCAAAAATTATGCAATCTCAATATTTTACAAGTTTCGATCATAACAAGTGTTGTGGAACTTGGTTTGGTTTGCTTAGGACAGTCATCAGGTTTTGGTTTTCGTAGATCAAAATTTCTGTTTTCATACTTTATGATGATTTCAACTTAAAAAAACGAACGTTAAGGCTAATCGATCCCTAAGATCTAAAAGGACATCTCCACGGAAAGATGCGCAACAAAATACAGTCAAAATATCATCACACATCCGGTTTTTGATATATTGGCTGTTATAATTGCTGGAACTGAATGTCTTATATGAAGAAAATGAGTTTACGTTTGTCTTCCTATTTATCTGGAATTGGAGATTGTTTTTCAACTAAGACGTGTTCGAAAATGGGGTTTTTGCTAGCTTTTTGAAAAACTGACCCTCTGTGCAGCGTGGCGATCGCGGAGAAAAACTTTGCCCTCGGTCGGAATGGAAAACCGAAAGTGAGACATTTGGCGCCACTTGACGCGCGGTTTTCAATTAATTGCTCCCCTTTGGGTCCGCATAGAGTCCCCGTTTAGTGGTGCTGGGCTGTGCGGTGTGTCACCGCATACTACTAGCCATCTATAGCGGGAACCGGTTGTTCACGATCATAATTACGAAATGGATCGTAATCCGGTTAGGATCGAATCGAAACCATTTCCTGGTTGTTTACAAGCTGATTGAATTGATCATTGGCTTTTCGTCAGCTGCCGGGAGATGGCGCTTGCCATCCGGCGTTGGAAGGAAATTTCCTACTTTAATCGTCATTTTGAATTTAAATTTTATCTTTGATAGTGTCGAACTGGTCAAATTTATGGACTCGCAGCTACCAGTGGATGCATACTGGGCAAAATAGGAAACGTAATCGGATTTATTTAAAAAAAAAACGAATCAAAATCTTGAAATGATGTATTTCCAATGAAGAAAATCGAAAATGATCACACAATACACGCAAATAAACAGTGCGAAGATTCCAAGTGAACATCACTCTAGTTTGTTTGGGTTCCGCCGGGGGCTATCCCGAGGTGATGTATGGACTTTCACACCTATTGTTCAATATTAAGCTAGAAGGTGTTACGCGGAAAACAGAGTACTACAACTGAGGAACGATTTTCAACCGATCCAGTCCATTTGTTTGCTTCACTGGTAATACGGATATTGTCGGTCGAACATTAGAAAAGTTGGCAGACCTGAAGACAAATTACATGCTGCTGATGGAGTAGATTGGTAAGGAATTATTCTGTTTGTCGATATTCTCAAAAGTTATTAAATTAGTTTATAGCTACCCCAAAACATTTAATGAAAATGAAGTAAAGTGACATTAGTTTATCAAGTAATGAACTATTTTTCAATCTAGTTAACATTGAACATTCTATATTTCGAACTCAATGCTTCATATCTCGTTGGCTCGATTCAGTTTTGGTCTACCATCCATGAACATAATTCAAGTATCGACTGACCGCAAACCATCGTCGCGGTTCGCATTAATTGACCATCAACCGGACAGCTCTTCTTCGCCCAATGTTTACGGTGAGTGAGGTTAGGGAAACTGACCCCATCTCTTCCGAGCATTTACGGCGTAAACTTCACGCCCGCCCTTTGTTGGAGAGAGGTAGGGTAGGCGTACCAGAATACGCCGCCCTTAGGTAAAACATATTTTATAAATTAGTCAAGGGACTTCTTAACATTATCAATACGTTAAACCAACTCATGTTTCGTAGGAAAAATATAATAGGAATATTAATAATAATAAATCTTGGAGATATTTAGTGGAATACCTATAGGTAGATGAAAAACCGAGTTTTGTACTATACCAATCAATTCCACTAGAGTTTGTATCCTTTGACGTATTTCGACCTCAACTATAAGGCCGCCTTCAGTGTCGTGTACTAGACTCAAATTTCAGTACACGACACTGAAGACGGCCTTACAGTTGATGTCGAAATACGCGCATCTGTCAATGGATACAAACTTTAGTGGAATAAAATGGTATAGTACTAAATTCGGTTTTTCATCTACTTATTATTTTTGCATTGAAAATTATTTTTTCCTATTATTTTCAAATAATTTTAGACATTTCTGCGACTGTTGCTACATCATTTCAAAATGATTTAGTGAACACAATTCGATTTATGCGTATTTATGTCATAGAAAAGGATATAATCCGGGGTGGTGAATACCGGTACATCTACCCTTCGTTTAAATGAGAAAAAAATCAAGGCTACCCCTGACACCAGGTGAGCGAAAAGAATGAACCGCTTGCTGAGATGGGCATGGTCATTCGACGGAACATTGTCCACTGATTTATGGAGCATCCAAGCACCCATATGGGCTGAGGATGAATGTTACGACCTAACCCCAAATACCGCAGACGACAATAAATAAAACGATTACTTCTTGGGTGTCATATGTCGTTCATGGATGCTTGCAAATGCCTAAACCTATGGGGTAGCGATGCTATTTAGAATGATGTGGGCAATGCAATTGCTTAAGCTATGTACATACCTTGACCTACCTTGGCTGATTCATAACTCAAGCAAGGATCTACTCAACTCTTTTCGACTTTTCTTAAGCTTTATCCAGCTAAATACTAAAAACCACACCACAAATATGTATAACTTTTCTGCTTTTTGATAAATTTTGTTAAAAAATCGTAGCTTGTAGAAAAAATCAGGGGGGGTTGTGTACAAGACACGACCGCATGACGTTAACTTCGCCAAGTGATTTTCTGCATTTGAATTTTAGTCGATTGTCATAGTTGCAGCCTTCCTTCAAACTCTAACATAATATCGTAACTAGAGTTTTCAAATTTCCCGGGATTTGATTTCCCGGGAAACGGGAAATAAAATTACCATTTCCCGGGAAATCCCGGGATCCCGGGAAATTTTGATAAACGTGAAAATAAAGCAAATTTGGTGGAATTTTATTTTTTAATTATTTGTATTTCGTTCAAATTATTCGTGTTTCCTTAGTAGACAGTCCCCTATTGTCACACTAGTAGCTTTTTACGGCCGTTTTGCTACAAATCGTTGCAAAATATTTTTAACACAAAGTTTAGTAACTATTTACTTAAGTACCATTGATACACAACTAGATTTTGTTAAAAAAAATGATCGAAATATAGTTTTGCTTATAATTTAAGCTCCCTTGCATTTATAGGAAACCTAATGTTCTTATAGTAGCACTACTAAGAAAAACTATTTTCATAAAACAAAATAATTAATTAAATAAGAACTTTTTTATATCAATCATAAGCTTTTGATCCACTTTTTAAAGCAAATATGTAAGAGTTACACATTTAAATTATTTCACCGACCTCAGCAAAACTTTTCGCCGAGAACCCAACAGCTGAGAATTCGGTAATTTTCAATGCCGAATCTCGGTACTTATTTTACCGAGATTTCGGCAATCCAACGTTTACCGAAATCTCGGTAAAAATTTTACCGAGAATCGTCAAATTATTACCGAGATATCAGCTGTTGGGTTTTCAGCGAACACGTTTAAGTGTGTATGTAAAAACACGGTTTTTATTTGTATTTTGCTCTGTATTATAGGCTATAGTAGCACAAGCGACAATAAATGCAATAAAAATTGTTTTCGTATTTTTTGTGTTTTTTTTTCCACAAAACCGTGGCTTTATTTCTCGATTTTATTCGAATATTTATTTCTAGTCTTGCGGCTAGTAAATTTGTTGGTTATTTCTCTTCTTTGTGAGTAATTTATTCATGTTTCTCTAAAGAAATGTTAGCTTCATTTCAAACGCTAGGCTTGAAATTAAAAAAAATTATAGCATTAAGCAAAAGTCCTCTTGGAGTTTATTCTTGATCCAACTAGAGTCTTTATATTAAAAATTCGTCAAAAACGATATCTATTTTATGAACAACTTTTTCATTACAAAAACAAAAAGTCAGCATCGAAATATAACTAGTGATGTAGTGAGTTCAATAGTAAGAATTAGGTATATTATAAGTAAAGGTTGCGATGGTTTTTGTTTGAAAATTGATAGAAATTTCTTTTTTCATAAAGCTACCCGGAAATATGAAAATCCCGGGAAATACGGGAATCCCGGGAAACAGAAAATCATTTCCCGGGAAACGGGAATCCCGGGAAATCTCAATTCCCGGGAATTGTTCCCGGGAATGAAAACTCTAATCGTAACGGTCGCAACATTATAGATTTTCAATTGACACCCAGTATATTGCCGTAAGACGTAGTTAACGTCAATATATTGCATTTCAACGGCACAGCAGCAGCGTCCTCGGAAACATCCTCAATTGTATTGTCAATTATTCGTAATAAATCAATTATTGTATGATGCTATGAGATGAATTAAGAGATTATAGCAAGTATGTGGTAAACACATTAGGGAATATTACACAAATAACTCTTTAAAACACATTTGTTGGCTCTGGAAAGGGCCGATTGAATTGTTGCATTTGCGTAACACGGACACATTTTGACGGCTTTAGTCGATTTTCTTCAGCCATCTCGAACAAATGAAGGAATATTACACAATCAACTCTTTAAAACACATTTGTTGGCTCTGAAAAGGGCCGATTGAATTGTTGAATTTGCGTAACACTGACACACTTTGACGGCGCACTGGTTGCAATCCTCCTCGCCCGATGAGATTTGCGGTGCGGATGGCGATGTGCGCTTCAACAAGCGGCTTTGGTCGATTTTCTTCAGCCATCTCGTACAAACAGCTTGCCTCTGGTAGCGAGGAGCTGAGCAGGTTTGGAGGAGCTCTTACCAGCTCAAAAGCGAAAACAGAATGAAACCAAATTCAACGAAGAAGGGATGCTTTATACCCTTAGAATAGCAGGTGATGCTCCTCCTTTCAAATTCTCCGTTTTCTTATCTGGGAAATAGGCTATATGAAACTGATGTCTGGGTAAGGGAATTACAAGATTAGCATTATGCTGTTATTGCATCCCGACGGCACTGCAGCAGCGTCCTCGGAAACATCCTCAAATTGCCGTATTGTCAATTATTCGTAATAAATCAATTATTGTATGCTGCTATGAGATGAACTAAGAAATTATAGCAAGTATGTGGTAAACACATTAGGGAATATTACGCAATTAATTCTTTAAAACACTTTTGTTGGCTCCGGAAAGGGCCGATTGAATTGTTGAATTTGCGTAACACGGACACATTTTGACGGCGCACTGGTTGCAATCCTCCTCGCCCGGTGAGATTTTCGGTGCTGATGACGATGTGCGCTTCAACAAGCGGCTTCAGTCGTGGCGGCGTGTTGTTGTTCCATTCGCGTTCCATTGAAAACTGAGCTGAGAATGCGAAAGGCACTCGAGACTTGCTCGCCGACCATGTTCACAGTCTGACGGCAAAAAGAAGAATGAGCGAAGAAGCAGGAATCGGTCTGCTTTTATAGTGCGAAGCGGAACGCAAAAGAAGCGTGGAAAACTGCTTGCACGTGATTGGTTGCGTAAGAAAGGGGTCGACATTTTCCAAATTTTCAATAGTTTATTGTCGATATTCAATAGTTTTCTCCATTCGAGAAAATTGCTGTATACATTTCCGACCGTTTGGTGGGAAAATTTTTAAAATCTATAGATAAATGACTGAGTTATTAGCGTTCAAAATCTTTCATAATTTCGTGACGGTCGCAAAATTTTAGATTTTCAATTGACACCCAGTATATTGCCGTAAGACGTAGTTAATGTCAAAAAGTTTCTAGTTTATGGTACGAAGAGTTGAGAAATATGGTTCAGGGCTGGAAAGCGTCAATGCAAATAGAGAGTGTAGTGCGACTTTGACATGGATGCTTCTCTCACTGTCATCGGACGGCGAGACAATGACAGATATTGTGAATCCAGATTAATTTTAGACCGAAGTTCATAAGAGAAATGAATTATCACCGACAAAAGTTCACCGAAGTTCGGCGTCGGCATTCTACCGAAGTGCTACGCCGACAAAGGCAATCCTTATGCGTCGGCGAAGCACCAAATTAGAATGCCGACGCCGAACTACGCCGAAGTTTTGACTGCCGAACTTCTAATTGTCACTCGAATTGTCAATTTTTTTTCAAATTATCTTTCATTTTTCCATTGCTACGGCTCGTGACGGAATCGTAAACTTGATAGGGGAAGGGGTGGTAAAATGAATACCTTAAGGAAATCCTATTGTTTCTAATAGAAAAAAGAAGAATTTGTATAGTTCTATCACACAACATAACAAATAGGGATGTAATCTATAGCAGTGACATGAATTCAGACTAAAAAAACTAAATTTTCACATATTTTCATCGCTATCAAAAAACGATGCAAATGTTCATTTTACCTGCACTATGTGGGTAAAATGAACAGCTGCTGGTGGTAAAATGAACATCATGCAAAAAACGTGAGCAAAACAAATATTTCTGGATTTTTTATTGCCTTACCGAAAATACATCTATAAATGATTGTAAGTCATTCAAAAAGAATTCTAAAGGTATCAAATTTGACATCATATGGTCGACGTTAAATCAGAGGGGACCAAGTACAAAACTTGGGAAAATTGGATTATTCTCTCATTAGATGCGAAATTATCTTACCTCCGTTTCACTTTGATCAGAATTGATTAATGCTGTAATGTGCAAGAGATATGTAATAAATTCACTTTGGATGATCAATAAAAATCGATAAAAGTGTGCAGTCAGAGTGGACCAAGTGCTTATTACCAAAACAACGAAAATGATCAGCGCGCTGTGAAATGCGAGGGAACGAAAAATATTTCAAGAGATTTGTCAGATTTTTTGACATTGATTAATTCTTCTACTTATCCATCAATAGAAATTTCTAAATAGCACTTAATTCGAAGCTATTGATTTTGCTTTTTGACTATTCACCATATTTGGATGGGTGGTCAGAAATTGAAACAATTTCTGTGCAGACAGAGCGAACCAAGTGTTGAAAAGCAATAAACTGATTGATTATTGCATTTTTTGAGTCAATTTCAGTGACCGATAGAAGTTTATGGTAGTTCTATGGTCTAAGTATGGAATCTCCTAGAACACGCTTATTGGACCAGTGAATTTTGGTTGGTACTCAAGATTTTCAAACCCTTAATTTCAAGCTATCGTAATGCCACTGATTTCGGTATTGGCGATATGGATTATAGAAGAATTTACTATACTGGTGTCGAATTAGCTTATCTTATCAGTCAGAGTACACAGGTCCGTCAAAATATCGTTCTATCAGAGGTTCGGATAATGATTTTTCATGTTTGTCTCTCCACATCATATTGTTTGAAGGTAACACAAAGATGTGTAGAAATATTGAACCAAAATTTAAACGAGTTCAAAAATTACAGAGCTAAAGACTTTGAACCCATTTTTCTCAAAGTATGAAAAATGTCACTTGGTCCACTCTGACTGAACGCCGACCATATAACAACGATATTCACCTCACCGAAAAACCTCAAGTCTTCCAAGCTAAAAGTTACGTCATATCTAATTTTCAAACGTGGTTTTCTTAAATCTTAATTTTTGTTGATATTTTCACTTCAATTGACCTACGTATCAACTCGAACATTCCGATTTATGCTCTAAATCGTCCTTGCATGATTAAAATTGATCGAAATTTGTTTTTTCTCGGTAAAAGGCACGGTGTTCATTTTACCACCCCTTCCCCTAATTTTTAGTTCATTATCTGCTATGATAGTTATTTATATTGCTGAAATCACGAAGGAATATCCACTTAACTAATCAAACACATTTCCCTTCCGAAATTCATTCAAACGAGATATAAATTTTAATAGCAAAACAACATTAAAGTTGCTCTCATGAGATCATGATCTCCGTCATTGCGAATTGACGAAGTGAGCGCATGAAATATAGTATCGTGTAGCGACGGTGAGACGACTTGTTTCGTCAGTGTCGCAAGTTGGTCATGATACTTAACAGCCCTGATATGGTTCAAGTAATTCCGGAATTATTTCGGATAGTCTTGTAGTACCAAAATTGACCATATCATTCCTTCATTGGATATCTTCAAAACCCTGAAGATATAGTGGTTAGAGGGTTTCGGCAAAGTTGTTAAGTAGATTACGAAGTAATTGACAGCAACAAATCTGAGTGAAAATTCGTCCGCTAGGCGACCGCTGATTTTCTTTAAACTTCTGTATCGATATCTTGATGAGTTAGAGGGGCCGTTTTCATCGGCAAGTTGTTCAGTAGAACAAGGTACTACTGGCGGCGAAAAATCTTACTAGTATTTCATCCGCCAGATGGCGCAAGTAACAAATTTACTTCAATTTTCGATTTATCGAGATCCTGATAAGCTAGAAAGGTTGATGTCTGCGGCAAAGCTGCTCAGCAGATCAAAAGCTATCTGGCGGTGGAATATCTGATTGAGTATTCATCTGACAGAAGGTTGGTATCTCCGGCAGATGTGTTCAGACTTTTCAAATGTACCCTGGCCGATGGAAAACAAATAAAATCAAATTATAGCACACCAGTTACGAAGGTGACTATTTTTTTTGAATATTCAAGAGACGGTCATGAACATTCATGTTTATGTAAAAAAATACAACCCAGAGTAATAGACTTTTAGATTATATTTTGATGTTCGACTAGCATTCCGTCTTTTGCCAAAGATCTTACTAGAAATTATTCGAAGGTTATATCAACAGCCTGCAATGGATCTCGCGAGGCACCTGCTGGAAGTCTGTTATTAAACTCAAAGGGTTTTTGACAAGCATTTGCCTACTAATCTTGAAATCAATTCATCCAGGAATTTTCCGATGGATTCGTGAATGAATCCGATAAAGATAAACTCCCCATATTCGCTAGGAAGTCGTTCTGGGATTCCTCTTTTCTAACTGTATATATTTTTAAGATTCTTCAAGTTTTTTTAGCTCTGGGATAGCTCCTCTCGGGGCCAACGGCTGTTCTTCCCTTCCGAAGGAAGTTGTCACTTTAACTTTATTTCATAATCTCGGGGATGGTATTCGATCCTAGGTCCTCGGCGTGAGAGGCATGAACTCTAACCCCTACGCCAGGCTCGTCCCTCTTCAAGTAATTGTATCAATAACCATTCCAATAATTTACTCCAAGAATCCTTCTTGGGAGTAGTTCTCCATCAAGTCCTTCGAAGCATTTTTCTGCCTCTTATTTTTCCCCGAGAATTTCTATATATCTAAGAATCTAGTCAAAACAACGGAAAAAAAATCTCTTGAGGCTCCTCTGAGAATTCATCTATATAATCTTTATTTTATGCTAACAAATCCACGTCTTGTCACCTTTATTCACAGAAGAAAGGATCGATGAAGAGAAATCGATTATGCGACTTACGCCCTTATTCTAGCACACGCTTGATTTGGTGAATGGTTTGGTATCGAAAGATTATTTTGGAATGATTCATCAAAAAATCGTTTCGTTAAACATATATGAAATTGAACAAGAATTTTTGTTCAATGGAGATGATCTTACGTTGAATTTTGGCAAACATATTTTTCATCAGAAGTCTCTAATGAATCTATGTACTTGTGTCTATATAAGATAAATTATTCTTGTAAATGTTCTTATTCCTCAGGACTTGTTGGATTGGAGACGGGAAGAAGTTCAATAGTAATTGTGTCTTTTTATTGCCCAACATTGGAAACATCATGATCTGTTGAATTTATTATTCTTTAAAAAAATATCATCATTATTTGAAAAAAAATCCTCCTAAACATTTTCATTGCTCAGTTTTTGGAATACTAAACATGGTTGAATTTATTATTCTTTCAAAATGTCATAGTTCTTTATATATAATTGCTGATCTTTATCCAATGACAACTTCAAGTGTGAATGCTCAGAACCTTTTTAATTATCAAGTTTCACAGCGTTAAAGTTGTGAAATGTGGGTGTAGACCTGATATGGTTGAACATAAATTAACTGAATCACTTTGAATTGTCTACAATTAATGCACTATTATGCGTAGAATAATACGGATAATTTTGGAGGCCTTTAGTGAAAGATTTAAATGAAGTGCATTAAAAATTCCGCCTGTAGCATACAGTTTCCTGCTCATGGTAAATTATTGTTGTGAATGTGACATCCAGTTAAATTACATTGAGCATGAGCATGATTGACCGCCCGCAATTGCTACTCCGTTATTGCAAGAACAGCTGTACTTACACAGGGAACCAACAGACGCTACTCGGGATCAGTAGCATCATCAATGTGTAAATACTGGTGTTCTTATTATTATAACAAACAATACCGGCGCCAGCTGCGTCCGAATGCAGGTCAATATGGAGATGGGAGGGAAATGTTGACGTGTTACTTGATTTATAGAAGCCGAGGAGTCCTCTGCACTCCCTCAGGAAAACACTTGTTTAGGTATGGTAAACGATAAAGATATAACACCCGCATAACTCGAACCGGACATGATTGATCCGAATTCTGTCGCTCGCCATCCAACAAATTCAACGGACCAATTTTTACTCTGTGACATCCAGTTAAATTACGTTCTTGCAGATCTGTAGAATCAGCCGGGCTATGGGTCAGTTCAATCTGTGGGTGAGTTCGAGTGATCAACTGGAATCCTGAAATACTGATCATCGCAAATTGAAGACTTGAAGTTTGTTCAAGAAATACCAGTAGGTACACCAATACAGATTTCTTTTACATAAACATTTTGTTCTTCAGTAATCATACCATACCATACATGCTGTCTCCTTTTTCAATGACACAATTATTATGTTGCAACGCCAATATGTCCTTTTGTATAATAATCCGAAAAATCCCTATTCGACCAAATGTCATATAGTTCTTAGAGCAATTTAATTATTTTAGACCAGATGTCCATTCAACTAAATGTCATTCGACCAAACGTCATTCGACCAAATGTCATAGATTCCATTAATCAAAATGGACCGATGCACGAGTTCACTATTCATTTGTCGTTTGAGCCTTGCTGTTTTCACTCGTTGCCAAGGTCACATAAATAACACGGCACCGCTCAAACGTCAAATAGTGAACCCGTGCATTGGTCCATATACACTTTCAGAAATAGTTGTTTTTGTTTAATACATCAATGAACTTGTATGTTGAAACTAGAGAAAATTTACTACAATAAAAATCTCCTGTGCCGAGTATCAGTCATGTTCTTTAAGGTGCAATTAAAAATGAAGCAAATGTCAAAAATGAAAAAGCAGTTTTCGCCCTCGAAATCAACAAATCGGAAAAAATAAAAACACACAGCCTTTTTATTTTGGAAATAGAACAACTGTGTGTTTTTGTTTTTGAGATTTGTCGATTTTAACGACGAAAACTGCTATTTCACTTTTGACATTTGCTCCATTTTTACTTGGGCCTTAACCTCTATTGTTATATAAGTAGAAGGTTGTAAGTCTTTTCAATACACTCCACTCGTATTTCTCGGAATTCATTTAATTTTTTCATAAAAATATAATTTTTTTCGGTGTGTTGTCTCAAACAAGATTGAGATTGGGTCAAGCAAGAACAATAGCGAATAAAAACACACGTCTAATTTTTTGACGTTTACGGTGCAGTGTGTACTCTTTCTCAAAAAGATGTATTTATTCTTTCTAAATAATGCATCGCTGCAATATTAAACAAGTCTATCTGTGGATTCCGTGAATTGAACAACAATGCAAAGCATTTTGACGGCTTCTCAAACCAGCAAATGTTTTTCGTGCGCAGCAACATTATAGGTTAACAATTTGTTTTTTTTTTTTTCAATTTTAATTAATTATTAGTATAGAAACATAGTGCGGAAGTACGGAAAGTTGTTGGATTTCGGAAATACCGGGATTATGACATCAACAACTGCCAGAAAACTATTGATCGCGGAATGTCACACCGAAATTAAACTTTTTACGAAGGTTTAAAATAATCACTGTTTTAGTACATCTTTGGGGCAACTGAATGAGCTTTATGGCAATAAGGCTAAACCTTTAAAGACACTTTGAAGGATAATACAAGAAATTTTATGTAAACTTGCGGTAAATTCTGGTTTTACATACTTTTTGCATCTTCATTTCTTGGTATAATCGTACTTTTAAGTGGGTTTATCATATTTGTGAAACAGATGTCTTTCCATTTTCTTTGCATCGTTTGCCATCAATATGTATCAGCTGTGAATGGTTTTGCAATCATATTCTCAAAAACAATGTATTTCAATTACAATGACCCAATGCCTATGCGGTGAGATTTACAGTTGTTAATGTACCATCAAAGGGCCACCAAATTTAACGTTTATTGTAGTTGAATTGCGAAAGTTATTCAATAAATAATTTGCACATATCCCTCCGTCGTACCGTCGTTTAAAATAAAAATGATAAAATGTATATTTTATTGAACATTTATGTGTTTGGGTAGTTTTTGTTAAAAACTAGTTCAAAACGATTTCAATTTATCATGTTGCATACATAATTTGAAATCAACTAAATTAGTTTCAGAACCATGTAAAACATTTGGAATCTGTTTAGTCTTCGTGAATATAACAACAGAAAGAGAAGAAAAAATGGAGAAAATTACTTTTTACTAAGACTAATTTTGATTTTAGATAAATGTGATGTTCTACAAACTTTTTAACTTCCTGCAACAATTTCTGCAGGCATTTATCTAGGATATAATCAAAGATTTTTTTCCAAATATTTTATTTAGAAATCTTTCTTGGAGCTATTTTAAAAGTTTCTTTGAACGATACTCAAAAAATGTATTCAGAAGTTTTCAAATTATGTTTTGATCTCCACAATTACAACATAGTTTATATTAAAAATTTCACATTGATTTCTCTTAGAGACCTTCCACATGATATACGAATGCGAAAATGGCAACTTTGGCAAAGGAAGCTCTCAAATAATAACTGTGAAAGTGCTCCTAAGAACACTAAGCTGTGACGCAGGTTTTTCCCAGTGAGGACGTTAATGTCAACAACAAGAAAAAGAATAAGTTTTTCTTCCACAAAAAAAAAACAACTAACTGTATTGAAATATTGTGTTACTTCTCCCCGAATATCGTTTCCCCGAATTTCATTTCCCTGAATGCCAGTTCTCCGAATGACCCGTTTGCACAAAAAGTGATACAACTTCAAAAAATATCAAGAATATCCTATAACGACAAAGCGGTGATCTAGTAAAGGAGATATTTGAGCATTCTTCCATTACATTTTTCATAAAATTATTAAGTTTCAATTTGTTACATGAGTATGCAAAAGGCGTGGTGTCCAAAGCAGGTCAAAATCAGATTGCAGCAGCAGCAGCTCACCCATAATTGCATAATTCGGTTGTACCGGTTCGATCTGACGAGGGAACCCCGATTCTTGCGTTGTCCATTTACCCGGCTGTCAGTAGGTCGTCCACCCAAGTAGGCGGCTGTCCACACGGTATTACCGACCACACAGAGTCAAATAGCAGCGCTAAACTCTCCTAATTTACGGTCGAATTTATTTTTCATACACGTTTCGTTTCTATTGCCCCAACAGATATTGGTACGTACGTATCGTCTCGTTAGCAATCAATGGTCGCGTTGTTTGACAATTTGTTTAAGTAGCTGCGCTGCAACTAAACGGTGTAATAGCAGCGGTGCGTCCGTGTTTCGGCAAACTTCACATTCCGCTCAGAGGACCAATGCGACCAATAAAATTGGTTGCTTTATGATCGTTGTCAAATGCGATCACCTTCCACAAAGGGGTTGCGAGACGAGAGACGAGGGACTTTCCATGCTTGCGTACGAGACTTCGCACGCGATCAACGTGGATGACAGGGTGGTTGTTGTCAAATCGCGGTTTGCCATTGATGCGGGCTGATGTGCACACTTGTCGTCATGACAATCGATAAACACATGTAACGTGAGTGCATGTTGTGGGAATTTTCGGTTGCTTCATGTCGTCCTTGCTGAAAGCGAATTGGGCGACATCCATTTATTACGTAACGCTGAAATCGGAAATTTTTGACCACCTCCCCCCCCCCCAGTGTTACGCTTTTTGTATGATTTTTTTTAAATTTTTGTATGAGTCGTAACCCTTGGGCCTACTCCCTCCCACCCCTTCGAGCGTTACGTAATTTGTGGATGCCGCCTTGCGGCGTTGCGGATACGTATTGACACCACTGCACCAAAGACAAAATAAAGACATAATAGTCGGGATCAGAATGGGGTCCACTTCTGATAACACGTTCGGTCACTTGGTACTACATTTCGTACCCAAGTTTGACAGATCACAGTTCATTTACTCAGGATTCTTGATCTGTAACATAATACGTAATAAAATTTTGGGAAACCTTACCATAAATGAGCTGTTACTCCGAATTCTCACTTGCCCCGGGGATCTTCTATGGTAAAAATATGGGGAAAGTTATCACTGGCCTTTGAATTATACAAGTTAGCAATAATTTTGTTGAAAGAGTAACTCCGTTCGTAGACTGCAAAATTCTACGGTAATTAATATAATATAATATAATACTCTTCCGTGTAAAAGTTTGGGATCACCTCCCAAAGCATGCAAAAGTGGTTTGTCCACATGTCTTTGAATCATTCTATGGCTCATTCATAATGTAATGAGTAAATCCTAAGTAAATGAAAACCAAATTTAGTACTATGTTATTTCATTTCACAAGAGTTTGTATCTTTTGACAGATACGCTTATTTCGACCTCAACTCTAAGGCCGCTTTCAGCGTCATGTACTAGACTCGACTTGAGTTAACCTTTAATAAACGTGGACCATTTCGTTGCACTCTTATGCTCATATCTTTTGACTCAATAAACTACACCAATTGGCTTGTTTAGGGGTATCCAGTTTATTACATGTTCTGAATCTACGTTGAAAATTAAACTAGAATGCAAAGTTTCGCAATTTTCCGTGACCTGGAACTACTTTTAAAACAAATTTGAAATTAGTATGGAAATCACTTTTGAATCACCCCTCGGCAAATTTTACTTCGGGAGCTGTCATTATGTGAATTGAAATGTCATTGAGTCGACGAATTCAAATCTTTTTCAATCATTTATAATATCAACATTAGGATAATGAAGTACAATAAAATCGTGTTATAACTAGAAAAATGCGCTCTTTCGATCAAGCTACGAAAAACTGTGAATTTGTCTTTACTAAACAACCCAATTCTCAAAATGTTGACGGTTTTGTGCAATGGGATTAGTTGGGCTCAACAAAGATTTGGCTATTGGTGGCCAATCCGGATACACGGCCAGAAATTTAGAGTACTCATCGTATTTTACCAGTAATTCAATATTCAATTTCAATATATTTCGAATATTTTTCATGTGGGCATACTAATGAATAAAGTATGTATGAAATCTTATGATCCCATGTAGCACATTCATGGACCACAATAATTACTTGACAATTGGCATGTTCAAAGATAGGATCAGTATACGATTCCGGAGAAACAACTCAATTCCAAAAGTAACTCTTCGTGCTGTTCAATAATAGTTCATCGAGCTGTTGAGTGGAATACCTTTAAATAAATAAAAACCGAATTTGACAGATATGCGTAGTTCGACCTCACCAGCAATGCCGTTCTCTTGACTTGAGGAAATCCGTATTATACACTCCCGTGCATAAGTTTGGGTTCACCCCCTTAAAAACATACAAAAGTTTTCAGTCAATATATCTGTGATTACACGTCCAATTGAAACTCTCGAAGCCGCATTCGAAAGGCAAAGAGTTATTCTTACTTCGTATGTATTTTTCCAAAAACATTCTTTGAACTTTGTATACTAAATTTTTACTTAAAGTTGTGACATTTTTCAAAAAACACACTGAAAAATCATATCTAATTTCCTCAGCATTGGATCAACCAAAATTTTAAATCAATGTGTAATTAGAATCGTAATCTAATATTCTTTGAAGAGACCCCACGAAATTTTGGCGGAAAAATCTGGAAAGTATTCAAAATCAATGAAACAGTCAGTCAAGTCATCGTGCAAAAGTTTGGGTTCACCCCAAATGGTGTATCGTGCAAAAGTTTGGGTACTTAAATCTGTGAAATCTAGAACCAATCATGTACGCGCCATTATTTGCGCTCAAAAAGCTTAAACTATTAAAATCGGTTGAAAAATAGCAGAGATATTGACAAGAATGATGTGCGGTGAACCCAAACTTTTGCACGATTTGCATCATACTGAGGGTGAACCCAAACTTTTGCACGAAGACTAGACTGACTGTTTCATTGATTTCGAATACTTTCCAGATTTTTCTGCCAAAATTTCGTGGGGTCTCTTCAAAGAATATACGATTACGATTCTAATGACACTTTGATTCAAGATTTTGGTCGATCCAAAGCTGAGGAAATTAGATATGATTTTTCAGTGTGTTTTTTGAAAAATGTAACAACTTTAAGTAAAAATTTAGTATAAAAAAAATCAAAAAATGTTTTTTAGAAAAACACTTACGAAGTAACGGTTATAACTCTTTGCCTTTCGAATGCGGCTTAACGAGTTTCAATTGGACTTGTAATCACAGATATATGGACAGAACATTTTTGTATGTTTTTTAGAGGGTGAACCCAAACTTTTGCACGGGAGTGTATATTTAAACTAGGTATTGTCATATTCCATCCCCCCTTTTGTAGGAACCTAAAATTTAAGAGCTGTTAGGTATATCACGGGAACGATTTATGGGTACATAATGATCTACTTTTCCCACTAATCGGGACACTGTTAAAAAGTTCTACTTTTAGGAATTGTTAACGGTGCAGAAAAGTCGCACTTTTCATCACTGTTTTTGGAATCGTCATCACACGTCTCTTGTCTAATTGCTCTGGATTATTGAAGAAATTATTCAACTAGTTCCTAATTCTACATCCGTTGGGCGATACAAATCTCACTCAGGAGAGTGATCGTCTAGCGGACGTAGAAGATGCAGTGAAGCTATCAAGTTAACTCACAAGAAATCCGAACCTTTCTGCGGCGGTTCGCGCAGGTCCCACCTGCCAACAAAAGGAGAAACAGTGTGTAAAATATGACAAAAAATGTATGTGAAGTCAGCGTCAGAGTCTTTTGCAGGGATTCGACTAGGGATTTTGGCAGAGATTCCTCCTAGAAGAACTTTCAATCGCAACCAGATTCTTTCAGACCGGTTCAGATAGGATTACCTTTAGAAATTCCTCTAAGAATTCTACTAGGAGTTCCTCCAGGATTTCACCAAGGATTATTCCTAAGATTCGTCTCTAGAGAGAAAATCTCTAGAGAGGAGTAGTTTCTGTGGAACATTCCTCCAAGAATTTCTTCAGAAGCTGGTACAAAGATTCATCCTTAGATTTTTCAGATTTATCGTGAAATTCATCCGGAGATTGCTCAAAAGATTCCTCTAGCAATATCTCTACAGGGATTCTTGCAGAGTTGCCACCAAGGATTTCTCCAGGAATTGCTACAACTTCTTAAGGATTATCAAAGATTTTGCTTCAGAAATTCTTCCAGGGATACTTGCAAGGCTTTCCTCAGGTAGAACTCTTGAAATTACTCCAGGCATAATGGCGGAGATTTCTTCAGGGATTTCCGCAGAGATTGCTCCATGTATTCTACCAGGAATTCCTGCAGGGATTTCTCCAAGGATTACACAAGTAATTACTTCACGAATTCCTCAACAGTTTCCTCCAATAATTCTCCCAGAGGAATTACTCCAACGATTTTCGAGGTAATCTTCCAAGCATGTACCCATTATTGATCTAAATAACCATTTTTCTGAGTATTCTTCCAAGAATTCCTCTAGAAATTTCTCCGTAGATTTCCTTATGAACTCCTCCAGTAATCGCATCAGAAAAAAAACCTCAAGAATTCATCCAGAGATTCGTTCAACATTTTTTCCATACATTCCTTTTCTGAATATTTTATTGGAGATATACCTGGATGATTTCCTGAAAAATAAAAAAATATGTATATGGATAGATTCCTGGACCAATACCTGGATAGACTCCTGTAGGATTTCATGGAGGAATCTCTAGATAAATTCTTAAAATAACTTCTTGGTGAATCTTTGGTTATATAATATATATAATATATATATCTGGGGGCCCAGATAGCCGTAGCGGTAAACGCGCAGCTATTCAGCATGACCATGCTGAGGGTCGTGGGTTCGAATCCCGCCGGTCGAGGATCTTTTCGTAAAGGAAATTTTCTCGATTCCCAGGGCATAGAGTATCTTCGTGCCTGCCACACGATATACACATGAAAAAATGGTCATTTGGCAAAGAAAGCTCTCAGTTAATAACTGTGGAAGTGCTCATAAGGACTCTAAGCTGAGAAGCCGGCTCTGTCCCAGTTGGGACGTAACGCCAGGAAGAAGAAGATATCTGGAAAAGGCACTGGAAAATACTGGATTTTTTGGAACAACACCCGGGGATATCTCTTTAAGAATTCCTGAAAAAAATTTGATAGATTATTGGAGGAACCCATGGAGAGAGTTTTGTGGTGTAATCCCTTTAAAAATTCCTGAAATAATTGCTTAGAATCTCAGGAGGAATCCGTACAGTTATTTTCTCAAATAAAATCTCTAGAGGAGTTTCTGGAAAAAAAAAATTGTGGGAATCTTTGAAGGATAACCTGGGTAAATTATTAAAGGAATCATCTCCTGAGGAATTCCTGGAGAATTTCTTCTTTGTAAAGACTATGCTGGAGAGATCGATAAATAAGTACCTGAAATAATCGTTGGAAAAATTCTCGAGAAACACCTGCAAAAATCTTTGGAAGAAGCCCTGTAGAAAGAATTCTGGAGGAATCTCCGGAGGATCCTCTGGAAATCATTGAAGGAATGCCTGGAGGTGTCCAGAGAAATTCCTGGAGTAATAGAATGGAGTTCTATCGGATTCGCTTTAAAAAATACGATTTTGATTGAAAGTTTTTCCTTAAGCAATTTTTGGAGATATATCTGAGATGATCATTTGAGCAATACGTGAGATATCGGTACTGTAAAGATTTTGAAGAATTATGAAAAAAAAAAAAAAACAATCTGAAAGAATCTCTGCATGAAGCCCTTGAAAATATCTAGAGACATTATTCGAGAGACCCCGGAAGAATTTCCAGGAATCCAGGAGTAACTTTTTGTATTTTCAAGTAGACTGCAACAACATTTTTTCACTTTTTCAGAACTCTAATTTTCTTGAAAGGTAAGCTTTGCACGTTACCTCTCGTATGAGCATTTTAAATAAAGTATTCTAATCAAAAAGTTTGTTGCTTAAATATCGTAAAATAAAATGCGGGGTAATTATTATTTATTAGTTAAAGGAACACCGTGTAATTTTGTAAATTAAAACTATCTCATGTTTCTAAACCACGCTAAAATCGCCACACACAAAATTGATTCGCAAAATTCGAGTTTTCATCCGATTGCTATCACATTTTCAGAGATTGAATAATAACTATTAAACTTCATTTTACTCGTATTTTATTTACAGTCCATACGCAAATGCCCGCACCTTGGCCTTAAACCCGGCCATAAGATTCTGCACAACCTGTGAATCAACCGTTTTTTGCATGTAAAGCAATACTTTCTTCAGTTCCTCGACTGTCTTCACTACCTTAGGTCGTTTAAAAAGGTGCTGCTTCATAATTGCCCAGTACTTCTCGATGGGGCGTAGCTCCGGAGTGTAGGGAGAGTTGAACATTTTCGGCACGAAATTGACCTTATTGTCCGCATACCACTTCAGCACGTCCATGGACTAGTGGCATGAGGCCAAATCCGGCCAGAAGATTGTTGGGACGTTGAAGGCCTTCAGGAGAGGAAGCAGCCGCTTCTGGAGGCACTCTTTCATGTCCGATCATCGTGTCCTGGGTCACAAAAGGTGCACTCCGCTTCCCGCACGTGCAGATGGCTTGCCAAACCAAGAATTTCTTCGCAAATTTGGACATCTTCTGAGTGCGGACATGCTCCGGAATGCTGCATTTATCCTTGGCCGTGAAAAACAGGTTTCCGGGGATCTGTTTGAAGTCGGCCTTCACATATGTTTCGTCGTCCATGATGCAGCATTCAACTTTCGTCAGCATGTTGAGGTACAACTTCCTGGCACGGGTTTTGGCGGACTTGTTCTGCTTCTCGTCGCGTCAAAATTTCAATTTTTAGCGTTATTGTAAATTTTGCACCCTATCGGACGCGACGATTTGTAATCGTCGCCGGTGAAACCGTCGCCAAAATCGTCGCCAGCCAGGCAACTGCTGTGAATTTGACATTTCACCAGTCTTACCAACACAATGGCAAATCACCTCCTTTGAGTTATTTTCTGGCATTTGACGTTTCACCAGTCTAGCCAACACAATGGCCTATCACCTCCTTTGATTGGCGACGATTTTTTCAGTCTGTTCGAAAGTTGGCGGCGCGTTTTGTTGCGAATGAAACAGACAATACCTAATAAATGGACGCTGCCTTTCCGCAAGTTTTGATCACAGGACTTTAAAACTTGCAGGATGTAATTAATGCACTATGAACTAAATACACCTAAATTTTCATTAAATTCTACCCAACGGTTAAAAGGTTAGAGCAATTTCATAGTGTGGCAATTTCATCGTGGACACCCTTTAGGCCACGATTGTAAACATCTATTAAGGATCAGTTTTTAACAGTTTTGATTGTATCCACTACTTGAATTATGGTCACAGGTATTATAGGACAGATTAATGACAAATTTTATATTTGTGTGTTTCAGGCTGATTTGCTACTGACGAGAGTAGGGATCACCTATCTCGATGCGTGAAAAATTTCTTTCCATAAATGGTCCAGAAAATCACATTTTTCTGATCGCAGCACGCAGTTGAGAAGAAATGCCATTTCAAAGGAGGCTCTCTGTATGAAATTTCTTAATTAATTCCGTCAAGGAATTTCTTTGCTTTTCTTGAGCGAAACAGCATACCAAGCTTTAAAGTGAAATATTATGATATATTACCATGTGCTGTAAGTCACCCCACCGTTGCAACTTGCAAGTCATGATGGTACTTTCAAATATAATTTCAAATATTTCTTTTAAAATCAGCCCAATGATTTTAAAGGAATGATTCCAAATTTTCCTTCCAGAGTTCCTCAAGGCTTCCATCCAGCTTTAAGATTTTCGCTATGAATCACATCAGGGATTTTTCTTCAATTGTATTATTAGTAATTCATCGAAGTGTTGTTCAGAAGTTTTATCAGAATTTCTTCCCGATTTTCTCCAACCAATTTCGACTAGAAAAACTTCAGAAATACATTATGGATCATTTCGAGTATTCTTATAATTCCGATTTCGTTAGAAAATTGTTTAAGTAATTCTCAGCTTTGAGCCCGCTTTTTAGATTATTTTGTATAATATATGATCAAACATTTCTCCTACAACTAATCCAGATGCACGAACACATCACTTGTAAAATTATCTTGAAAATATAAATTAAAATGCTTGAAAAATCCAATACAAATGTCCAAGAGCAATTCATTACAAAATCACTGAAGGAAAATGCCTTAATTATAAATTATAACAATTCATCAATAAATCCTAGACAACATCTTTGGAAAATCCATCTAATATGTGCCAAAAGATCCTTGGAAAACTCGAGAAACTATTAAAAATATTTTAGAAGGAATGCATAGAACAAATTGTTGAGTAATTTCTGGAAGTAGTTATTTAATGAGGAATTCCTTTATACTTCCAGGAAACAATAATGGATTCCACGGATAAAGCTAAGTATGCTGTTTCGCTCAAGAAAAGTAAAGAAATTCCTTGACTGAATGGGTCAAGAAATTTTCTACAGAAAGCCTCCTTTGAAATGACATTTCTTCTCAACTGCGTACTGTAATCAGAAAAATGTGATTTTCTGTACCAATTCTGGGAAGGAATTTTCCACGCATCGAGATACTGGGGATAAGCAAAATGATTGAGATATGCCTATCTCGATCCGTGGGAAATTTCTTGCAAGAAATGTTCAATAAAATTATTTTTCTTTTATCGCAGTTGAAAAGAAATGTCAATTCAAATGGGGCTCACTGAAGAAAATTTCATGGTCATTTCTTTCCGCAGAAATTCTTACTTTTCTTGAGCTGTACTGCGCATTTAGCTTTATGAAAAATTGATGAAATTCAATGCATCCAGAAGCAGTTTGCAGTTCAAATTTTGTTTAGTTTCAGTAATTTGCTTGGCCATATATATTGGTCACCGGACCCCGGAGATGTTCCGGATTTTCCAAGGTCATGTTCAAATGGCATTTTTTCTGTCGCTTGTAAAAGGTACCTAAATTTGACAAATCGCAGTACACTTTTTACGGCATTCCAGATTTCGCTCTATTACCCTATGTGTAATAAAAATTTGGGCAACGGCAAGAAACATGCAGGTCTTCGCGTTGCGAAGATGTTCCAGGAGACGAAGACCATCGAGTGGCGCGCTGGAAGCGGCCAAAAACCGAAAACGGAATACCCGGAGAAGGCGCGGAAGATAAGGCAGTTCTTCAAGAATAACCCGAATCTTTCCACTTGAGACGTGGCCGAAAAGGTCAATTTGTCGAAGTTATTCGTCCAGCAGACCATGAAGCGGGCTGTTTTTAAGGTCAGGAAGGCGCCAAACCGAACTGACAAGCAATACCCGGTGGCCAAATTACGTGCGCGGAAGCTGTACCGTGCGTGGCTGGTCAACGACGGTGGACGACAAGACACACATTAAGACGGACACCAAACAAATCCCCAGCCTCGATGTTTTTGTCAGTGCGTCCCGCATGGAGGTTCCGAAAAAGTTCCGGAAGAGAAAGAAATGTATTCTTGGAGATATCTCAAAATACGCGAAGAAGTAGCTGTTGTGGCAGGCAATAAATTATGCCAATACATAGCTAATATATAGTTTTTTCATTTTTATATTAATCGTGATTTTCATATGTTTGAATCATAGAAGGATTTGGTCATCATCGACTGATACGGTAAAATCACATATTTTATAATTTTTTCAGCATATTTTAGCTGATCAACTCTTGCTGAAACCAGGCAGCCATCGGCACCCATCGTTAGAAATGTAATTTTATGTCCCTGATCAAATTGGTGGACCCTTCGTACGCCAGCTGGCCAAACAGTTTGCAAAAAAGCCCATCTTTGATAAATCTTGGGTATTTCTTCACATGACATGTCTCATATTTCCCTTGGAACACATGCAAACTTAGTGGCATCGTATAGAGAATTCTCTTTCCCTTTAAAGGATATACAGTCGCCTCTCCACATCTCGATATCGAAGGGACTATCGAGATAGGGAGAGATCGAGACAAAGAACACATTTTTGATGAATAGGGTGATGTGCTAGCATCCATCGTATTAAGCATTGATCAGTGAGAACTGTAATTTTCCAAGTATTGCAGTGAAAGATGCTGATACAAGCCGATGCCAAACAATTCTTTCTCAAAACGGCTTCAGCATTGTACAATAACATGTTGATAAATCTTGATCTCTTTTTGGAAATAATGCAAAGAAAATGCATCTTACCGTATTCTCAATCCGTCGTGTCGTTTTCAACTCCGTCGCAATCAGTTTCCAGATTCGACTCACAACTTAAGGCTCACTGTGATGTATTGAGTGGTTAAAACACAACATATCAACGCTATAATAACATGTTTTACTAGAATATATAGATCTACGGACATCTCCCTCCATTCTTTCAGCATGGTGGAATATACTAATTTCCTTTAAAATTAATTGTTCGTCATCAAAATTCAGCCCAAACATATGAACACAATTTCTTTTGACCGTACAATTATGGCATTTGCTCACAGTACAGCGAAAACAACACAATCAAAGGAATCGTATTTTTACGTCGAGCGTCGCGCACACATTGATGCGCATAAGCTTTTTTTTCTCAGTACGACGGATAGAACTTTGTTTACATTCTCAATTATACGCGGCGGTTGAGGAAATTTCGTAAAATTTGGTGATTTATTGAAGTTTTACGGCGTGTGATTGGAATGAAATCCTTCAATGAAGAAGTACGAAGGTTTTCCATAGTGAAAATAAGTGCCCGGCGAAGTAAGTCACCCACGGGGGCGAGAAGAAACTTGTGTTGGAAAGTGGTGTGGCTCAGTCGATCGTTAAGCATTTCTCTCAAATTCGTGTTCGTCCATGCGATTTCGGTGAAAAAGTGCAAAGTGGATAATTGAACTACCGAAATACAGTAGTTTTATTGAATTTTTGGTATACAAGTGTACAAACCATAACAGCTTTCACAAAATTGCACTTGGAAAATGAATCTATGTTGCAGGTAAGTTGGAATATCCGCCGTAGTGGAACATTTAAAGCTTGATACGACGAATAGTAGCGCTTACGACGATGTAGAACGAAACCCTACTAGATTAAAAACACTCCGTTGCCAAGAAAGTAATACACAAACAGAAGTCATTTTGCGCTCCTAATTTGTTTTGAATCCCAAACTTTGGTCTAGTAATCTTCGATATTGGTCATATCGACATACGGAGAGAAAATTAAGGGGATCAACAGAAATACATCGAGATATGGAGATATCGAGATAAGGAGGATATCGAGATATGGAGAGTGAAAATGTATGCAGACTTAAGGGACTTATGAAATCATCGACATAAGGAGAGATATCGAGATGTAGAACATCGAGATGTGGAGAGTCGACTGTAGCTTTCATTTGAAGTTAAACAAATGTTGGCGGCTATTTTGAATTTGACCGTCATCTTGAATTTTGTTAGAAAAATCGATTTTCAACATTAGCGCACCGCTCGTTACGTCCCTACTGGAACAGAGCCAGCCCCTCTGCTTAACTAGCTTTAAAAACAAATTATAGAATAGGATTTATTAATGCTTATTTGCTTCCTGGATGATTCTTCTGCATATTCCTATTCAATAAGAAAGAAGAAGAAGAAAATTCCTATTCAATAAACTGTATTTGTAACTAACTAGTGGTCCCGGCATACTTCGTCTTGCCATCAAGTAGGCTGTTGGAAAACGTCAAGAAATCCACTATGCAAAATGATACCATAGTCTTCTCCCGTTCTCCCCATTATTCCGGAGACTTTTCTGAACTTTTTCCTCGCACGAACACGTCACATCCCTTGTGGAGGGCAACAGTGAAAAACTTGTGTCAATCCGTTGACTCGTTCTCGAGCCATTTCGTGACATACAAACACCACTCCATTTTTATTTATATAGATAAAGCTGAGTATCAGGCTCCGTTCTGGTAGGAACGTAACGTCAGGAAAATGAAAAATAATAATAAGAAATGTATACGTAACCTTGTTTTTCATGGTAGAATCTAAATTCGACATGTTGAGTGCTATCAAGGTGAAAAATTAATTCTACTACTTAAAACCAAGATGGCGTCAAAATTCAAGATGGCCGCCAGATTTAATCACTCAAAATAATACTCTTATTCTTCACTCAACTCGAATAAAACACCAACGATTGAAAGCTTCTTTGTGCTTCAAAAAATGTGTTTGCATTGATTGCACTCGCCATATACGTCAAAATCGTAGAACATGATTTAGAAAATCGTTCATTTCATAGGGTAAATACCATTGCTCACCTAGTTTTTGTAGTCTATCTTATGCAATTTTTCCTCAGCTTCCTGATAGTGATCTCAGAATTCAAATTCAAAATGACCGCCAGATTTTTTTTATCTTCAAATGATATCCTATATCCTTTTTCTATACGATGCCACTAAGTTTGCTATGTGTTCCAAGGGAAATATGAGACATGTCACGTGAAAAAATACCCAAGATTTATAAAAAAATGAGCTTTTTTGCTAACTGTTTAGCTAGCTGGCGTACGAGGGGTCCACCAATTTGAGAAAATAATGATGACCACCCTTAAGTTTTATCGAAAAATAGCGATCAATGACATAAAATTGGAATTCTAAAGATGGGTGCCGATAGCGGCCTAGTTTCAGCGAGAACTGCTCTGATAGCTGCCACTAATGGCAAGTTAGTCCAAAATCGTTATTCTCCGTAATTCAAATAAGCAAAATATCTCTGTAGATATATAATTCAAGAAATATTCTCTAATGACAAGGTACGAAATTGGTTATGTTTTATTCATTCAGCAACACGGCGCTTTATGAAATCCAAAATTTCATCTAAAAAAATCAGCGACAGCTCTCAATAGCCTTAAATTTGTTGATTTTATTTCGCCCAAACCGGATACTGTGTACCGCGCCGAAAGAAGCAATAAACTATAAATGTACACAAGCCAATACCGAATGTTATCCAAATAAAAGCTAATCCCAACGTGCATAAATATTTCGAATTTCATGAATGAACATCATTCAGCGAACCGAGCACTGTTCCTTCCAAGGCAAAGCCCGGATTGTATGCATAATTAATAATTCAATTTGTTTTCAAATCGTTGCTGCTGCTACCACCCCATCCTCAGCAGAAGATCCTCCTAGATTCAGCGCGTAAATCTAAATCTACACGATGAGATTCTAAACATCAAGTGGGGGTTTTCTTGCCAGTCGGTGAAGAAGTCTCCGAAAGAGACTTTCGATGAATACTAAACGGCGACGGCTGGTCGCGAGTGCGATGGCTCTTCGTTCATCAGCAATTCATTCACATATAGTGCTTCTCGTTGATTAATGTTTATACGATGTTGGTGTACAAGTATCGCTTTTTTCCTGCTTAGGGAGTTCTTGGATCGAGCGCAACATACTAATGATGGTTTTGTTATGCTCTAGTAGCGTGGATACGCAATGAGGAACATTCTCAAGCGTTCTTCGTGCGAGGCCCTACAATGACCCTAATGTAAGTACCTTCAACGAAATCGAAGAGTGATCAGACTACAGGAACTGCTATATTCGGAGATTTTCAATTTTTGAATCGTAGTCGGCTTCGCAATACCATCGTTTGAACGTGACTAGATGCAGAAGCTCAAAACTCGATCATCCAAGCTGGCCATGACTGGGAAGAAGGTCGGTCGATCTCTGTCCTTCCGTCATCGCCAACTTAGAATAGCTAGAATTCTTTTTCCCGTCGACAAATATTGCATTCCCGTCCGTGAGTGTCGGCAAGGGTCAATATTGGTTTAGGTGTTAGCTTCACCATTTTTCCGTATATGGCTACGAGAACCATGTCCATCCATAAATTTGTATCGATGATGACGACGAAAGGTAAAGGGATAAACGCTCGCTTAAAGAA
The DNA here is from genome assembly GCF_002204515.2 of Aedes aegypti. Taxonomy (NCBI): domain Eukaryota; kingdom Metazoa; phylum Arthropoda; class Insecta; order Diptera; family Culicidae; genus Aedes; species Aedes aegypti. The sequence goes on from NC_035109.1 coordinate 374,901,809, forward strand.
AACTTCTCTTCATTTTGCTTTCCGTCTACGGCTTATGTGCATACGCTATCAAAATAGTAAACATTTGCCGGGCCGGGCTCATTACATATTCAAATGGTTGGACGAAGAAGCAGAAATCGATTCGACATCGTTCTTAGTAAAAGTGCCAAGAGCACTTTTCTTGAGCAAACATATGGCCGACGGATAAAACGACGACGAAGACGTAGACGATGGATAACAGAAAGCCAGGTAGTAATTTTGCTTGTTGTGGTTCATGTTTGCACAATTGGTCCGTACCGGGAAGTTGTCGTATGTTGATTCAGCTCTGTAAGGCTTATCTAACCAAGGTAAAGGAATTCTCGTTTGTTGATTTATTTGTCATACTACAGAAAGAGTGTTCAAACTGCATCAATTTGAACGATCACTCACGTTATCGCCACCTGATCTGCTATCGAATTTGAACGCCGAATCATTCCGCGCGAACGCTGCCCTGGATTGTCTAAGGCTCAGTTTCGCAGTTTCCGACAGCATCTGGTACAAGAAAACGCTAATCATCACCATCGGAAGTCCGCAGGCCAGCAATATGGGCCCGTAGATGTCGGGATCGGAATAGTCCCACCAAAACCCGATGGAAAGTATCACCACTTGGGCCACGTTTTCAACTGTCAACGCCGTAGCAATGGATAAGCTCTTCTTCGTAGTTGGAAACGCTTCCGAGAGGTGTACGTCGGGAACCAGAGTTACTCCGGCGCATGCTAGCAAATCGTAGATCAGGAACACGGCTATGACGACGTTCCGATAAACATGCTCCGTTATGAGATAGACTATTCCTATCGCAGACAGAACCGTTCCGCTGAGGAACGTAGACAAAGCCTGCTGCGGTTTCCGACCGTATTTGTCCACCGTAAACAGGAACACGATTCCAAAAGTGACTCTGAATACTCCAACGAACACCGCCGATAGACTGTACACTGCGAGGCCGAAAACCTGGTCAATTACCGCCAGTCGAACGTTGTTCACAGCCGCGTTGAACGACAACACCGCAGCCACTTTCCCTATACAGGTCAACAACAAAGGGAACCAGTTTCCGTCATCCAGTATCTTATGTGAAGTGTAAGAGTCCTCTTGGAGCATATCCTTGATATCCGCAAACGCAAGGCGTACCTCAAACGACTCCGTAGATTCCAGACGTAGCTTCATCAGCGTTCGAATTGCTTCTACATCCCGGTTCTTGCGTATCAAGAAAACGGGTGACTCATAGCTCATGAACTGCCCAATAGCCACGGCAATCAGGATGCACATGGCTCCAATGATTCCGACGATTCTAACCGGCTGAACGGTGTAGTTGGACAGCACAATGGGGCTGATGGCACCGTGGCTCAGAATACCGACAAAGAGGATGTAGTTCACTGCAGCCATGTTGACGCCTCGGAGTTCTCTCACCAATACTTCTCCACCGTGAACCAGCACGATCAAGTAGGCCATTCCGTAGGCAGCGCCTGCTAGGATGCGAGCAAATCCGATTACTATGATGCTTTTAGGTGCTATGGCTTGCAAAATGCAAGCAAGGCCCATTCCAACGAAGTAGAATCGCTACAAAGAAAGTGAAATACGTTACGAAACTTCTCGATATCGCTCATAGATTTTGTTCTCCGACCGACAACGCCAGCTTCTCCATTCGATCCACGAGGAATGCACCGACGAAAGATCCAATAACTGCTCCAATGTAGAACAGAACCACTACGAATAGTATGGTTCCATCTCTCTGATCATCCGTCCAGCCCTGAAGCCGAAGGTGAATGTTGAAAATGCTGGATCCGACAAACACTCCACCCAGTGCTAGCGTAGCAATTCCTGTTGGATAGAAATCCTAGTTCTTAAATCTGAAAGGATTTGTCAATTCAAATCCCATACCGCCCAGCAGAGAATTGGTCTGCATCTTGTTCTTCCGGCTCAATAGGCACCATTCGGTACAACCACCCATTTTGTCACAAACGATCCCGAACTGATCTGTGTCAAAGTTCACTGGCAAATGCTGGAAAAACTATTCCCTGTGGCTAATGAATCCGATTTAAGACGCTTATCTGCTGCGATAGATAAAGTGCGGTAAAATTGTGTCACACGAAAGCTACTATACAATGTTTCATATCGCAATCTGTGGACACGTCGTCGGATTACGGAAGCGCGCACAATCAGTGCTTTGATGAACTTTCTCGTGACATTGGTGGATTAACTCCGCGCTCCTCCGGATAGATAGATTATTTATGGCAAGGGGTGACAACTTTCACTTGCCGGGTGTCGATTATTTCCGCGACTATTTATGCTATTTTTATAACAATAATAGATAGGTGCACGAGGTATGCCTGTTCACCATATGCTTCTGCGAACCTATAACATTTCCCCGAATACCATTACCCCGAAAACCATCCCCCCGAAAGTCAATACCCCGAAAACCAGTACCCCTAATTCCATTGACCCGAATAGTCCGTTATCCCGAATACCATTTCTCTGAATGGACCATAACCCCGAATTTTCTTGCCCCGAAAAGTTCAAATTGAAGATCCGACAAGTGTACACCATATATTTTATAAAATCATTGGTTGAGGTTAAGCACGTCTTATCTTGTTCGTTGGAGGTCATAGTCTATCAAATTGTCGCTAATATATATATGACAAAAAGAATCTAAAGATTCGGAGGTAGAAAACTCCTCCTCAGTAAAACGAAGTATTCCCTACTTAAAAATATACTTTACTCAATGATACTATAATAACGGTATTAGATTTGAATTCTTTTTCTTGTTATCAAAGATTTATTCTTCTTTTAATTCAACAGACCCTTGAATCAAGTGAGAACCAATATCTCACTCACAGGCGTTTACTTTATTTTGTAAGGATGGCTGTGTTACCAATTTAATTGCAACATTTTTCGAACTGATGATAATGCTGATATTGATTTCGTTTTCACATGCTAATGTTAGAGACCTCCCCCACTCTCCTTCAAAAGCGTTAAATTATTTGATGGTAATGCATAATTTTATGTTTATATTGCTGGAGGCAATGCGAGTTCAACATATTCTGGAATGGCACTAGACTATGGTTCGAAAAATCTTAGATGAAAATGTTCACTGACAATTAAAAAAAAAACATCACTAAAGAACAGCCGATGATAAAAAAATCACTGATGAAAACGTTAACAATTATTATACGGACAATCACTTTGCTAGTGCAACTTTCGAAAGAATATCCGATAAATAAAAGAAAAAAAACTTTGAATTTTGCTCAAGACAATTCATGTCAGTCGGTTTTTTTGACAGCTTTCGCTCAAACTTTAACTCAGACAGTACAACTCGAAAGAATAGCGTATAACTCAAAGAAGGGAAAATCATTGACTAAATTGTTTACACTAAAAGAATAAAAAATACTAATATAATGTTAGTAGTTATTATGCCAACAACTATTTTAACACTGCCTGGAAAACCTCGCTTGGCGTACACAGTACGAGCAAGATAGTTTTAAAGGTTCAAAATCGCGAGCTTTTACAAAGAATTTCTTGAAGTGCATCACTGACTTTCGGGGAAGTGTCGCATTCGGGGAACTGGTTTTCGGGGTAATGGTATTCAGGGAAGTGTTATAGGACCGCTTCTGCATATGCAAATTAGGCATTTCACGGCAAAATTCAACTTGAAACCAACGGTGCCAATACCTGTCAAGTTTGATAGGTACTGGCACCGTTGTTTTCAGATTTACCGAAGGAGGGAAAAGAGCGATTTTCTGATGACGTCACCGTGCAATGGGCAATTAAGAAATACCTTTTGCAGGCTTGTGACACTTTATGAAAAGAAAGCACTTATTGATTAGCCTAAGGTTAATATGTATCGAAGCCAAACCTCCATTTTTCAAGAACACATTTCTATAGAACCAGGCAACGAATCACTCGCTGGGGGTAATCAATCAATCAAGCTTGAACCACTATCTGGTTCTCAAGATGTGTGCTCTTGCAAATTTAAGTTTTGGCTTCACCTTAAGTAGAAACTTTCTTTATTCTTAGTTTCGTATACATTTTCTCTTTATTGACCTACTTTTCCTACTTCTGAATTCACCCTTGAAATTTTCGTTCTAACTTCACTTCAACACCGAATGATACCTCCCACTTCCTTATACCTCCTACCTTCAGAATGTCGGCTCCAGACGCAGGTTATCCGCCAATCATGAGATTAGTGTCATTATAATTCACAATCTTTTTCGTCGCAACCCCCTTTAGCTGCAGCCTCTCGCGGACCTCCAGCATGTCCCGTACGGCTTGTTTCACGACGAAAATGCAGAACTTCCATAAAAATCCAAAATCCCTGATGGAGTTTAAATTTGAATTGAAATCCAATAATAACAATCGTAATTTGAGAAGTTCTACCAGAACTCCAAGGTTCTATTGAGAACTATGAAATTTGTAGGCACTCAGAACTTCATCCAGAATCACGTCATACTCAACGAATGTCGTGTTTGGTTTATGGACAAATGATCGAAAGACAAACGTTGAAAGGACAAAAGGTCTTTTATATTCTAGATATCTCTACCAGCGCTTTTGGACATTTGGTCGAAAGGACATTTTGTCGAAGGGACATTTGGCCGAACGGACGTTTGGTCGAATTGCTTTGGAATTATCAAAAATAATTAAAAATCGTTTAGTTTAACAGATATAACTGCATTTTTAGTACAATGGATGACTTTTGAATCTCAATATTTTTTTATGTGCTGATAAACTGTTCATCAGAAGTCAATAACAAATCTTTCTAAATCATAATTATTACCTACGTTTTACAACAAGGTTGCATATGTAGTAGTGCAGCCATTCCATGAAAAACCGATCTAGTGGGTCACCGAATTCCGTGAATATTTGGTATTTTGTTCCTTATCCGAAATAAGGTTGCACGTGTCTTTGAAAAAAAAATCTAGTTTTTTAGAAGATATTTAATTTTGTTTCAGGGTTCTTTATTTCTTTTCGAAAAGTTGAAATCTTAAGCTATCATTCCAAAAAAAAAGGTTGGGAATCGTTTGAACTGTTCAAAAGTAATGATTTTTTTTAAATAAAATTTAATGCGCTGAGACTTACAGTGTGTGTCGATGATAAATGACTGATTTTTTATTTTCAAAAAAATAAAACACAATATTCAGCGATGTAAATTTGACAGTAAATGTAAAATTTTCTGAACTTTCAACAAAAAATAAGGACAGCAATAGACCTTTTGTCCCAAGACTTTTAACACACGAAAAAATGGAAATTTTTAACTTATTTTTCATGTAAAAAAAAAACAATTTTTGTGAAATTTTACATTTTTGAAAAGTCAAAATCTTAAGCTTTCATTTCGTTCAAGACTGAAAATTGGTCAAGCGGTTCAAAAGTTACAATTTAAAAAAAATGCAAAATCGCCATTTTTCTGGTCATCCTGTTTAGGAAATGGTCACCCTAATCAAAAAATACAAAAACACGTGTATCCTTACTTTGGATAAGGAACAAAACAGCAAATTTTCACGGAATTCGGTGACCTGCTAGATCTGTTTTGCATGGAATGGGGGAGTGTCTGTATAGAATGAATTATTCTTGTCAATGTTCTTATTCTTTAACCGTTTTTCAGTTTGGAATACGACACGTTTTACTTTAGCAAATTTTGTAAAAGTTCAATGGTATTTGTGGCAAATGCTGTAGAACTATTCCATTCCTGTTTATCGCAATATTTTGTTATTTCGAGTTATCTAGGAAATAACACTCTTTTTATTGCTCAGCGTTGGAAACATAAAGATCTGATGAAATCATTATTCTTCCAATTAATTCTAAAATTCTAATGCATCCCAAATGCTTTTTTATGCTCAGTTGTTGAAATATTAAGCAATGTTGAATTTATTATTCCTTGAAAATGTCATCGACATTCATATATAACTGCTGATTTTCATTTAATGAAAACTTTCAGTGTGAGGGCGCGGAACCTTTATTGAGTGTCAAACATTTATTTGTTTATTCATTACCTGCACATAGTGCCCTTTTATAGTAGACTATAGGGATCATCAAATGCCATTAAAGAAATGCTTTGACCAATTTGTCAAAAGTTTCACATATAAGATATATTTTCTTACTCATAGTCAATTAGTTTATTGTGATATACATCCTAATGAACAGGCAAAGATGCTTTGATGACGATGTCAAAGACGCTGATTAATAATAAGTTGATATTTAATCGATCGAAAATAATCAAACAAGAGAAGTGTATTTATCTTTTGTAGTGCTTAACGTGAGACGAATCGATTGAGCCTACAAAAAAAAAATCGCAGAATAAGCCTGAATGAGAAAAATGACACCAAGATACGTCAAAAACTCAAGGGTTATATTCGACTAAATTTTCGATTAAATGTCAAATGCTTCTTAAGGTGAAAGTTCATTGAGCACGTAAACATAATGTTGCCACCCACTCGAGCCACTCGCTAAAGCACCCTCTCGAACCACCCAACAAGGCGGAGCACAATGTTATGTGCATCGGCCAAAAATAAATCATCATGTTCCATGTATACCTCCACCCACAAAATTATGTAGTCTGTATTACTAGCACACGTTTCATACAAAGGTATTTCTGTGGATATGAATTCATCAACAACTTAATAAAACCTCGAAATCATTATTTTATTTCATTTGGTAGTGAAAACATGTTTTTTGACCAAAATTATAAGCATTTTTCACACCATGCGTGTGTTGTTTACTTTTTTGGCAGTTTTCTCCTCTCTTCTCTCGCTTCTCACGGACGGTGAAAGTTGCCATCAGTATGCATTTTCTACAGTCAATTGTACTGTAGGGGGACTGGGGGTAGTTTGCCCATGTTAAGGAAAACAGCAATTTTATATGTAAAAACATTATTTTATGCTCTTTTTTAATGATGGTCGGATAAACAAACATTTTTTCTATCAAATAGTAGAAACAGCTGTCCATTTTAGCTTTTATGAGTTTTATAAATCATTTTTTAAAAAATGCTTGCTTAACTGCATAGGGGAACTGGGGGTAATATGGCCATAGGGGGCAAAACGCGCCACCCTCGATTTGGACAAACGGTGTGGTTTAGAATACTTTTTTTCATCCTAGCTTCTAGCAAATGGATAAAAATGCTTCTATAGATAAATTTTTATGTGTTTTTCTCAAGAAAATCGATAAAATCGTATAAAAACGTTTTTCGCTGTTTTCGTTGCAATTTTGTGCGACTTTCGAGATAATTTTTTAGGTCGATATATAACCAAATTTTTAAAACTATCGCCGAGAGCCAAATTGTGCACTGTCATAGTTTGTATTACATGCAAAAAATATGTTAAATTTGTCCTAAAAAAGCTTATCGAAGGACCTAAACTTTAATCAACTCTGGGGGCAAAACGCCCACCCCTATTTCATAACACCAAAACAGCCGTTGGAATTCAAATTCTACCAAATGTAATGCCATATTGAAGTTACGCGCAATTTGAAACCTTACAAATGTACATTTTTCGCATCAGCATGTATACTATTATTGAACAATAACATCTGAACAAACGCCCAGATGTATGCAACCTATAAACAAGCATGATTGTGTGTGTTCGTTTACAGCATGGCTAACGCCGAACTGAAGCGGGGCGTTTTACCCCGCAAAACAATACATATGCAGTTAAGCAAGCATTTTTTTTAAATTAGTTTATAAACCCCAGAAAAGCTAAAATGGATAGTTGTTTCTACTATTTGAAAGAAAACATGTTTGTTTATCCGACCATAATTTGAAAAGAGCACAAAATTATGTTTTTCACATCTAAAATCGCTGTTTTCCTTAACGTGGGCAAATTACCCCCAGTCCCCCTATGTATTGTTTTGCGGGGTAAAACGCCCCGCTTCAGTTCGGCGTTAGCCATGCTGTAAACGTACGCACACAATCATGCTTGTTTATAGGTTGCATACATCCGGGCGTTTGTTCAGATGTTATTGTTCAATAATAGTATACATGCTGATGCGAAAAATGTACATTTGTAAGGTTCCAAATTACGCGTAACTTCAATATGGCATTACGTTTGGTAGAATTTGAATTCAAACGGCTGTTTTGGTGTTATGAAATAGGGGTGGGCGTTTTGCCCCCAGAGTTGATTAATGTTTAGGTCCTTCAATAAGCTTTTTAAGGACAAACTCAACATATTTTTTTCATGTTATACAAACTATGACAGTGCACAAGTTGGCTCTCGGCGATAGTTTCAGAAATTTGGTTATTTATTGACCTAAAATTTGACCTTGAAGATCGCACAAAATTGCAACGAAAATAGCGAAAAACGTTTTTATACGTTTTTTACGATTTTTTTTAGAAAAACACATAAAAATATATTAGGAGAAGCATTTTTATCCATTTTCTATAACCTAGGGTGAAAAAAAAATATTCTAAACCACACCGTTCACCCAAATCGAGGGTGGCGCGTTTTGCCCCCTATGGGCATACTACCCCCAATTCCCCTATAATAGCTGTGTTCAACGAGCTGCTCGAACTTGGTTGCAACCACTTGCGAGTCAGCTTTTGGTGTTCATTGAGCCACTCCAACCTACTTCGAGTCGCTCGGGTTTGTGTTCATTGAGCCGAGTCCAACCAACTCCGAGTCGCTCGAAACAGGTTGGAAGCTAGAGTCCGAGCTAGTTCAACCAGCTCGCAGTAGCTCGTGTTTTTGACGTTTAAAAACGTAAACATTGAGGAAAAAAGCAAAATTCCGAAGCGATACGAATTGTTAAGTGCGCGAATTTTTTTTCACGTGGAATTCCGGTAAATTAGTAAAAAGAGTAAAAAGAGCGTTCATTGAGAAAGCAGCTTGGAGTTGCTCGAAGTAGCTTTGACAGTTATTTGTTGACAAAAAATACGAGCTAGTACAACCAACCCCGAGCAAGTTCGATCAAAGTCATTGAACACAGCTAATATCTTATATTCATTTTTGCTGTTAAATTGCGTTGTACATTGTTTTTCTCACGCATAAACATGTTTTGCAACACTTGTGACATTGGCGCAGTCGGTAGGATGTGTATTTAACTCGATTCGTTTGTGATATGTGAGGTGCTAGTGAAAATTATGGTGTTGGTAAACTTTGTTAGTCAAACAATGGTTAAAACTTATGGACACAGCAAATTGAAGCGTATAGATGGCGGCTATTATGGCAAAGGTGAGCTTTGAATTTACATTTTATGTGGATAGTATTTTGTAAGAATTTTGTACATTTTATGTGGATAGTGGTTGTAAGAATAAATGATGAGTGATCGTGAAAATTGTTCAAATAAAGTGCCAAGCATTATTTCGAAACGCGGTAATCTGTACCTCGTCGATTTTGGAGGACGAAAAAATGCAAAATGCACAACCACTCCCCTTCGCCACCCCCCTTAAAGCAGAAACGAAAAAATACAAGCTTGTTGCGAGGCGGAGTTGCCCTCCTCGAATTTTACTGGAGATTGCTTAGCGCAAGAGCTGAAATACAGTAGTGAACTGATGTTTTGAAACATTGATTTTTCAGTGTAGAAATACATTAGTAACCTGATATTTTGAAACATTGAACTGGGACTCGGAAAAAAAATAACAAGGTTGTTGTGAGATGGTGTTGTCCTCCACGAATTTGACTTGAGATCGCTTAGCGCAAGGGATGAAGTACAGTAGTGAATTGATGTTTGAAACATTGATTTTATAGCAAAAAAAAAAAACAGTAGTATATTGATATTTCGAAATATTAAACAGATACGCAAATTTGAGTTTTGATCGCTTAGCGTAAGGGATGAAGTACAGAAGTCAGCTGATGTTGTGAAACATCGATTTTTCACAGTTCTGCTTGGCATAGGGTTGATATGAAGAATTAAAAAAAAAAATCAGTTACACTTGAGCTGTCGTGACTGATTTGTACGAGTATTCGTTTCGTTTGTTAATAAAAAAAATGAGTTCAAATATACCAAAAATGCAAATTTTTACTGGAATAGCGGCTTCAAGATTTACAGATGACAATAATTATTAACTATATTTGATGGATGGAATTTGTTCAAACTTATTGTATTTTGGTTTTGCCGGCTGAACGGGCGATAGCTGAACATATGCTTATAATATCAAAATGTTATGAAGATGAATTCATAGTCGAAATTCACTCGTCTCTCAAAAACTAAACAAATAAATAAACATTTTGTCTAAATATTTAATAGTATTGAATTTGATTTATTCACTTATTTCACAACAACAATATATATGACTATTTTTTTATCTATTCCTCTTATTTGCAAAACTAAACTTTAATATGAGCACCAAATTGATTGAAGATAATAATATGGTGTTTGCTCAATACAATACAGATGAGCGGATGCCTGTTTGATGCTTATGAGTATTAAAATGAAATGCAGAGCGAGTGGGCTACTGCTAGCAATACAGATGAGCGGATGCCTGTATGATGCTTATGAGTATTATAAAAAAAAAGCAGAGCGAGTGGGCTACTGCTAGTACAGATGAGCGGATGCCTGTATGATGCTTATGAGTATTAAAATGAAAAGCAGAGCGAGTGGGCTACTGTTAGCAATACAGATGAGCGGATGCCTGTATGATGCTTATGAGTATTATAATAAAAAAAAAAGCAGAGCGAGTGGCGACTGCTAGCAGTACAGATGAGCGGATGCCTGTATGATGCTTATGAGTATTAAAATGAAATGCAGAGCGAGTGGGCTACTGCTAGCAATACAGATGAGCGGATGCCTGTATGATGCTTATGAGTATTATAATAAAAAAGCAGAGCAAGTGGGCTACTGCTAGCAGTACAGATGAGCGGATGCCTGTACGATGCTTATGAGTATTAAAATGAAAAGCAGAGCGAGTGGGCTACTGTTAGCAATACAGATGAGCGGATGCCTGTATGATGCTTATGAGTATTAAAAAAAAAAAAAAAAGCAGAGCGAGTGGGCTACTGCTAGCAGTACAGATGAGCGGATGCCTGTATGATGCTTATGAGTATTAAAATGAAAAGCGAAGCGAGTGTGCTATTGCTAGCAATACAGATGAGCAGATGCCTGTATGATGCTTATGAGTATTATAATAAAAAAAAAGCAGAGCGAGTGGGTAGAGCCTGGTAAGCTCCATCCAAGATAATTATGTTAAATCAGCATTTAGAATTCAAAACCATAGAACATGTGAATTTCGTTATCGTGAGAAGTAGATCGGAAGTTTTCTGGTTCTTGTTGTTTCACTGATTGTTCAGGAGCCTGGTAAGCTCCATCCACGAACATTATTCAAGGACAGCATTTGAAATTATTGGTTTGTCTGTGATGTAAATTTTGTTATTGTAGGAAGTTGCTAAGAAGTTTTCTGGTTTTGTTGCTTCACAGATTCTTCTGGAGCCTGGTAAGCTCCATTCAAGAAAAGTATTGAAGATCGGTGTTTGGTTTTAGAATATGTAAATTTCATTATTGTAGGAAGTTGCCAAGAAGTTTTTTGGTTTTGTTGCTTTACGGATTCTTCTGGAGCCTGGTAAGCTCCATCCAAGTATTCAAGATCAGTGTTTGGTTTTAGAATATGTAAATTGCATTATTGTAGGAAGTTGCCAAGAAGTTTTCTGGTTTTGTTGCTTTACGGATTCTTCTGGAGCCTGGTAAGCTCCATCCAAGTATTCAAGATCAGTGTTTGGTTTTAGAATATGTAAATTGCATTATTGTAGGAAGTTGCGAAGAAGTTTTCTGGTTTTGTTGCTTTACGGATTCTTCTGGAGCCTGGTAAGCTCCATCCAAGTATTCAAGATCAGTGTTTGGTTTTAGAATATATAAATTTCATTATAGGAAGTTGTCAAGAAGTTTTCTGGTTTTGTTGCTTTACGGATTCTTCTGGAGCCTGGTAAGCTCCATCCAAGTATTCAAGATCAGTATTTGGTTTTAGAATATGTAAATTTCATTATTGTAGGAAGTTGCCAAGAAGTTTTCTGGTTTTGTTGCTTTACGGATTCTTCTGGAGCCTGGTAAGCTCCATCCAAGTATTCAAGATCAGTGTTTTGGTTTTAGAATATGTAAATTTTGTTATTGGAGGAAGTTGCAAAGAAATTTTATGGTTTTGTTGCTTCACAGATTTCTCTAGAGCCTGGTAAGCTCTATTCAAGAAAAGTATTGAAGATCGGTGTTTGGTTTTAGAATATGTAAATTTCATTATTGTAAGAAGTTGCCAAGAAGTTTTCTGGTTTTGTTGCTTTACGGATTCTTCTGGAGCCTGGTAAGCTCCATCCAAGAAAAGTATTCAAGATCAGTGTTTGGTTTTAGAATATGTAAATTTCATTATTATAGGAAGTTGCTAATAAGTTTGCTGGTTGTGTTGCTTCACGGATTCTTCTGGAGCCTGGTAAGCTCCATCCAAGAAAAGTATTCAAGATCAGTGTTTGGGTTTAGAATATGTAAATTTTGTTATTGTAGGAAGTTGCCAAGAAGTTTTCTGGTTTTGTTGATTTACGGATTCTTCTGGAGCCTGGTTAGAATATATTAATTAGGTTATTGTAAGAAAATTTTCAGAAATATTCTGGTTTTTATTTTTAGTGCTTCGCGGATTCTTTCGGAGCCTGGTAAGCTTTATTAAAAAAAAGTATTTAAAATCAGCGTTTGATATTATTTGGTTGCAGCATATGTAAATTTTGTTATTGTAAGAAATTACTAAGAAGTTTTCTGGTTTTATTGTTTTATTATTTCCTCTGGAGCATGGTAAGCTTAATTCAATTGACTGAAAGATTTCTGATTTTGTTGTTTAATGGATTCTTCTGGAGTGTGGCAAACTTATTGTAAGAAGTTGATCAGAAATTTTGTGGTTTCGTTGCTTCACGGATTCTGTTGGAGCTTGGTAAGCTCCTTCCGAGAAAAGTATTCAAAATCAGCGTTTGAAATTACTGGGTTGTCTTGTGGGTTTTAGAATATGTGAATTTCGTTATTGTAATAAGTTGATAATAAGTTTTCAGTTTGTTGCTTCACGGATTTTTTGGAGCTTGGTTAGTCCTTCTAAGAGAAATATTCAAAGTCAATGTTGAAATTATTGTATTGTAGAACTTTCAAATTTTGTTGTTGTGAGAAGTTGATCACATATTTTTGGTTTGTCACTTCAAGGATTGTTTTTGCAGCCTGATAAGCTCCATCTAAAATAAGTATTAATAATCAGCGTTTGATATTATTACGGCTCACAACATATTAATTGCGTTATTGAAGAAATTTTCTGGTATTGTTGCTTTAAAAATCTTCTGAAGCCTGAGATTCTATCTTGGTAAGAATTCTAAATCTGCTTTTGAGTTATTTGTTTGAAGAATATGTAAATTTCGTAGATGTAGGGAGTTGATAGGAAGTTTCTTAATTTTGTTGTTTTAAGGTTTATTTTTAAGACTGGTAAGCTCAATCCATGAAAAGTTAGCAAAAATAGCGAATGAAATTGTAGATTGGTAGAACATGTAAATTTTGTTATTGTTTAAAAATGATCGAGTGTTTCTGCTCTTGTTGCTTCAAAAAAAAAAAAATTCTGGATCTTGGTTGGTTCCATCCAAGAAAAGTATTATAAATCAGCAGCTGGATTTTTTTAGATGTGAAACATATATTTTGTATTTATTGATACATTTGGAAGTTACAGGTAGTACGGCGTATTATTTAAATAGCCCTTGGAAGTTATCAGATATATGATTGGTGATTCAAGTTGAAGCTCATGTACATTCGGCTAATTTAGAATAATGATAGAAATTTGTCTACAGTTTGTTCATGGAAAGGCAGATCATGTTAAGTTCGTTAAAGTTGAAAGCTATTGTAGCTGCTGATCTAGTTGCTCGAAGTAGGTTATGTTGGGACTCCAAGCAGTTAAGGGTTCGTCCATAAATGACGTAGCTTTTTAGGGGGGAGGGGGGTCTTCACGAATTTGTGACGATGTGTGACGAGGGGTAGGGAGGGGTCCTAGGTAGTGGACGTAGCATTTCGAATCATGTCAGTAAAAAGAGAGGCGCAGAAAAAATGACATATAATTATTTTTTATCAAACTTCATTTTTGTTTGACTTGTAAACTTGGGTTATAAAATGATGATTCGGCTTCGAAACATTCATATGACAAAGTTGAAAAAAAACCTAAGAAATTTTAGATTTTCTTGATAAATTCAATCAAACAGATTTTTAAAGCTCCAAATAATTATGTAAATATTATATTATATTCGTGTCAAAATAATAAATTCATAAATAAACCAAATCAAAGTTTAATAAATTAATTATATATCAATGCTTTAACTACTTGGAGCACATTGTTTTCTCCTTTGTTAACAAGTCATAAAGTCAGCCGATTTCAAGAGAATAAAATATGTTCTTTTCTGCAAATATTACATGAAACAATATATTTATACCGTGTATTATGCATTCAATGTTGCAGGAGATCTAACTCAATCAACTCATCGATTTGTTTTGATGTATCAATGCTCTTGATGGAATAGCCTGAATATTAATGAGGACAACAGATTCGAGTGATATCGAAATTGCCCTATCATTCAATTTTATTGATCACTCGGTAATTTGAAGTTTTTTTATTATTTAACTGTTTCATTATAGGTTGTGTGGGTTTATTTTAGTATGGGGAACGATAATGAAGTTCAGCGGAAATATTAATAGAGATAAATAATTTGTATAACAATTTTTTCTAAACATTCCAAATATTTGAAGTGTAATCTTTTCTATATCTGGCCACTGATTGCTAAATGGATTTGAATTTGGATAACAATGACGAAGATGCATTTCGAATTAATATATTTTATTGTTCATTTTCATTGAAATCTATTTCCTAACAAAGAATAATAAAAAAACAATGCTCTAATAAAGAAATTTATGTTCAATAAACTAAAAGATATATTGTACCCTAACTCAACAGTAACGAGCTTCATCAATCCAATCAAATATTTTTTTACATTTTCTTGAGTAAACTTGTTTGTCTTGGTAACAGCAGCAAAAGTAATACAATTTAACCTATATCAAACTGGACACCAAATTTATGTAACAGCAAATATGTTTATTTGAAATTGTTTTCCAAATTATTTTTGAGCGCTACTGTATATCAAACTGGTAGATTAGATTTTCCTTACATTTTAGTCAGTAATTAATATATTTTGTATTGAACTTCTGAATTCCAATTTTTTGTTTCAATCCAATCGCAGAGGAAAACAAATGAAAAAATGTAGAGGGGGGGGGGGTTCTTGATATGCTACGTATTTTCCAAGGGGGGGTATCAGCATTTGTGATGAAATGCTACGAGGGGGGAGGGGGGTGTAAAAAATCAGTGAAAAAATGCTACGTCATTTATGGACGGCCCCTAAGGTATAAAGTATTAAACTAATACACATTGTGATTAAATTTTCCTAATAAAATTGAAACTTACTTATATAAAAATAAATCTTGATTTGATAAGAATTAAAACCTTCATTAAAATAAATGGTGTGTTAAAAAAAAATCTATTAAATTTGAATACAACAAGAATGAAAAGATTGTTTTATTATTTTGAATTTAGCATCCTTTAAATGTGAAATGTTACAAGAATAATCTCTTTTCAACAAAATGTTCTCATAAGTTTGTTTTAATCCGACAAACACAATAACTTGTTTAGATGATTTGGATTGTGAGAAATAAGTGGATATTGTATATAATTAAGAAAACTAAAAGTTCAAATTAGAGTTTTAAACTAAAACAGAGTATATATGTATGTATTTAAACAATGTTAATTATGAAACCTTCAAAATTTTAGATTTATTTAAGCAATTAAGTTAATACGGTTGAGTATAGTTTGATGGATGGAGATTTTGCATTAATTGTTTTTGAAATTTGATCAATATTCGGAATTATTTTGAAGGATTTTGGTTGAGTAGGGATTAGTATTATTATTTTTTGTGAATTGTAAAATTATCCTGATTGAATGACAAATATTAAAAAAAATATGATAGATACAAAAGCAAGTGTATTGAAAAAAAGAAGCAAATTAAAAATATTCTGACCATCAATGTGCAAGACTCAAATGAAAAAAAAAAACTTTTGTCACATATAAACTGACTAAAGCTTGTCTGAAGAGTAGAGAAGGGAGCGAATGTAGTAATATAGAGTAATTTGAGAAAATAATAATTCGTTTGTTATGATAATTTGAAACATTCATATGAAAGAATTACAAGTTCAATTAATCTTAGAAGATTGTACAAAATATACTAGTGCATTTCTATCAGTGTCATTATGACCATTACTAGAGCGGATTAGCGTTCGCTTGAATCACAAATAAAGGAGAAAACGAACATGAAGATGCATACCAACAAGAACGGATGCCAAGTGGCTGAACTGAATGAATACAGAAAAGAGAGAGATCGATTGAACTACAACTGGTGGCGGCAAATGGAACGACGGTAACGACGAATCGAAGGAGCAAAAGAGAGGGAAAGTATTCGGCATCGCGTTCGCAGTGAGAGTTCTTCAGTCTATTAGCGAATTTTGACGCGGACGGGTGCGCAGTGAATAAATTATTTATTTTGTATTTGAAAAATGTTACGATAGTTTTATTTGAAAGAAGGAATACGACAGTACACCTTTTGAGTATTATGGAATTGTAAAATACGTGGTTGTAGCAAGTGTATGAATATCTAAACAATTTAAATTTCAAACGTAAAAACTGACATCACTTTCAATCAGTGAGAGCGGCGCATCCGATTCATAAACAAAGTTGGCTCAGTGAATTCGCGTTCCGGTGCTGTTTTTGAGCACAAATTGACGAATATAAGTGATTTATTGCTCCCAGGAGCATCGTGCGTGAAAAATCAAAGTGTTTTAGGTATCGCATTAGATTTTTGAATTGCTACGGTGAGTAGAAATACGATTAGAAATGAGTTTTTGAACGGGCACCAAAAAGCCAGCAAACAATATCGCGGTGTGTGAAGAAGAAGTGATTCGGTAGTGCGTGGTATTTTACAACACAAATCACAGCAATTTCTACGTGTTTCCATTCAAAATCTAGTAATTTGTGAAAAACACATTATGGAATGCTTTCAGTTAAGAAAACACCCCTCTACAATAAGATTAGTAACTTCGAATAATCATTTTTTGTGATCACTCTCGAATGTGGAAAGTGAAGGGGGGGAGTAAAGTGCCATATTAGAGACCATTTTGGTACTCAAGGAGATATGTCCTTAAAGTAATTAAATTCTTTTCGATCAAACGTCCATTCGACAAAATGTCCATTTGACTAAACGTAGTTTCGACTAAATGTCATTCGACCAAATGTCTTAGATTCCTCTACCAGAATTGCAAAACTTCTGGAGGAATCCAATGATTCCCAGTATTTATTTCTCCTTCCACAATCTCAAAACAAAATAGCAAATTATTGAAACAACAGCATTTCCACCACAATTTTTTGATTCCTACAAACTGCTGATATGTCAAATATCCGAAGAATAACCCAAGCATTCTCTTCGCATTTGCATAGTGTCAGAATTCTTATCCAAATCATCAAATAACGATTCGAAGTCAATGAACTTCTAAAATTCCAAGATTTCTACAACATTTCAAAGGGTATATAGGAATTTGATGATGAACTCATACTGCAACCCAGTATTCCTGCTAGAAATTTGGAACTCAAGAACTAGTATGGGGAGATCCCCCAGTACCGGACAGCACCTAATACCGGACAAAGTCGAAAAGTGGAGAAATCATGGTTCAGATTATTCAGATGGTGTATTAGAAGAAAAGAGAGCTATTATGGAGAGTAATGTTTGCGTAGAAAGTAGAGGTGTTTGAAAATCATTAATAAATTGACGTATCGCCATATATTTGGACCTTATTAGTAATTATTTTAAAAATGGCAAAATAGTTTAAATCACGCAAGCATAACCGAATACAATCATAATTTTAAAGTAAGAATATATTTTGTACCGTATTTAAACCATATTTAAATTTGAGCTCATTTGGATGAACACTGAGACTGCACAAGCCCTTTAAAGTTTATATGGGAATTACTATGGGAAAAGCAAGCAATTCATTCAATTGGTCATAGTGTTTGCCCATGTGCTCTTGGGGTAATAATCAGCTACAACTTTGCCAAAGACCGTTTTTAAATCGGGCGCCCCAGTAATTAGTAATTGATTTTTGAATGAGTTGTAAAACTTCGGCTATAATTATTGGGCTGATCTGCAGGCATCACTGGATTTATGCAGTAAAACATAGTAGCCATGATTTGTGCGTGCTATCTTTCGCACCAGGTGCAGCAATGTTGCCTGTTCAGAAGTTAAATGAGCACTGCTGAAGAATTTGTGACTGGATATAAATCAATAACTAATTACTGAGGCATCCGATTTGAAAACGGTCCTCGGCAAAGTTGTAGCAGATAAATGTATCTCACAGTATCAACGTAGCTCTAATCCCCGAAGGCACATGGGCAAACACTATGACCGATTGAATGAATTGTTTGTTTTTCTCATAGTAATTCCCATATAAACTTCAAAGGGCTTGTGCAGCCTCAGTTTTCATCCAAATGAGCTCAAATTTAGGGAGGACACTCAGAATCTGATCTAGAATCGAATGAGTGGTGTGGAGCAAAAACAACCACTATAAACCACAGGAACAATAGACTTCCAACAGTAATTCGAATGTGTTACAACTGTAATTGCAGGAAATTCTACCAAAAACCCAGGAGAAATGTTTTTGAAATCGTGAAATTTGCTATTGGAATTAGAATATTTCTGTCGCAATACCAGAATGCCTTCCAAAATACATACAAAAATTTTCACCAGAAATTCCATCAAACCTAACAAAGTTCCTTGATCAAATAAGGATTTCCTCCCGAATTTCCAGATTTCATGAAATCTACCGTAAAATATCCCCTGAAATCCCAGAACTTTCATTCAAATTCAGTACTCCCGAAGATTCAGAATCCTTACCGGAAAAACTTCTTGCTGAGCTTCTTAATATAAAATCTGTATTCTAATGGTAGTTGAGCTTGAACATGATTGGCCTCCCGTGGTTGCTACTCCAGTATCGCTAGATCAGCAACACTTACACAAGAATTCAACTAGATGACCACTTGGGACTTACAGTCACTCTCAGTGTATAAATGCTGGTGATCTTCTATTTTTAAGCAACAATGGTGCATTTAATTCTTGCGCTCTTTTGACCGGATATACCTTTGCATCTACGCCAGTTCTACACCGGGAGTGTTTGAGTATTGGGGAAAAGGCAATTTAATGGCAGAGAGGCTTCCTTTGGTTAGCAGACTGCCTATGTATCAGGCACAAGGAAATATGTGCTATAATGATGGGAAACGGTTTCTTGTCCGTCTCTAGTTCTAGTGATTGCTATGAATAAATAATTTACTTGCGATAGATTAACAGTGGAAGATAGAAGCTAGTGAAAGATGCAATAACAAAGTACGAAAAAATTAAAGGGTCTGGGATTTAACCCATGACCTTCTGCTTATGCAGCAGAAGCGGTAGCCATTAGACCACCGACCCCGTCTATAGAACCTGAATTACAACAGTAGTTGTAACGAATGTCTCACATTTCTCACTGGAATACCCAGAAAGATCTCCGGAATCGCGAATTTTCTACGTATCGAAATCCCAGAATTACTTTGGCACCAACTTTTCAAAAGGGCGTACAACATATTCGTTTGAATCTGAAGAGCGCATTTGAATCCTCATACGCATTCCAACCCCACTATCGCTGAGAATGGTTTTTGCTGAAGTAATTAAATCAGTATCAGTACGCTGCACAAGGAAGTTAAAAGGAGTTGGTCACAAAAGCAATTACTCTCTTTTGAAAAATTGGTGCCACTTCCATGTTATTTTATATTTTTTATTAATTTATATAATCATGAATATCAATCAGAACCGCAGGATTCCAACCAAATACCTAGATATTTATACCACGATTTCAAAAAAATTCCCATTAAGATTCCAGGACTTCCGTCTAAATTCCAGAACTTCTTTCTAAATCCAAGAATTTGTCAATTTGAGAGGTACAGTTGGGAAAATTGCCAAAAATTGGACGTTTCTACAAAGAGCTCTTTTGGATTGGTACTTTATTTCCTACTGCATACTACGGTAGAAAAAAAAATCTCGACCATTCCTATAAAGTAGATTTACACGCATAAAATAAGGTGAGTACTTCTCATTTCAGGTGCATAGACCCTATAGCTAGTCATGAGTAACATCCATCATAATCTTGTGTATACCCATTTGTTGCATATTTAAAGACGCTTAGTGCATACTTTCGGGCATATGATCACTAGCCAATGAATGATTAATCATAAAAAACAGTGATCAAATGGATTTGGCGATGCTGTCTTGAAGTATGCAACGAATATGTCATACACGTGAAAATAATTGACTTTACTTATGATTGGAGAAAACTCCAAAACGAAAAACTTGTTGTCTCAACCTCACACTCTGTTTCAAAAGATAAAATGCTAGGGGAGTATAAAATACTTCAGAACTACTTTTTCAAATCGACGTAAATAGTCCATCACAACCTAATCCATCTTCTAAAACTGCTTTCAAATGAATCCACTTTTTATTATTTTTTTTTCATCGTGTACTTCGTTTAAATTTTCCATGAAATCAGCTCGCGTTCAAAAACTAGGAAGTTTCTAATATTTCCCATAAAAAATTGATGACAAAATGATACACAAGTTTATTTAATTACTAACGACGTTTTTGTAGAAGTGTACAATCGACTCCAGTAGTGTTTTGTTTTGATTCGTGCTTACGTCGTCTTGTCTCTCCAGATAACGGAGCGTCGTAAGGTTTCGAAAGTTGAGTCGTTTTATAAATCCGGAAATTGAACGTTTTAAACCTGAAAACCGAGTATGTTCAAAGTGAAATGTGCAGAAATTTGTTGCGATATACGATGAATTCATAATGTGAGTTTGTTTATTATTCAGAGATGTTTTGTTTGTTTTGTTTTGTTTCAGTAGTGTTGGACAAAATTTCGATTCTCACTCCAGCCTACTTTTTGGATTACATTTAGGTCCCATAACAGCTGTGCAAAATTTCAGCTCGATTGGTGAAGCTATATTTACGCGCCAGTCGTTCAAAGTTTGTATGGGAAAACTTACTTTTGCAAAGAAAAATCGTCAGAGGTCGCGCATTGACCTCTATAAAAAAAATCTGAGCGCAGACCTCGATAGGTATTTCAACGATGAAGAATATTGCCGAAGACCGCGAAACAATCCGACACTTGTGAAAAAAGTTATTCAATGAAAACCTATTGGCAAGGCGACGTTGATTAACACGTAAAAGAATAACAATAATAACAAAATTGGGCAAAATTTCTGAAAAGTATATGCCTGATAACTTTTTTCACTGGCATCGGATTGCTTTGCGGTGTTCGACAATGTTGTTCATCGTAAAAATACCTATCTAGATCTGTGTTCAGAATTTTTATGGAGGACAATGAGCGATCTCTGGCTATTTTTCTTTGCAAAAGTGAGTTTTCCGATAGTTAATCCCATAAAAACTTTGAACGGCTGGCGCGTAAATATAGTTTCACCAATCCGCCTGAAATTTTGTACAGGTTTTATGGGACCTAAATGCATTATAAAAAGTGGACTGGAGCGGGAATCTTATTTTTTCATATAACCATATAACCGTGTCCCAGGCTACTAACCAGCTCTGTAAAAGTTTTAAAAACCACCGAAACATTACATATATGTATAACTTTACAATTGGATTAAATGTAACAATTGAGGTAAAATTTTCAAAATAAATACACGTCTTCTTGGTGAGAACACAACTCACGAGTCCCAATTATCATTGTGGGATATAGAATCCACTGCGTTGGAAAGTGATAAAAGGATTGATCACAGCAAGCGATTTTATACCTTCAAATGTCTGTCATCTTGTCGATATTGTGCTCTGCAAGATATATCCACGTAATGCGATTATCTGAAAATGTCGATATACCGTCGCAGTGATAATGAAAATCACCAAATGTTTCAGATTTAGCAAATTTGAAACATTTGTGTCCTTGAAGGGCGAAAAAATCCAAGCCTACTTGATATTTGACGTTGCGTTTGAATTGCGCGCATATCTTCTGCGCGTTACCGCCGCCGCTGGATGTGGATTTAATATAAGCGCCGCAATATTGGTTTCCCTTAGTAACACGCTCCTGTCACTTGCATACTAGATGATGCATGCTCTGCAACCCAACCCCCCCCGCGAAGTGACAGATAACGCAATTTTCACGTACCTACTTGCAGCGTAAACAATGGGGCCATCCACCGCTGCCGGCACGATTTTTCACTATGGGAGATCGGAAATTTGTTTCGTTGTTGACGGGTGCAGAACAACGAATGGAATGAAATGAAATAAGGGCGAATCCGATTTTTTCTTCATGCAATGAAAATAAACTTAATGAAAGCACCAAGTTTTGACACCAAATGAATTAAACGCGCATTAAATCGTTCGGTGAAACGATTAATTGACTTGTTAGTGCTTAGTTTAGCTGGAAATACTGTTTCATACAGTGATAATAGTACATTTATTTTTGGCGAACGTGTTTTATCGCTTAACGGAGTAAAGTTATCGTCCACGCATTGTTCATCCGGTGAACATTCGTTCACTGGATATGGTCTAATACACCGGTGTACTAAATTCACTCGGTCTGAGAATTGTGACACTTGAGCGGGGCACGCATCCGTGTGCTCCTAACGTGTTCTGGACCTGCTCAAGTGTCACAATTTTCAGACCGAGTGATTTTAGTACACCAATGGATAAGTAATTTTATGTAAACGCATACGGGCAGAGCGGAAAAGAAAAAAAAGTCGACAAGAAAAGAAGACCGTGGATGAATCCATTGCATGAACTATCCAGCTTTTCAAGAGCGGTAATGGCCTTCAAAAGTTACCTACTTTCTGGTAGGGATCCATCAGTTTGACGTGTGGCTTGAGTCCGTTCAATCGACGTTGTACTTAATTCACTCGGTCCAAAAATTTTGACACTTCAACAGCAGCTTACAAAAAAGTGAGTAAATTAATGGTGATATTAGCGCTCGTAAAAAGCTTGATAGTTCAACGAATAAGCTTATCTGATTGAAGCTTAGACATTTGGTGGTGAGTATGAGAAAAAAAAGTGTTCAAATTCACAAAGAAAAATGTGCTGCGAGTAAAAGGCTGAATATGAACTACATAAAATTGATTTTCAAGCTGATAAATTACTAAGAAAATAAACTACTAATTGAACTTTAACACTTCACTGCACTTTGGCAAAAGAAAAATCCTTCCACGAATAAAAAAAATGTGACATAAATCATCATATATGTCTAAGGAATTATTCAAATACAACAGGACCAATTTTAAGCCCCCTCCCTTCGCCAAGTAACAGATTATCTATGGATTTTGTTTTTGCATGGCCCGTAACAGACCCCCTTCCTCTTCCTGTTGCGTTACGTAATATTTTACAATCCCCAACATGGAGAAACGCAGACATATTTGACATCTTTTGAGTTACCAAGCGATCAAAACATAATTTCGAAAGCAAAGAATCGGTTACTATAAGCATCTTTCAGCATGTCTTTGTGCGAACCACATCACACCACTATTCAAAACCCGCTCGTGGGTCGTACAAAATCTTCCCGAGGACCGCACAAAACTTTTTCAGTTTGATGATCACTGATGAATAATGATATTACAAATGCCAAACAAAAATAATAGTAAAAAGAATATGTCCGTTAAGCATCATTTTAATTTGCGCCCTATTTCGAGCACACTCCATGATTTCATTGAGTTTGACAGTACCACGGACCAAAATTTTTCGGTACACTGACATTGTATGGCAGCTGTCATGATGCTCCCGGGTTGTAGCAACCATACACTCAACTTTCAAATGCATTTCTCGATTACTTTTTCAAATCGACGTAAGTAACTTTCATATGGTTTTGAGAAAATTAATTCAGAAGAATCACAACCTGTCTTTTAAAACTGTTTTAAAATTAATCAACTTTTTAATTTTTTTTCGCCGTGTACATCGTTTAAATTTTGCATACATTAAGCTCGCGTTCAAAAACTAGGGAGTTCCTGTTATTTCCCACAAAAAAAATATTACAAAATGATAAGCCGATTTATTCAGTTACTTTCGACGTTTTTCTACCAGTGTAAAATCGGCTCAAGTAGTGTTTTGTTTTGATTCGTGGTTAAGTCACTTTGTCTCTCCATACAGCGGGGCGGCGAAAGTAGTGGTTAGGTTGCGAAAGTAGTGGTTAGGTTGCGAAAGTTGAGAATCTTACTTTCGTCGTTTTGTAAATCCGGAAATTAAACGTTTTAAAAGTGAAAAATCGAGTTGGTTCAGAGCGCAACGTGTAGAATTTCGTCTGCGAAACACGTAGAATCGATAAAGTAAGTTTGTATACTTTTTTGACTTGAGTCTGTTAGAATAAGTTTTCGAGATTTCATGATTTTTTTAAGTTGACCAATTTTTGCGCGTTCAAGTCTTTACGTCATTTTTCTTGAGATCTTCGAATATCTGATTATGGTCTACTTATCAACTTCATCGACGACGACAACCTTTCCAATCTTCAATCCAGCCTTCTTCTTCTTTTTTTTTTGGCATTACGTCCTAACTGGGACAAAGCCTGCTTCTCAAATTAGTGTTCTTATGAGCACTTCCACAGTTATTAACTGAGAGCTATATTTTGGACCCCTATATATTTTGGACCCCCTGGCCCATTTTCCTGCAAATTTATCAGTTTCAATCGAAAGACCAACTCAATTCGCATGCCATTTAGAAAGAAAGGACTATTCCGCACTTCCATCAAACGTTTGTACATAGCAAATGTGTTTATTTCACCTGAAATTAATTTTATTTAATCGGTTCATCCAAGCAACCGTTACAACACGTTACACACAGAAGTTGAAGCCGTCAGAAATTTTTCAAATGTAAACAAAAACTTTTTTCAAATTGCCGAGCTAAAGGTGTAGAATTTCTTCGGTTTTCTATTGTCAATCGATTGATTAGACTATGGGCAAGTATATTTTACAATCAGTGTCGTGGACTTTGTTGCCAAACGATAAAAAATGCCGGGGGTCCAAAACATATACTTTGAGGGTTCAAAATGTATTGGTGTGTCCAAAATAATGAAAAACAGTGCTTCACAATTCAATTATTTTCGACGTTTTTTTAACCCTACATGACCGTATGGGCATTTTTATCTCGTAGAGGAAGTTTTTCTCTACATTTTGGTATATTCTTTGACTTGGTTACGCTGTGCAATTAATTAATTGGAACAAAAATCTAAAATCACTTCCTAAGGGGGTCCAAAATACGACCGTTACCCTATATCGTGTGGCAGGTACGAAGATACTCTATGCTCTGGGAATCGAGAAAATTTCCTTTACGAAAAGATCCTCGACCAGCGGGATTCGAACCCACGACCCTCAGCATGGTCATGCTGAATAGCTGCGCGTTTTCCGCTACGGCTATCTGGGCCCCTATTATTAATCCAGCCTATTTTCAACTAAAAGGATGATTCTAAACAAATAATCATAGATCATGCTGTGTGCTAGAACTTGGCTGATAAAAGCACTGTGCTGTCTCTCAATCAATGCATACAAGGTATTCGAAAACACTCCCAAATAAATTAAATTCCATAAGCTCTGAGTCTCGTGGGCCTCGTGGCCGAGCGATTAGTGTCGTCAGGCAGTTAAGCGTATCGTGTCATGGGGTGTGGGTTCGATTCCCGCTGCAGCCGATGAAACTTTTCGTCAGGAATGTTTCTCGGCTGTGCCACTGGAGCATGCTTGTCCGTTGTCTAGTGTTAAGTTACAGTATGTGCAGCTAAATGGCTGAAGACGGTGTCCGTGTCTTAAGTGGATATCTATTTTTCGCACCAATAATGTGTGTAATAGGAGACTTGGCTGCATATCTGTGAATAATTTAAGCATTTCTCATATGGAATGAACATTGTGAACACACGCATAATTTAACATAAAGTATTTTATTTTATTTTTATCTATTCACTCATTCAAATAAGTCATCGGCCGCTTAGTCCCTCCGAAAACGATTTCCCCTCGTTTGGAAAACTCATTCCGCGACTGCCGGATCGTCATCTTGGTAGTCTCCGGTAGTTTCATGTAGAATGCGACTGCCAGCAGCACCATCGGTACCCCGAAAGTCAACATCACTCCTCCGTAGTGGTAAGTGCTCGCGAAATCCCACGAAAATACAACACAAGCGATCAGAATCTGCAAAGCATTCTCCACCGTGTTCACAACACCAATCGAAGCCGCCTTCTTCTTCGTGCTGAAAGCCTCCGAGCAATACGCATCTGGAACGAAGGTAACTCCCAATGAAGCGACCACTTCGTACGCCAGCATGATCGCGATTCCGATGTCCCGATTGAATGAATCATTTGCCAGGTAGATGATCCCCAAAATCACCAGAATAAATCCGCTTCCAAACGTCGATGTGACCATGGTCGCCCTGCGTCCAAATCTGTCGATTACGAATAGAATGATCGTTCCCATGGTTATCCTCACCAGGAGAATGATCACCGCAGCCATACTGTACTGTTCCATTCCGAAGAGCTGATCGAGAAGCCGTAGACGAACCAAATTCAAGGCCATGTTGAACGACAGCACCGACGCAACTTTGCAAAGTGACAGCAAAATCAGAGGTCGAAGGTTTCCATCCTTAAAGATGGATCGAGACCCCTGTTCATCCTCTTCCAACATGGTTCTGAACTCGGTAAGATCATTTCGGATCTCCCATGTTTCAGTGGATTCATTCCGTAGCTTCATCATGCTTTTGACAGCTTCGGCATCGCGTCCTCGCTGCAGGAGAAACACAGGCGATTCGTAGGTCAGGAACTGGGACAACAGTCCTCCCAACACAGTGTACACCAAACCAAGTATACCGATCAGTCGATTCGGGTCCATCCAACCGTAGGTTGCTCCGGGACTGACGCAGCCGAAGGTCAAGGCACCAATCATGAGACAGTATCCCACGGCGGAGACGTTCATGCCTCGAAGTTCTTTGATCGAGGTCTCTCCGCCGTGAATCGGGTAGATCAGGTAGGCCATTCCGTGGGCCAGGCCAAGGAGAGTGCGGGCAAAAGCGACCACCACCAGATGATCCGGTTTGACTATGAGCAGGATGCACGAGACGACCGCCAGCACCATGTAGACTTTCTAGGGAGAATACAGAACTGAAGTTAGATGATGAATTTGAGCCGAGACCTTCGAGCCACTCACCGAGAGAGGCTTCTTTTCATAACGGTCGACCAGAAGATAACCCGCCAGGGTGCCAACAATTGCCGCTATGTAGAAGATCATCGATACCGCTAGGACAAGACTATCGGAGTGATCGAACGTCCACGCTTGGTTTTGCAGGTCCATGTTGAAGATGGTGGAACCGACCATCATACCGCTGGTCAGCAGGGTCATGGCGCCTGGAATGATACACATGTAGTCAGTTAAATGGAACTGAAAATTTAAAAGAATAGCATACTAGAGCCCAGAAGGTCGAGTGAAAGTCCCTCAAATCCAGTTTAGACAGTCGCGAAACGGGTTTGCGATACCCGTCTTCTTGCCATTACATCCTCACTGTGACAAAGCCTGCTTCGCAGCTTAGTGTTCTTACGAGCACTTCCACAGTTATTAACTGAGAGCTTTCTTTGCCTTAGTTGCCATTTTTACATTTATATATCGTGTGGCAGGTACGATGATACTCTATGCCCAGGGAAGTCAAGGAAATTTCCGTTACGAAAAGATCCTGGAACGACCGAGAATCGAACCCAGACACCTTCAGCATGGCTCTGCTTAGTAGCCGCAGACTCTAACCACTCGGCTAAGGAAGGCCTGAGGCAAGCTGAGAATCGTGGGTTCTAATACCGCTGGTTGATCAGTTGGCAAAAAAGCTCCAAGTTAATAACTATGGAAGTGCTCATGAGAACACTAAGCTGAAAAGCAGACTTTGTCCCAGTTGGAACGTAATGTCGGAAAGAAGAAGATGAAGAAAAAGAGCTTCTCACAACCTTTGCTTTTTAAATTTTACTTTGAATCTATTTGATGGCAGCCCTGTCGTCCTGCTTAGTCGCGCTTAGTCGAGACGCGCTTAGTTGGCACATCAGTTGAAAATTCAAGCTGTATCATCGACATCAATCGATCAAGCTGTATCAACGCTCTGGAATAGTTTGACGTTATTATACACAGATCTTTTCGAAATCGGGAGCATCTTTATGCCCTGTAGAAAATCAAATGAAATGTCTCTGTATCAACGCCCTGTAGTTATTTGATCTTATTATGTATATCAGGTGCATCTTGACGCTCTGTAGGACATCAATCGAAACTTTCAAATTGTTTCAACGCCCTAGACTAATTTGCGAGATCTGGAGCATCTTTACGCCTTGTAGAAAATCGATCTAAATTTATGAGCTGTATAAACGCCCTGGAGTATTTTGACTTTGCCCTATGTAGATCAGGTTCATCTCAACGCTCTGTAGGACAACAATTGAAAATTCCAAGCTTTATCAACGCTGTGCAGTAATTTGATATTGTTTCACGTACATCAGATGCATTTTAACTCCTTGTATGAAATAAATCGATCCATCTGTGTCGACGCCCTGGAGTAGCTTGACGTTATTCCACATAGATCTTTGCGAGATCTGGAACATCCCAACGCCCTGTAGAAAATCAATCGAAATGTTCATGCTGTATTATCGTAATGGAGTAATTTGACCTTATTCCATGTAAATCTGGTGCATCTTGACGCTCTGTAGGACATCAATTGTAAATTCCTATCTTTATCAACGCCCTAGCTCTATTCTACACAGCTCTTTGCGAGATCTATAGCATCTGAACGCTCTGTAGAAAATAAATGCAATCCTACGTGCTCCAGGGCGTTGGAGTAATTTGAGCTTATTTCCTGTATATCAGATACAACTTAACACCCTGTAGGACATTTATTGTAAACTCTAAGCTGGATCAACGTTCTGGATTAATTTGACATTTTTACATGTAGATCAGGTGCATGTGACCGCCCTTTAGGGCTCAATTTGATAATTCCAAGCTGTATCAACACCCAGTCCACAAAGATCTTGGCGAGATCTGAAGCATCTTTACGCCCTATAGCAAATCAATCGAATTTTTCTTGCTGTATCTAACCCCTACGGTTATTTGACTTTATCCTATGTAGATCATGCGCACCTCATAGCCCTGTATAACATCAATCGAGATTGTCAAGCTGTATCAACGCTCTGGAGTAATATGATTTTGCCTCAAATAGATGAGCTGATTGGCGCGGTAAATGGCTGGGCATGGCGTACCATTGGTACCTCGTGTACCTGCAGGAATAAAATAGACCCCTTTGTGCGGTCCTTAGCCTCTTGCCCAGCAACTCCTATCCCTACCTCCTCGTGGTACTGGCCGGGGTACGAGTAACCTTGGGGAAGATCGGGTAACCAACCCCCGGTGGGAACTTTGGTCGTATGCTGACAGGGAAGGGGGGGTTTGCTTTTGCAAACCTGGAGCGTCTGTACTCCACGTTAGGAGCGGCTCACAACAGCGTCTGTTCCCCATGTCAGGGGCGGCTGATCATCGTCCGAGTGCCAGAGAAGGACTCTAAGCTAAACTGCGCACTATGGCCCTCCGAACATTTAGGAGGAATGGTCCTCCGGAAATCTAGGGGGTTGGTGTCAGGCCCTGCAAGCCAACCGTAAAAACACATCAGCACAGGAACGTCAACGGGAGAATACGGACCGGAACAATCGGCAAAGACCACAGCGACGAAAATGGACTAGCGATTGTAAACTCGGTACGTGGAACTGCAAATCTCTCAACTTCATTGGAAGTACTCGCATACTCTCCGATGTACTGAAGACCCGCGGTTTCGACATCGTAGCGCTGCAGGAGGTGTGCTGGACAGGAGCATTGGTGCGAACGTTTAGAGGTAATCATACCATCTACCAGAGCTGCGGCAACACACGCGAGCTGGGAACAGCTTTCATAGTGATGGGTGATATGCAAAGGCGCGTGATCGGGTGGTGGCCGATCAATGAACGGATGTGCAAGTTAAGAATCAAAGGCCGATTCTTTAACTTCAGCATAATCAACGTGCATAGCCCACACTCCGGAAGCACTGATGATGACAAGGACGCATTTTACGCGCAGCTCGAACGCGAGTACGACCGCTGCCCAAGCCACGACGTCATCATAGGAGATTTGAACGCTCAGGTTGGCCAGGAGGAGGAGTTCAGACCGCCGATTGGAAAGTTCAGCGCCCACCGGCTGACGAACGAGAACGGCCTACGACTGATAGATTTTGCCGCCTCCAAGAACATGGCCATTCGTAGCACCTATTTCCAGCACAGCCTCCCGTATCGGTACACCTGGAGATCACCTCAGCAGACAGAATCGCAAATCGACCACGTTTTGATCGATGGACGGCACTTCTCCGACATAACCGACGTCAGAACCTATCGTGGCGCCAACATTGACTCCGACCACTACCTGGTGATGGTGAAACTGCGCCCAAAACTATCCGTCATCAACAATGTACGGTACCGACGCCCGCCCCGGTACAATCTCGAGCGGCTGAAACAACCGGATGTCGCCAATGCGTACGCGCAGCATCTTGAGGCAGCGTTGCCGGATGAGGGCGAGCTCGATAGGGCCCCTCTTGAGGACTGCTGGAGGACAGTCAAAGCAGCCATTAACGACGCTGCCGAAAGCGTTGTCGGATATGTGGAACGGAGCTCAAGAAACGATTGGTTCGACGAGGAGTGCCAGGAGGTTTTAGAGGAGAAGAATGCAGCGCGGGCTGCAAGGCTGCAGCATGGTACGCGGCAAAACGTGGAACGATACAGACTGAAGCGGAAACAGCAAACCCGCCTATTCCGGGACAAAAAGCGCCGCCTGGAAGAGGTGGAATGCCAAGAGATGGAGTTGCTGTACCGTTCTCAAGAAACGCGGAAGTTCTATCAGAAGCTCAACACATCCCGCAAAGGCTTCGTGCCGCGAGCTGAGATGTGCCGGGATAAGGATGGGAGCATCTTGACGGACGGACGCGAGGTGATCGAAAGGTGGAAGCAGCACTACGATGAACACCTGAATGGCGCAGAGAACACAGGCACAGAAGGTCAGGACAGCGAAGGCGATGGCTACGTCAGCACAGCGGACAGCGGAAATCAACCAGCTCCCACGATGGGGGAAGTTAAGGATGCCATTCAACAGCTCAAGAACA
Source organism: Aedes aegypti (assembly GCF_002204515.2). Lineage (NCBI taxonomy): Eukaryota > Metazoa > Arthropoda > Insecta > Diptera > Culicidae > Aedes > Aedes aegypti. The sequence continues at coordinate 374,933,005 of NC_035109.1, forward strand.
ACAAAGCCGCTGGCAAGGATGGTATCGGAGCCGAACTCATCAAGATGGGCCCGGACAGGTTGGCCGCTTGTCTGCATCGGCTGATAGTCAGAATCTGGGAAACGGAACAGCTACCGGAGGAGTGGAAGCAAGGCGTTATATGCCCTATCTACAAAAAGGGCGACAAACTGGAGTGTGAAAATTATCGTGCAATCACCATCCTAAACGCCGCCTATAAAGTGCTATCCCAGATTCTCTTCCGTCGTCTATCACCTATAGCAAACGAGTTCGTGGGAAGTTATCAAGCAGGTTTCATCGACGGCCGCTCGACAACGGACCAGGTCTTTTCCGTGCGGCAAATCCTCCAGAAATGCCGTGAGTACCAGGCCCCTACGCACCATTTGTTCATCGATTTCAAGGCGGCATACGATAGTATCGACCGCATAGAGCTATGGAAAATCATGGACGAGAACAGCTTTCCCGGGAAGCTCACAAGATTGATCAGAGCAACGATGGACGGTGTGCAAAACTGCGTGAAGATCTCGGGCGTACACTCCAGTTCGTTCGAGTCTCGGCGGGGACTACGACAGGGCGACGGACTTTCGTGCCTGTTGTTCAATATTGCGCTTGAAGGTGTCATGCGGAGAGCCGGACTTAACAGTCGAGGCACGATTCTCACGAGATCCGGACAATTTGTTTGCTTCGCGGACGACATGGATATTATTGGGAGAAAATTTGAAACGGTGGCAGATTTGTTCACCCGCCTGAAACGCGAAGCAACAAGAGTCGGGCTAATGGTGAATGCGTCGAAAACAAAGTACATGCTGGTTGGCGGAACTGAGCGCGACAGGACCCGCCTAGGAAGCAGTGTTACGATAGACGGGGATACCTTCGAGGTGGTGGACGAGTTCGTCTACCTCGGATCCTTGTTGACGGCTGACAACAATGTTAGTCGGGAAATACGAAGGCGCATCATCAGCGGAAGTCGTGCCTACTATGGGCTCCAGAAGAAACTGCGTTCAAGAAAGATTCACACCCGCACCAAATGCACGATGTACAAAACGCTCATAAGACCGGTAGTCCTCTATGGGCATGAGGCGTGGACTATGCTCGAGGAGGACTTGCAAGCTCTTGGGGTTTTCGAACGCCGAGTGCTAAGGACGATCTTCGGCGGCGTGCAGGAGAACGGCGTGTGGCGGCGAAGGATGAACCACGAGCTCGCTCAACTCTACGGCGAACCCAGTATCGTGAAGGTAGCTAAAGCTGGAAGGATACGCTGGGCAGGGCATGTTGCAAGAATGCCGGACAACAACCCTGTAAAGATGGTGTTCGCCACGAATCCGGTCGGAACAAGAAGGCGTGGGGCGCAGCGAGCTAGATGGATTGACCAGGTACACCAGGACCTGGAGAGCGTGGGTCACAGTCGAGGATGGAGAGAAGCGGCCATGAACCGAGGGAATTGGCGAAATATTGTTGGCGAGGCTTTATCAAGATAATTGATGTAAAGCCAAATAAGAAGAAGAAGAAGAAGAAGATGAGCTGGATCTAAACGCACCGTTCAATAAATTCATTGCTGTATCAACGCCCTGGAGTAATTTGTCCTTATCCTTTGTCGATTAGGTGCATCTTAACGCCCTGTAGAACTTCAATTGTAAATTACAGGATGTATCAACACATCAAGGAGAAATATAACAGTATTCCATATAAATAGGTGTATTTGAACGTCCTGTAACAAATTAAAATTGGTCCAGAATCAATTAAAATTGGTAAGCTATATCAACGCCCTTGAGTAATTTGACTTTATCTCACCTATATCTTTGCAAGATCTGAAGGATCTAAAAACCCCTTTGGAAAATCAATCGAAATTTTTCATGCTGCTTCAACACACTGAATTTTTTTATCTTGTGTTATGTGAATCAACTGCATTTTAACGCCCTGATTAAGATCAATTGCAAATTCTAATCGGTACATACGACAAATTTGACCTTATCCTATGTAGATAAAGTGCGCCTTGACGCCCTAAATCAATTGAAAATACCAAGCTGTATCGACGCCCTGGAGTAATTTGATCTTAATTCAAGAAGATTAGGTGCATCTTAACGCCCTGAAGGATATCAATTGTAAAATACATGCTTCTAAAACACGTTAGAGTAATCTGACATTGTCTTAACACTCTGTATCATTTGAAAATTTCAAGCTGTATCAAGGCACTGGATTTATGTGACCTTACCCTACATAGATCAGCTGCATATTAACGCCCTTTATGGCATCAATCAAAATTGTTAAGCTTCATTGAAGTCATGAAGTTTGATCATGATCTCATTTAGGTTTGATCATCATCTCATTTAGGTCAGACCTGAGGACATAAGCTGAAAATTCAAAGCAGTGTCAACGTTCTGGAGTAATTTGACTTTATTATATGTAGATCGGCTGCATCTCGTCGCCCTGTAGGGCATCAATTAAATATTTCAAACTTTATCAACGCTCTGAAGTATATTGACCTAATTCCATGTAGATCATATGCATATCAACGCTCTGTATGGTATGAATTAAAATTGTCAAGCTGTATAAATCCCTTGGGGTAAATTTTAGATCAGCTGCATCTTAACGCCCTCTATGACAACAATCGAAATTAACCCGAGCTGTATTAACGCACTGGAGTAATTTGATATTGTCTCAGTAACTCAGAATCATCTCAAGTAACTCTTGAAGTTTGAAGAGATACATGAAATAAATCAGAATAAAATAATGTACCTAATATGTTCTAAAGACAATCAGTTCGTATTCTTGTTCATTTTGGGCCAATAGTTTTCATGTGATAGGGACGAAAATTCATTATCAAGTACGCATCAAGAACGGTATTTGCTGAAATGAGTTTGAAAACATGCTGTAATAAATAATTAAAAAGTCTAAAATCCACTAATAGATCCAACGCCAAACTACTATTATAAACAATAGCATAATATTTTGAAATACAGGGCAATTGTCAATTTTTTTGTACTTTGATATCACTTCAAGAGCGACATTTCAAAAACTAAGCGATATATTTGGGTGCAGTTGGAACCTCTTGTTTAATCCAAAAATAAGGTTCAAACTTTCTAGATGTCCCGCTTTAAGAAACCTTGAGCATTTATTCGTGAACTTAATTTTTCGATTCTATTAATATAAGGGAATTTACGCATTTTCAGCATTCTAAGCCAATGCCGTGATGCATTTGTAATTTTCTCGGACATACGCAGACAAACTAAATGTTTATTACGTTTATGTGATGCTCAATCCTGTCTTGGATCACACAGGCAGGTTTGTTGAAAACTTTTTAGAAACGTTTTTACAATACTTCAAATATCTCATGTAATTGTGACTATTGTCGGCATCCTCGTTTTCTTCAGCAGCCTTTCCCATAAGAACTACAGGTAAATCTGTTCGGCAATTCCACATAAGCCACATTTTGAGGCGTATTTATTTCAATCAATGACATCTCTTGCGAAATTGTTGTTTGTTCGGAAATCTCGTCAGGGGGAAGCAAGCATATTAGTGGATCCCTCTTACGCTAGCCGACAGTTCGAAGAGAAGCTAATTTTTTGATACATTTCAGGTATTTCTTCACGTATCTTTCTTTTCATATATCCTAAAACACAAATCAAACTGAGAAAGAATTTAGTTTTCATATCCAATAATTTTGGTCATTTTAAACTTTATCATCTTGAATTTTATCAGAAAAAAACACCATTAGAGCACCATTCGTTTTTAATTTTGTGGTCACCATCAAGAAGCTAATTACCCGAGCAAAGTTGAATAACAAAATGACAATAAATCTCGTTACCTGGTTATCATCATATGAAAACTGATTTTGTTATGATCTTGGCTGAATTAACAGCCAACATAACAAAATTGAGAACTCAAATTTGTTTGTCAGATAACAAAGTAATAGTAAATTATGTTATCTTTGAGTTCAAGTTGATAACAAAATTTACAGTATTATATTTTTATGAAGTTAGTCATAAATCACGGACAAGTTTTGGAAAGTGAGTGTTTTGGATTATGCTTCAAATAATTTTACACTTATGCTTCAAATAATTTTACAAAACTTTGTATGGCGAAAAGTCAACTTTTTTTATCAACACACATTTTGTTAAAATGTTATTGGAAAGAAGTGTGATAACATATTTTGTTATCAATCTGTTATCAATAATGCCTGTCACGGATACAATTATAACCAATTTTGTTATCATTCGGTTATCATTGATAACAGAATATCAAATTGATAACAGTGATAATGAAGGTTGCTATCATTTTGATATCATCCAGTTATCCGCCTTTGCTCGGGTAAGGGGTCACCCAAAAATGACATTCATCATTTGAGGGAGGGCGATGGTCTACGAAAGTGTGACAGTGCTTTTATTAGGTATTAAAAGGCATGATAGAGGGGGGTGGGGGGTCTAGAAATCCCGAAAAATGATGGACGTCATATTTGAAAATTCCCTGAGAAAAAACGGAGTTAGAACAGCTGCAAAAACTAGGTGAGCAATGGTATAAGCCGTTTGAAATGAACGATTTTCTAAATTTATGGAAACAACATATTTCGTACAACAAAGTAAAAAGTATTAAATCGCTGGTTCTTTCCTCGAGTAAACTGTAAAATGGGATTAAATTTTGGGTAAAAAATCTGGTGGCCGTCTTAATTTTAAGCAAAAGTATGAGTTACTTAGTATGATGATACTCATCATGTTGAAATTAAATAAAAATTGAGTTGAAGCAAATACTCTCCATTTCGAAAAAATGTGTGAATTTTGATCATTTGTCCCTGGTTTTGAAGATATTCCGATGTATCTACACATTTAAAAATAATGAAGATTACAAGTCATGTAAATTTAAGTCTGAAAACATGTAAAATTCAGTTATATGTCATGTAATCACACAGAATCCTGCTGGATTACATGACATATAATTGAAGTTTACATGAGATATCATGTAAATATCCATGATATTCCACGCTCCAATTATGTGCATTATATGTCTCAGAAATTTGCACGTTTCGTTCGAACTGTGTAGAGGGCTCGACATAATCCATATATTTTTTAAATTTATAGGTGTTTCTCCGTTTCACATTTGAATTGGAATAAGCAAGCCTGGGACAAGGTTATATGAAAAATTTAGATTCTCGCTCCAGTCCACTAAAAAATTCTGAACACAGATGTCGATAGGTATTTCTACGATGAACAACATTGCCGAAGACCGCAAAGCAATCCGATGCTTGTGAAGAAAGTTATTAAGCATAAACTATTCAGAAATTTTGCCCGATTTTGTTATTATTGTTATTCCTTTACGGGTTAATCAACGTCGCGTTGCCAATAGGTTTTCATTGAATAGCTTTTTTCACAAGTGTCGTATTGTTTCGCGGTCTTCGGCAATATTCTTCATCGTAAAAATTCCTATCGAGGTCTGTGTTCAGAATTTTTATAGATTTCAATGGGCGACCTCTGGCGATTTTTCTTTGCAAAAGTAAGTTTTCCAATAGTAAATCCCATACAAACTTTGAACGGCTGGCGCTAAAATATAGTTTCTCCTATCGAGCTGAAATTTTGCACAGTTGTTATGGGACCTAAATGTAATCCAAAAAGTGGACTCGAGCGAAAATCTAAATTTTGTCCCACACTAAGAGCATTGAACACAAACTAAACACGTGCAAATGCATATTAGTTCTCATGTGTTTGGAATATATAATAATTTGATACAATTTTCGTGTGAGATTCCCTCATTACCGCCTGGGAGTACAACCGCCCTCTGGGCTATAGCAACGCCCTCTTCAAAAGGGAATGACTAAGAAGCTCAAATTTTACGACGACAGGGCTGTTTGATGGTCTCCACCATCATTTGATTCATTACCAAGTCCATAACAATACTTAACGAATCCTTGTTTTAACTTATCGGCGCCCCAATCATTCTTAATTGCTCAGATGATGATCTTATGAATTTGACGTGCGAAACACTTTTAGGCTGTTATCTCTATCCGTACCGATTAGTCACCATTATGATGGCAGGTCTATTACCGCAAGCAGAGATATCGCATACCAGAAATGGTAGTTCATCACGGAATACTGCGTTCAGGGAAACTATTCTTGCCTAAGTTTATGTATCATAGATTTTGCACTTATATGTCTTTTTTTTTTCATTGCACTACATACCTTTTAGAGCAGAGCCTAATTCTCAACTTCCACTTATTAACTGAGAGTTTTCTTTGCCAATTGATCACATTTGTTTCTGTATATCGTGTGACAAGTACTACGAAACTTTAGCACTATTAGCATAGTCTTGCTGAAAATAGCTGTGCCGTTACCGCTACGACCATTCTGTACCCTCGCAACATCTATCGACAATTATCTCAGGAGTACGCTTCTTCAACTACATTGAGAGGGCTTTTCCAATAGCATTGTACTTTAATTGGGAATCTACACCATCCTTCAGTAATCAATAGCAGGGAGTATTAATATTAAGTATGTAAGGAAGCTTTTACCAACCTGCCGAAAGGGTATTTGATTGCGGCTTGTTCTTCTGCGTCATCTCGATCCATTGTCCGCAGCCCCCCATGTTGACTCGCGCTCGTAATAAACAGTTTCACTTTCTACGACCTTTTTTCCCTCCAACAAAATCAATGAGCAATGAGTAACACTCGAACAGTAAACCCTTCAGCTGTACCACTTGTTGACAAACTGAATCGTAGTTGCTCGGCCGTAGATAAAACCCGGAGCGTCCCCTATCATTAGAGTCACCTTATCTCTCAAATGCCAATATTTCGAAATGAAACGTCCACCCGTACTTACTAATTGAATGCCCCACGCACACTTTGGCGTACAAAGTAAGTTCCCTCAGTCGAATGGTTTATAAACAATTTAAGTCCATTTCACGTAATTTGATGATGAAGAGGAATCCAGAACTTAAGTATTTTGCTTAAAACTAAAAACTTAGAGATTTCAGAATCGAGTCAAACGCAGTTTCAGTAGGAATGTAATCAATTAACTAAAAAGAAGAACATAGACTTACATCCTTTAACAAGCTAACGACCCATTTGTTCGAACGCGCTGCAATCGATTGGCAAACTCGTTATCAATCGCTGATAACGCGAAAATAATGAAACGTCATTGGATCTCGGGTTGACCGGAAGTTGTCGTTCGGTAAGTCAGGAGGATTGTGATCAGAAGATCTCCTGTCTATCATTCAGATCCATGCGCAATAGGTGTATTAGGAAATTTTGTAATCAGGATAATATGTCTTATAGGGTAAATGATGGCTTCGGCACCCTGAGGGTATTTTCGGCAACACTAAATTATCGTCCTTGTTTAAATTTATCTACGCAACAAGAGTTAACTTCAGTGTACTCAACATATTCCTTGAACTATAATCTTCCATGTAATTCACATCTTTCACAAAAATATTATGTAACATGGGTTTTATCATTAAATGAAATAAATGCTTACGAAATTATCGTCATTCGTGAGCTGCCGAATAAAACAACACAAGAACAGCTTACAAAAACTCACCACTTTAAAAGGTCCAATTCTCCGCTCCAATGCCAATTTTTTCACAAAAGCTACACACTAATCACTTAATGCACTATTGAACTTTTGATTTGTATATAAAGCACTCGAAAATACTTAATTTTTATGCTTTAAATCACAAATTAAAATTAATGCACTTTGATTTCCTCGGCAATCACTTTTTATTACGGGACCAGGTTGCCAGAAAACCATATTCAATTGCGGTGTATTTATTATTCACGATTTAAATTGACAGAAAAAAACCAACATGACTAATTAATTTATTGCAATTAGGCAACAAAGCATGCATTGGTAACAATTGAGCCTTTCAATACATTCTTATTTGAAGATTGTAGTGAATATGCTGGGAAACATATAAAATATACGTCTCTCAATAGGTTAACTATTTTGGCAACACTCCTGTTGTTCTATAGGCAATCAAAGGATGATGTTTTTGTGTCAAGTCATAAGTGCATTAATTTCCAAAGGGCCTATTCTGATTTTCTTATACACTGAGAATAATATGAACGTAAAAAAAATGTAAAAATAGCCTGTAGAATTTTCAATTTCGCGTTACCTTTTAGAGATTTTTTGCGCACTAGGATGCGGCTTATTTTTCAAAATTTCTCGAAACCAAAAATTCGTGTGCTCTTATGAATTCAAATCATATGAGAAGAGAAACCTCAAAGTTTGAGCCAAAAATAGTAAGATTTATTTATTTATTTATTCACCGTCTTTGACTACAGGTCACACAGACTGAAAACTTAATATTATGTACTTTACTTAAATTCTATCTCTTATCGTATTAACAATTTAGGGGTGGCGCATGCGTCTTGACGGTGAATTTTCAAGTTATAAAAAATGGCCTTCAGTAAAGTCGCCATAACTTCGGTTATTTCTTACCAATTTAAAAACCTTTAGCATCATTATTTTCAAAATTAAATAATGAAAACTTTGAAGAACATCAAATTTGTCTTAAATCGGAACAAGTCTTTGTTAAAAGTAGTTTTCTCGAAATTTTTCTTCGTTTTACTGAAAAATTCATACTTGTTTGACCATAACTTCATAAATACTCAACCTATTTCAAATATTTGTACAGTCGAAGCTTATTATAACGACATGGCAAGGGACCGTCGTAATAGAGAAATGTCGTTATAGAGAATAGCGATAAGATTAAAATCTTTTTCAAGAGACCGAGAAATGTCGCTATAGAGAGCTTTTGTCGCTATAAAAGTGGTCGTTATGACGAACTTCGACTGTACTTGTTTTTGAAGCAAAAAATAGTTGTTACCATCCTGTTCATACAAAAAAAGATGTTACCATCCTGTTCATACAACACATTTTTCTAAAAAATGGTTTTGGCTTAGTTTTGTAACAAAAACTACCCAAAAACATAATTTTTTGAAGAAAAAATCGAATTTCTTTGGATTATTTATGTTTTTTCGCCATAAATTACATTATTCCTATAAAACTTGTATTTTTTAAGCATTTTGTTTTAATTACGAATTGAATAGTGCATATATTTTTCAACATGAGCAAAAAGGTTGTATTGTTTTTAAAATTGTTGACAAGTCCTTTTCAAAGGTTTAACAAATGAGGGAAACCAGTTTCAGCTTTAATATTGTTTAACTGACAAAAATTAAATAAAAAAAAACTGGCGTTTTCCTTAAAAAATCATGGTTATGTGCTTGGTGCTTGGTCAAATTATTTTTTTAGTGAAATGTAGCGTATGAAAAGTATGAAAACAATTAAATAAGCTTCTAAACCATGCAAAAAGATTTGGAATCGGTTGAGTATTCATGAAGTTATGGTCAAACAAAGATATTATTGTAGTAAAATGAGGAAACATTTGGAGTAAACTACTTTTTATTGAAACTAGTTTTGATTTTACACAAATTTGATATTCTACAAAGTTTTCTTAAATTTAGTTTTTAAGATAATGGTGCTGAAAGTTTCAAAATTGGTTCGAAATTACGGAAGTTATAAGTCACCATAGCTCACGGCAATTTTTTATAACTTGAAAATTTACCTTCAAGACGCATGCCCCCTCTCTAAATCTTAATATTTTTGGCTCAAACTTTGAGGTTTCTCTTCTAATATGATTCTAATTCATAAGAGTACAAGAATTTTTGGTTTTGTTAGCTTTTGAAAAATAAGCTGCACCCTAATAAACAGTAGTGTGAGTAGCGAATAGGGGCATGCATGTAACCCATTCAAACGCAACTCTGAAATTCAAGTAATCCGATATTCGTGTTCCGGGGATTTTTCTTGCAGACCACAATATTATGAATCAATTAACTATGACGTCACGCTGCAACTTCTAGGCTGGATTCACACTTGCTGCAAGACCATAACATGGCAATTTTTACAGCCGAAATGCTGCCATAGTGAGATTGAATATGTACAAAAAATATTCGATCAAATAAATGAAAACGAAATTAGGAAGCGTCCATTTATGACATAACGTTAAAATGTACAATTTTCGACTCTTCCCCCCTCCGCAACGGTCTTTGCACGAAAAATTGGGGTGGGTAATGTCTATTACATTACCGCGGGGTTGACGTAGAACTACGATGATTAATAATTTGATTTGTCAAGTGTATGAATTTGTAAGTGTACTAGTTTTGTGTTGTTATTGATCGGATGAAGTTTTCAGAAGTTAACTCTTTTTGGACTTATTTTGGTAGTCCTGAAAAGAACCATTTGTCGTTCTGTGGTTCCGAGAACCAGTGTTTGGTGTTCCAGGAATAATGCCAGATGATTGAATTTGTTTGTTTGGTCGTTGCTTCCTTGTGTTGCTTGGTTGGGTGATCGGTTTCTGGCCGGTTTCGCCAAACTCCTCCAGTAGATTAAATGTTTGATAGCTCGGGTGCTTCGATCGTGATAATCGATAGAATCGGTCCAGTGCTTTGGTCTGTAGCAATATCCATTGCATGAGCATTTAGGCTCTGTACATTGATACTCATCAATATGCAGGCTTGGCCGCTATGATCCAGTATTTCACGCAGTTCGTCTCAAAGCGTCACTAATCGATGATTGCCTAAGCGCTGCAGCTCATTCCTCAAGTCAACCCTCTTGGTAGAATTGCTGCCTTTGGCGTGATTGAACTTAAAAAGTAAGAGGTTGTTTCAGAGATACGACCGCCAAAGTGACGTTGGATAACATTAGCATCTTCTATTTCCTGGCTTGAGACCGTCACGAACTTATGAAAGATTTCTGAGAGAACAGCACCAATTTTCGACCCAACACTAACTTTCGACCGATTTTCGATACGGTTTTGGCCTACTTTGTATGAAAATCCGAAAATTGGCACAGAATTCTTGTATGTCGAAAATAAGTGCTCTTCTAATCAATTTTCACACTATTTGTTGCATGCCATTGTTGACCTATTATGAACATTTTGTGTTATTATTTGGTTGGTTCGATTAACTCTTCAACCGGTCGATGGAAGAAGAAGCATGAGCGATAACTTTTGCTCAACAAACAAATATTCCGCTTGAAGGTCCACGCATGATCCACTAAGATTGATTGCTTAAGTGGGTTCCGAAGCCTTTCGATACTCGTCGTATCCGTGGCGAACGTGCTGAAATTGCATTGAAGCACAATTTCAAACAACTGCCCTTTTCAGGGCCACAATTGATTCAATAATTTATTTAGTTATCAATTATAGTTTCGGATGATTAGTTTTCAACAGAGATAAATGGCAAACAAAGTTTAACATAGGTTCCCGTCGTTCGGGTCGGGCGGCGGTAGCAGTCTTTTCTGTGTGCGTATTTCCATTCGTTCGACAATGTCTTACCAAATCGAAACGTCAACAAAGCGGTTGCTTATAAGTTTTAGCTCTGTGTTCGACGAGTTGATACTGATCGCTCTAGTATCATTTAGGTAGCGACGGCGACAACGGCATTATGCGATCATCTCTAAATGCGAAACAAACCGGGAGGAATTCTTCATTCAAGTGCCGTTCGCAATTTATCCGACTCATGCACACACTGTCGAGGATCGCCCCGCGTGCGCACAATGGGAAATTTATTACCCATTTATGGTTGCGTGCAAATGGCTGATCAAAATCTGAATCAATCACATTCAATCATCAGTAATGTCGCTCTTCACGGTGGAAAATTCTCACAACTCTTTTAAAATGAAATTGTCGTCCTGAAAAGGACGGTTGGTGGTAGTCACCGTCGATCAAACTGGGTTTTCATTCCATTGTTAGACAGAAACACACCAAAAGATCACCGAAAACGATTAAATTAAAATGCGGTCGGTAATTTTGTGCTCTCTTGTCCATCCTTGTATTCGATGGTTTGCTCACTCCTCCGACGGTAATTATCAAGGTTTCTGGACGCATTCTCCACCAATTCGATGGGCTAGCTGGATGCCAAGGGCCATGATGAGCGATTACACGGAACCCGCAGCTTTTAGCTTGGGAATAAACAGCAGCAGCAGCGACGAACGTGTAAATTTTATTCCGATATGAGTCCTTCTCCGGTTGCTGGTCAACGATTGACTGATGCGCGCGTGAAGTCGAGTTTGGTTGGCTTCGACTGAACACGAGATAATAAAGAGAAGTAAAAAGAAGACCGAAAGGGGCGTTTCCCTTTGAATGACGAAAGTGGCTAAAATATCGCGCAATGATGTCTGTGCCAGGAATACACAAGAAAAATGTGCTTTTCTATGAAAAATAAGACATGCTTCGATATTTTCCAATTTTTCAATAGTTTAGTCATGATAATCAATAGTTTTCATTGTTGGAGTAGATTCGAAAGATTTCCAATCGATTGGTGCAAGAATCTTGAAAATCTATCCGGGCGTTAGTAAGTTATTAACAGTCAAAATCTAACAACTTTTCGTGACGCGAGCGATTTTTCGTTTTTCGTAATTGTACCCCAGTATGTTGCCGTAAGACGTTATCCAACGTCAAAAAATTGGAAGAGTTTGTCAAAAATAGTCCTTGCAGTGAAGTAACCCGCGACAAACCAACATATACCAATTGCTGATCCTGGCTTTTGTCATAGTCGTACACGACCTCGGGGAAAGTTCCACCTTGCGACTTATGAACAGTAAAAGCACAGGCGCTAACCATCGGGAACTGAATGCGTTTGCATTTGATTATGCCGCACAGTTTGAAAGTAAAATAAAAATTCTCTATACAGGAGTGAAATTGGAGTTTCAAAACCAAGAGCCTTTCGTTGGCATGAAATATTTTGAACTCTTATAACTGTTTTCTGGTTTAACGAAATTCCTTGAATGGCACCTCAATTGAAAGACAAGACATCAAAGGGTCATGTCGTTTACTTACTGAATCCCACATAACTGTCTAAATAGTTTAATAACTGTTTTAGAAGAGAACGTTGATTTCAAGCAAATCTATAAATAGGGGTGGCTAGAGAAAATTTGACGTCATTTTCCCAGCTACCTCGTGAAGATCATCAAAGATTATCTCTCGTCACGGGCGTTTAGCGTGTATCTGAACGGTGCGGTACGGCTTGAGACGCAAAGAATCTCCGCTGGCGTCCCCCAGGGAAGTATATTAGGTCCACTTCTGTTCAACATCTTCACCTCGGACATGCCCCCGCTCCCTGATAACGGAACTCTGTCGTTGTTCGCCGATGATACCGCAGTCGTCCACAAAGGTAGGGTCATACGTGCGCTCGCCTCCAAACTGCAGAAAAGCCTAGACGTCCTAGCAGAGTACCTTCACAGCTGGAAAATTTGCATCAACGCGGCAAAGACCCAGGTCATCCTCTTCCCCCATTCCCAATCCCCGAGACTTGTTCCGCCTGAGGATTGTAAAATCATCATGGCCGGTACAGCGGTGGAGTGGTCTGACACTGCTGACTATCTTGGCTTGACCCTAGACAGCAAAACGAACTTCAGAGCACAGGTCGACAAGACGGTCACTAAATGCAACATCCTGCTAAAATCACTTTACCCTTTGATCAACCGAAAGTCGACCCTGTCTCTGAAGAACAAGCTTGCTGTCTACAAGCAAATTGTCCTTCCCGTCATTGAATACGGCATGCCAGTCTGGGAGTGTTGTGCCAGAAAACACCATCTGAAGCTTCAACGAGTTCAGAACAAATTTCTCAGGATGATCCTGAACACTCCCCCGCGGATGCGCACCACTGAGGTCCATCGTCTGGCCGACATAAAAACACTCGAAGATCGCTTTAGTGAGTTCAAAGAGAGGTATAGGGCACGTTGCCAGTCATCTGACCAGCAGGTCATTAGGGACCTGTTTCCCACACTTTAGGTTATCAAATTTTTCTTGTTTAGTCTTGTATATAGTAGCTAGGTTATCAAATTTTTCTTTTAAAACTACCAGAGCCTATAAGGCCAAATTAATTACCAGGGTAAAACCGAACTAATAACTAAGTAACAAAATAAATGTATGTATATCAAAGCTGAAGGACCTCACGAGGTCAACCTCTTAAAATGTAAAACCATTTTCTTGTAAAACATAATGTAAATAAACACAAATTTAATTTGAAAATTTGAAAAATTTGACGTCATTTGCTTTCCATTCTCCGCTTGGATCGCATCTCAGCAGGCAACAGATCGTCTTGCTCTGACCGGGCGTGCTTCTCAGGCACAGACATCGATAGCGAAGGACTTCCCCGTTTGTCTTGCTTCGCTCAAATCAAACTGTCGAGCGAGCGAGAGAAGATGCCGTCCGAAGCCAAAGTCATCGCCGCTGCCGCCGCCAAGAAGAAGAAGAAGAAGAGGAAGCAGTCCACAGGAAAATTTGCGGTCGAACTGTGAACATGGTCGAGCAAGTCATTCTGGCTTTGTGCTTCACCGCTTGTTTGCTTTCACCCAGCCATCGTCATCGCCGCCATCATCAGATTTTGACTTAAGCCCGGTGATCCACTACCTGTTACTGTTGTGCGCCATCCACGTCACGAAACTTTCGGTTCGTCGTATAAGCAAATAACTTGCTCAAATTTATACATTTGAGTTGAGGATTCCCCGTTTGACCATGGCAATCAACTGATAACATCCCGCAGTGTTATTTATCTGTAAGAGCATCAAAGCTAACAAAGCCATCGGCCCTTTTCAGGGCCATCAAATTGGTGGAAAAGAGTTAAAAGAGAAATATTTCCGACTTTATATATGACTTCTTATATTCCTAAATCAATTTCACAGCTTCATACAAAATTTCATTTGTCATGAATAATTTATGACTAAACATTTTGAGACTGTAATCGCGGACGCTGCTGCAGTGCCATCGGGGTGAGTGCTCAACTTTCCACAACAATTGTAAAATAGAGTGGCATTTCCAACAGCGTCTTTGATGTTCCATATTTTGTGGGAACACTTTGATTAGCAAAATTATCACATGTAACAAAATTGCGACATTTTAAGAATGCATTTGAATAGACATTCTCATTGAACAATTGTAATAACTTTGGCACCCATGGATCAGAAATTTACCGTCATAATAAAGAAAACTATTGAATATAATGCGTGATTTTAATTTATTGTAAGCTATTAAAATAATGTTGATATTTTTACTGTCCATACGAACGCGCATGTGAATTTTCCAAGATATGTAAATCCCTAACCAAGACATCAACTTCATGTACCTTATCCTAGATAGGTCAATCAGAAGAAGGCGAAGAATACGAAAGGGAGGAGCATCGTCTGCAATTCAAGTTATGTAAAACATACTGTCTTTGACAGATTCGGTTCATTTAAGGGACGAATGACCTTCGAATTAAAATCCCTCTGTAACAACAACAGGATTCGGTTCATTTCATTTACACTTTCGAGCTAGTGAGAACTTCTCGTGATAATATAGCTAGTAATATTTCTTAATGTGCTTACCAAAAACTTGCTATAATCTCTTAATTCATTTCGTAGCATCATACAATATCTGATTTATCACGAATAATCGACAATACGACAATTTGAGGATGTTCCAAGAACGCTGCTGCAGTGCCGTCGGGATGCAATAACAGCATAATGCTCATCTTGTACATCCCTTGCCAAGAAATCAATTTCATATAGCCTATTTCTCAGATTAACGCAATAGACAACATGTAGAAAAATCAATTCAGATCAATAGTTGCTCATTACAATTGGTCAAGAAACAATTTATTGATTTTAATGTCGCAATTTTAATACATTTTCCAATTTCCGTACTCGAGAATTTTGGAAGCGGGGGCCGTGATGCTCTGGATGGATTGTCCTCCATGACTGGTCCTGGCTGGAAATATTCGTGGGGAGAAACTCGACCCTTTACTGCAGGAATTTCATTAACAACTCTTTGGTAAAGCAGAAATTTTCCGAGGAAAATTCTGATAAAAGTGAACTTTTTCAAAACAACTCTTATTGATTGGAATATTTATCAACAACTCTTTGTTAAGTAAAATCATCCTTAATAACTCTTTGCTTCATCGCCAAACCAAACCATTTCATTGAATTTATCATGTACAAGAATATGAATGGTAAGGAGAGGCAGATGGTGTATATTTCGCTGGCGTTACTTTCCAACAGGTCGCCGGTTCGCGCTGACTACTAATCCGTCCACTGAATGATTTTCAGTTGTTGCTTTCGCTTCGTTGATCTCTGGTTCCGTTCGCTACTCGCACAATGTTGTGGCTTTCACGCGCTCTTCTTTGCTGCTCCGCTGCTTGATCCGTTCATTATGCCGTTCGATTCGTGAATGAGCTGGGAGCAGAACAACCAGTGGTTTTATTTGCTCGAGCTCCGTTCACCGATGGCGAGTGGTGGGGTTCTCGCTTGGTTGTTTCGTCACTCCGTTTGTTACTCGCACGCGATTGGTTATTGCTTTCGCGCTATTTTCGTTGATGGTGTAATTCTTCGCTGAGAAAAAAAGGCAACTCTATTGATTTTCCATGCAAAATGACCAACTTTGATAAACTATATCTCAGTTATTTATGGACCGATTTGAATGAAATTTTCACAGAATATCAGACATAACTTAAATTTTAACATATGTTTTTGAGTGATTTTTCCAATCACATGTTGAAAAGCAGTTACGGTTTGACTAAAGTGAATATTTTGACGATTTTTTATGATTGACATAACTAAACATATTGAAGGAATAGCTTCATGGTATCTTCAGCAAAGTTGTAGACTTTGACGAGATAAATAAGTTTGCTGAAGACAGTTTTTGTGTAAGGCTATGAAATTTTAAGATAAAAAGTTTTGAATTTTTCGTCGAAAATTACAGTTTAGTCAAACCGTTATTACTTATAAACTTGTGATTGGAAAAATTATTCAAAAATATATGTTAAAATTCAAGTTACATCTGATGTTCTGTGAAAGTTTCATTCGAAAATATTTCCATAATAACTGAGATCTAACTTACCAAAGTTGGTCATTTTGTATGGAAAATCGAAAAAGTTGCAAATCCATGCGAATAAGTTGGGGCCTTCCTTAGCCGAGTGGTTAGTGTCCGCGGCTACAAAGCAAAGCCATGCTGAAGGTGTCTTGGTTCGATTCCCGGTCGGTTCAGGATCTTTTCGGAATGGAAATTTTCTTGACTTCCCTTGGCATAGAGTATAATCGTACCTGTCACACGATATACGAATGCAAAAATGGAAACTTTGGCAAAGAAAGCTCTCAGTTAATAACTGTGGAAGTGTCATAAGAACACTAAGCTGAGAAGCAGGCTCTGTTCCAGTGAGGACGTTATGCCAAGAAGAAGAAGATGTGAACAAGTTCTCTGTTTATTCAACAAACCAGCTGAATAATTCATGGGTGCACAACAGAAATAGGGTAGCGGATCAAAGGGATTTAGTTGAAATCTGGAAACGTAGCTCAATCTTGAAATCTTGAGCGATTTTACAAACCAGATTCTGGATTAACAGCTCAGCAAGCTTCTAGCAGCGAGGTACTTCTCGCTAAGCAAGTTCGGAGGAGCTCTTACCAGCTCGAAAGCGGAAATGGAATAAAACTGAATCCAACGAAGCCAGCATGTTTTATAACCTTGGAATAGCAGATGATGCTCCTCCCTTTTGTGCTCTTCGCTTTCTGAACGACCAATCTGAGAAATGGGTATGTGCCAATAATGTGTTGGGCTTGGAATTACTTGAAAATTGCGGAGAATACTATTACGTGAGAAATTGGTCGAACATGAATTGTAAGAATGATTGGCATTCCCTAAATATTCAATACGAGCTATTGATAATTAATAGTTTTCTTTATTATGACGGTAAATTTCTGATCCATGGGTGCCAAAATTATTACAATTGTTCAATGAGAATGTCTTTTCAAAAGCATTCTAAATATGTCGCAATTTTGTCACATGGGATAATTTTCCTAATCAAAGTGTTCCCATAAAATATGGAACATAAAAGGCGCTGTTGGAAAAGCCACTCTATTTTGCAATCGTTGTGAAATGTTGAGCACTCACCCCGACGGCACTGCAGCAGCGTCCGCGAGTACAATCTCAAATGGTTGAGTCATAAATTATTCGTGACAAATGAATTTTGTATGAGGCCGTGAAATTGATTTAGGAATATTAGAAGTTATAAATAAAATCGGAAATATTTCTCTTTTAACTCTTTTCCACAAATTTGATGGCTCTGAAAAGAACCGATGGCTTTGTTAGCTTCGATGTTGTTACGGATAACTAACACTGCTCGGACCAGCAAAACTCAGGGGGCTTCTGGTATTTGCTTCTAACGGGATTGCTTCTTGACCACCAATGATGATTTCATCACGAGTCGAAATTTTGAAGCGCGGGTCAACAGCTTCTCGGCCGATGAAATTTGCGACGGCGATGACGATGGCTGGGTGAACGCAAACAAGCGGTGAACTACAAAGCGAGAATGACTCGCCCGACCGTGTTCACAGTTCGACCGCAATTTCTCCTGTGGACTGCTTCCTCTTCTTCTTCTAGGCGGCGGCAACGGTGATGGTTTTAGCTTCGGACGGCATCTTCTCTCGCTCGCTCGACAGTTTGATTTGAGCGAAGCAAGACAAACGGGGGCGTCCTTCGCTATCGATGTCTGTGCCTGAAAAGCACGTCCAGTCAGAGCAAGCCGATCTGTCGCCTGTTGAGATGCGAGCCAATCGGAGAGTGAAAAGCAAATGACGTCAAATTTTCTCTAGCCACCCCTATTTATAGATTTGCTTGAAATCAACGTTCTCTTTTAAAACAGTTATTAAACTATTTGGACAGGTATGTGGGATTCAGTAAGTAAACGACATGAAGCTTTGATGTCTTGGCTTTCGATTGAGGTGCTAATCAAGAAATTTCGTTAAGCCAGCGCAAAGTTATAAACGTTTAAAATATTTCATGCCAACGTAACGCTCTTGGTTTTGAAATTCCAATTTCACTCCTGTATAGAGAAGAAAGACGTACTTCTACGTCAAAAAAAATAAATTTTGTGTTTGAGCCGCAACGTTTGAGCCTACTCCCCCTCCCTCTAAAGCGTTACGCAATTTGTGGACGGTGCCTTAGTCTGCATAAATTAAGTGGCGTTGTGTATTCAATTTGACTCTCTGCTATTCTATTTATAATTGCAATTCTGTTCTCAGTGTAGTGGCCCTCTCAACGAGTAGAACATAATGAGTGACGTTTAATTTCAGGATTTGTCAACAAATACGAAATGTTACCAATACATAAACTAGTTTTTGCGCAGTTTTGGATTGCCGAAGTGAACATTTTTGTTGCCGACAATAGTAATTGCATTGCCGATAAAAGAACAAGTGCCTCGTGACTTTGGTGAGGAAACATAGAAGATTTAGAGAATAAAATAGAGTTTTGTGTATTATAATTAACAAATAAAGAGTGCTCAAGTGTAGTTAAGGTGCCGGCTGCTAATTGTTGCGCTCTATTGTTGCGTAAAATTGCCCTCTTAAAAGTTCAGCTGCTTAGGCTGCCGACAATACGTAAGTTCCCCTATTTGGCGATGATTTGTTAATCATAAATATTTCTCCATAATTGAATTGGGATGCTCGTTCTTTGAATGGTTAAGAGGACGAGCTGTTTAATTTTCTAACAACTGATATTATATAGATAGCTGATATAACACCAACATATCTGCTGGATCGAAACTTAAAAGAGATTCGTGTATATATGTATATATTCATAGGCGTATAGCATAGCATAGCATAGCATAGACTAACTGTACATGTCTATGGTTGCTACTCCGTGATTGATCGGAACTGGTAAGAATTGCACTACGATCCAAATGAATAAGGGATGGGAGTTTCCGCTTACTCTCGAAGTGCAATTTTAGCAGATCTAATATTATTGATCAATAACGGCGCCGGCCAAGTCCTTACAGTCAGTTGGGATGGGGAAGGAATGTTAGGATGTAATGATTGTTGCTTCTAGAGACCAAGAATACCTCTGCATCTCCACAATCACCACGGGAAGGGTGTTTATTAGTGAGAGAGGAAAAGATCTGGAAGTCATCTCTGGTCGGTGATGGGATCCATGGATAAGGGGGAAATATACGACTTATATTTAAAGCTAGTTTTGTATTTTTGTCTCGAGAAGTTTTTGGTAGAAGCTAAATTTTCAGTTACAGTTACATGTATATATTTTTAATTATATGAAACAGGAATAAAGCCGACACTTGTAGTGACGAACTATACATAGTTTGTTTGAAAATTACATATGAGTATTACTGTGCATTTTGTCTCGATATGGTAGAAGTTATAGAAAATACGTCAACATTCACAATGTCGAACAATTCAAAAGATAATTTTTAATATTGTCAAAAAGAGAAAACTATATGTATATTGAAATTGTATAAGAGAAAAGCATAATGCCGACACTTATAGTGACGAACCATACAAAGTTTGTTTTAATATTACATAAAAGTTACGCTTTCAAGAAAAAATGTATTATTATAAGTATGAAACGAACTTACCAGTTGGTAATTATTATCGACTGAACACAAAACTGACACTGACAGCAAAACTTCTTGGCGTCCCGAAAACAAACCGTCTTGCTTGGCTTCCCAAATACCTACCCAGCAAGAAGCTCCAAAACAGGAAAAAAGTTCTCCGACGACGAAAATACGCGCGAAACCGTGAGCAAAATCTATCGGACGACGCAAAACCGAACTGTCCTGCTTGGGTTTCACGAAGCACTACCTATATGTATATATTCATAGGCGTATAAAACATTTACTTTTTTCGTCATTTGATTCCAAAGTTTTGAAACTTGTGTTGAAACACAGCTTGGCAAATGAGCTTTCATAGCTACCTTTTCACACTGGGTAGCAAGTTAATTTGCTTCAAACTAATTTGCGGAAATTGACCCGCAATACGTAAAAAAATTGTCATGAAAATAAATACATTTTAGAGGCCTTCATTCAAATTGGGACCATGTATCTGAGAAGAGACCTACTACTAGTCCTGATATTAGCTTCTTTTACTCCTCCTTCATAGAAAAAGTAAAATTCTCAAACAATCTAGTCGCCTACATTCGTTGGATTGGGAAAATTCCACTCGGCCAGTGTTATCAGCTGCTTGACCTGCGTAGACCTCGCGAGACCTCATCCGTGATCATGACGGACAGAACCGCTATCTGTTCTCACCCGTCACTTCCAGTAACCCGAAACTCGTAACTGTAACTTTGTTTGATTATAGATTATCAGCGGTTAGAATGCTCGGTGTCATATTTTGCAAAAGTCTCACAGCGAGAAGGCGATCAGTTGTTAGTAATCATTGCGGTGTTCTAGATTTTTGCTTTAAGTGTTTAACTAGAGCTGACAGACTTAGAGGCTGCTCGGCAGCAATGAATGCCTTGTTATGAATGTTGCTTATCAACTGTAGTATTGTGCATTCAGATTAAATTTAGACCGAAGTTCATAAGATAAATGAAATAACAACGACAAAAGTCCGCCGAAGTTCGGCGTCGGCATTCTACCGAAGTGCTACGCCGTCAAAGGCAATCCTTATGCGTCGGCGAAGCACCAAATTAGAATGCCGACGCCGAACTACGGCGAAGTTTTGACTGCCGAACTTCTAACTGTCACCCGAATTGTCAATACTGTAATAACAAGGCACTCGGTTGCTTTCTTAGCCAAGCAATTATCACTATGGGCGATCAGGTGGCCAATATTCGAAAAAATGACTTGTACTGATAAGTTTTTCTTGTACGTCATTCCATAGTAAACACTTCTATTAAGATATTCCTGGAATATCAGAACAAGATCTTTTATATTTTAATTGATACAGTATGTCAAAGTGAGAGTTTTTAAGAAAAATGAAAGATTCAGTGCAAACACTAGGTACACATTGAAAACAATATGCTGCATAATCGTAATATTTTATACAGATCTTTATACACTGTCCGAAAGCTTATTCAAAAAAAAAAAAATAAAGTTAAATGAAAAATCGTACTTTAGGTCGGAAAAATGCGAGGAAAAAAATATTTATGATTTTAAATCGAAACTTCACACATCCCATACTTTTTTGTCCCAAATTGTCCCAGGCTAAAATTTGTTTTCAAGATTACTTTGAAATGTAAACTAAAGGATCGTTAAGAATTTAGCTGCACAAATTTGCACTTTTTTAATTTAGGGCGTTTTGAATTTTTACAGTATTTTTAACCATTTTCTATTGAAAACAGCTAAAAAAATAATTCAGAGAATAACTGAATATCGCTCAATCATGTATATCATCATTTCCAGGCTTCCAAATTCTCACTCACTCTCACGATAATGGATTTATCTCTCACAGCAATTTTCAGCGATTTTATCCGTCCGCAAAACAAAGCGAAAATAGATAATTGCACATTTCCGCAGCTGTGAGAAGTTTGTTTTCTCTTTCTCCGATCCAGGGAAAACTGAATAATTGCCTTCGTGTTTCTTGAAAACTCTTGAAGCAAACGATATCGGACGCTCATTTTTATCCGGAAAAACGTGAGTAATGACAGCTCCGATTCCTGCGTTCGATGCATCGCAGTACAGCTTGATCGGAAGATCTCGATTGTAGTGAACCAGCACCGTTTCTCCAGCAATGAGATTCTTAGCTTCCTCGAACGCTTGCTGTTGCTTCTTAGTCCAGGAGAAACTAACACCTTCCTTCAGCAGTTCGTACAGGGGCTTCAGACTGTGTGCCAAATGGGGACAAAACTTGGCGTAGTAATTCACGAGTCCCACAAAGGAACGGACCTCCTTAGCGTCTGTTGGTGGCTTCACGTTCAATATGGCCTTCACCTTATGTGGGTCCTTATGCAACCCTTCCTTGTCGATGTAATGGCCAAGGAAATCCACTTCTTCCTTGAAAAATTCACATTTTTCTTTATTCAACAGAAATCCAGCGTCTTCGAACCGTTGCAAAACATGATCCAGGTTTTGTAGATGTTCCTCGGTAGTGGACCCGGTGACCATAACATCGTCTAGGTAACTGACAGTTCCACGGCAGCCTTGCAACACTCTCTCCATTGTAGCTTGAAACACGGAACAAGCGGTCTTCGTTCCAAACGGTAAACGATTCATATGGAACACGCCTCGATGGGTGCTCCACGACAAAAGCTTCTTGGTTTCCTCATCGACCTCGAGCTGGTAATAAGCATTCTTGAGGTCCAGCTTGGAAAAGTGATTACCTCCTTGCAAAGCCGCAAAAATCTCATCGATGATAGGTAACGGATGATGGTCGTCCTTCAGAAACGGATTGACTGTGACACGATAGTCAGCGCAAAGACGAATCGATGAATCCTTCTTCAGAACGGGTACTAGTGGTGTTCCCCATTCCACATCCGCCGTGGATGCTTTGGTAATGATACCTGTATGCTCCAAACGATCCAACTCGGCTTCTACCTTTTCCTTCAAAGCTAATGGCACCTTCCTTGGTTTACAAAATCTTGGTACTGCTTCGTCCTTCAGTGGCAAATGGACCTTCATATCCTTCAAACAGCCAAGCTCTCCCGTAAAAACAGCTTCATGCTTGCACAAAATCGTCTCTAGCTTCTTGATGTGGTCCTCAGCAACCGTCAATGCGCAAAAATCAATCTTCAGACCCCAGCTGGACATGGTCTGTCGTCCCAGCAATGGGTGCCGGTCACCGTCGAAAACGAAAATTTCCTCCTTGGAATCGTGGGCCTTATACCTCATACGAGCGTAGAACTTTCCGACCGCCCGGAAACTACTGCCGTTGTAGCACACAAACTCTTCTTGGACATCCGTATTCAGCTTCACGTTGGAAAATAGCTTATGGAAGAGTCCCGTAGAAATGGCGTTCACTGGACTTCCTGTGTCCATCTCGAAGTCAATCTGTCTCTCGTTGACGCAAATTTTCAGCAGCACGGGCGGAAGGAAGTCCACCTTGTTCAAACGCAGATGGTTCACTTTCGGGCTTCTTTTTTTCCCACCGGAACTCCGATTCGCCGCCGCATCCTTCTCTCTTGATGGACAAACCTTAGCCAAATGTCCCTTTTTATCGCAGATCTTGCAAACGTAGCTCTTATACTGGCATTTCCGAAAATCATGGTCTCCCTTTCCGCAAGCAAAACACTTCACGGTTTCATTCTTCTTCCTGTTATCTCCTTGGATCCGGTGCACTTCTAGCATACCACGCTGCTGTAGAGTTGACTCTTTCTTCATAGCCAGTTTCACCAAATCGTCGTAGGCCACCGAAGGTTCCTCTTCACAAACTCTTTCAAAAATTGGGCCACGACGCAATCCTACGACGAACATATTCTTGATGAAGTCGCTCAAATTGGCACCAAAATCGCAGTCGGCTGCCAACTTTTTCAACCGGGTAGCCCATTCGACCACCGTCTCACTGTCGCCTTGACGTGCTTCGAAAAATCTGGAACGCTCTCGAAAAACCACCACCGTAGGGGTAAACCGCTGGCGCATCAATTCGCAGAGCTGGGCAAAATTCTTGGTTTCTGGCTTGTCCGGAAAACACAGATTCTTGATAATCTGGTATACCTCCATTGAAACGGATGTGAGCAGGAACGCAGCTCGCCTCTCATCGTCCGCTTCATCGTTGAGTTCGTAGGCCACGAAGAATCTTTCCAGGCGTTCCTGGTAAAGTGGCCAGGAATCGCCAACGTTGAACTCCGGAGGCTTCACATTCATGACGGAATCTTGAAAATTTGATTTTTTCCTTTCGTCGCCAAACTGTGACGTCTTGAATAATAGACAAATTTAGTTTTGCTTCTGGTTTATTCGACGTTCACTTAATAACTAATTTTCTGATCGCTATCTTTCAACAGCACTTACTATGATCGGTGTTTTGATCGGTAGCAACCGTATTCAGGGAGTAACCACGGTATTCACGTTTGCAGTGATGCCAATACACAACAACGTGAGGAAGCGAAAAAAACATTCTCCTTACGTGCGAAAAATCGTAGATTTCGCATCATTGATACGAAAATTCAGAGCCCTGATCATTCTATGTAAGTTCTAACATTTATAATGGTTTTGCACAACGTTAATCGCATAAATGGCTTATATGCATAAATAATAACAAAACCTATTATTTCACTATAGGCCCTATTCAAAAGTTAGTCTCGAAAACTTGATTTTGAAAATAAAACATCAAATTTGTTTCACACAACTCTTAAATACGACATGAGATGGAAGAAATATTTTTGGCCGCCAGTCTGTATGGAAACCACCCATAGTGCAATAAACTGTTAAAATTCTAGAACAACATGCACCCATAAGGGAAAACGGATTTCCTCTGGGATTCAGTATATTTTTATAGAATCAGAAGGGTTCGGTAACTCGCTCGTTTTTAAGAAAATGATTGTTAGTGCTCCCTCACCACCATTTTCAGCGTGAGCAAGGCAAAGGAAATAGTAATTTACGGAACAAGTTGCAGAATGATGATTTTTAAAGCACGTGTCGGATAATAACGACGAGTGTTTTTAAAATCGAGTTCTGCAACGAGTTACGTACAACATTTTTTGCGATTTTGTAGAGGACCACTTGAGGGTATCAGAAATTATATCGGAATGCATTCACTATCATTTTATAATTTAAAAAAAAAATGTGGTGTAATGATTCACTACCCAACTCAAAACAGTTGCGTAATGAGAAAGCGTTCCCACACTGCATACTTCAGTGCAGGAAAGTAGGCCGTTTCATGACAGATTGGCGTGATGAAAAACAGCCTATTACGATGAGAAATTGCAAAAATGTAGTTAAATTTTCGATTCATCAAGCGTACTAAGAACCTGATCAACTTCTCAGTCACCTTACTCCGTTTCAGAATAATTCTGCTTCATCACCGTTACACGGCCCTAGCGCCTCGCCTCGACAATATGTGCTGCACCAATCAGTTCAAACCACCGGCGCAAATATTGACCGTTTCAATTTGGGCAAGATTCCATGTAATCTCTGGCTGGGTAAAGATCGGGGGCAAATACGTATCTCACGATTTATTGAACGAGCAAACCATAGTGATTTAGCTCCCGCCAGCAGGCACCCGTTCTAATTGCCTTTCCAAACATCGCGCAGGCAGAACAACGAGATGATGTACAGTAGTGGACGATACGTTTACTGCTTTTTTTTCATACAAAATGAACAATTTTGGAGGGTTAGATCTAAGATTTTTATAGACATGCTGTCTTCTGACTTGACTCAAATTTTCGAATATATTTTCCAATGTTAGGGCAATTTGCCTATTATTGAACGGCTGAAAATTTGGAGACGGGATGGTGGTCTAATGGCTTCCGCTTCTGCTTCATAAACAGAAGGTCATGGGTTCAATCCCAGACCCGTCCCTTTCTTCGTAGTTTGTAGTAGTATCTCACACTTGCTTCAATCGTTCCATTCTTAATCTATGCAGTCGGGCTCCACAGTATAGTATAAGTGCAACATCAATTCCTCCCCTGTCCCCTCATTGGTCTGCATTCCGACGTGGCAGGCGCCATTGTTGCCTTAAAATAGAAGATGTGATACACCAGTCTTCTTGAGAGTGTATGTTAATCCCAAGCAGTCAATCTGGTTGGTTCCATGTGTAAGTGCAGCTGATCGGACGATATTGGAGTAGCATCCACGAGCGGCCAATCAAGCTTAATTTCTGATTTCTTTTCGTGAAATCTTGGGCACGATGTAATATTGCATTCTTCCGACTTTCTTCTCAAAGCGTTACGTATAATTTATTTGAAATAGAAGCATGAAACGAGCTCACCAGTTAATAATCCATCGTTGATAGGACAGTTGGAAACCATTTTCAATTTCGTCACCAGCACTGCCCATAAAAACGCGAAACCGAAAAAAAATACTCTGGCGGTGAAAACAAACAAACCGCTTGCTTGAGCTTCAGAAGCGCACTGCCACAATTCAACCTGGATTTTTTATAATGGGAAGTACGCACTTCAACAGAACAGTAGAGGTCTATTTCGATGGGTGGGAAATTTATTTCCAGACATGGCCAAGAAAAGCACTTTTCTTCGATTGCAGTTGAAGGGAAATGTTATTTCAAATAGAACTGTGGAAAATTTCTAGGCCATTTCAGGCGAAGCAATTTTTACTTTTCCTGAGCAGAACAGCATACTTAGCTTAAGGATAAACTCAGAAATTACTCCAGAGATTCCTCAAATATATCAGATTTTTTTCAGAACTTCTTCTATTTTTTTAAATTTTCAAGAAAGTTGTCCTGGAATTCATCCAGTAATTTTTCATCAATTTACATGAGATTTTATCCAAAGTTTCCATTTAGAACATGATCAATAATTCAACCAGTAATTCTTCCAGAGATGCCTGTAGTAGGCTGTCAGAAACAAACCATAGGCAAGAGAATATCGTCTTTTAATCTCTTACAACCTCAGAAGTGATATTACCTGCAAGATGTTTTACGTAGTCAAAAGACTTTCTTGAACTTTGGGACACAAGCCAGCGGAATCCATTTTTGAAGATGGACGCTCAACGAGAAAAAACTAACGAATCAAGGCCAGCGGGATTCATTCTTGGGAACACTTCGCTCAACGTCAAGAATCTACTCGTGTGGTTATTTAAAATGGTCAACAATTAACATCTGGAAGAGGATCAGGAGATTCCAAAGATATTGGAATGAATTTATCTAATCCTTGTTATCAGTGTCAAGTATTTCAAGCAATATTCTACGCCTTGAAAAAATTTCTTCGATGTTGCCGATGTTTTCGGGTCATTATCACGAAGATGTGAATAATTTCTTGACGATATTAACCAATATAGTAAAGCTTAGCTTAGCTTAGCTTAGCTTAGACTGACTACACATATCAATGGTTGCTATTCCGTGATTGACCGAAGTCAGTGAAAATGCACAAAGAATCAACTAGAAGTTCGGCTGGGATTGGCCATAATCTTCTTCAGTGTGCATAATTCAGTGCCTCTATTTATACAGGGTCAATAACGGCGCCGGCCACGTCCTTGCAGTCAGGTGGGATTGGAGGAAGGAATGTTAGTGTGTAACCTTTGCTATATGGAGACCGTGTTTACCTCTGCATCTCCACAAAGGTTACTGGGAGGGATGTTTGTTAATGGGGAGGATCGTTGGGTCACAGGATTCACTTTGATAAGCGATTAGACCATGATAAATTATTTGACGCGAGCTAAGGATCGAACACTACCAACCTGCTTCGCGAACCGCGCCACTAATAAATCATGCCACGCGAGCGACGCGCGACACGATTGATCCTGCTCACATCACCCGCCCCCGCAGGAGCAAGCGACGCGAGCAAAGGATCAAACACAACTAACCTGCTTCACGATCCGCGACACTAATAAATCATGCCACGCGAGCGACGCGCGACACGATTGATCCTGCTCACATCACCCGCCCCCGCGAAAGCAAGCGACGCGAGCAAAGGATCAAACACAACTAACCTGCTTCGCGAACCGCGCCACTAATAAATCATGCCACGCGAGCGACGCGCGACACGATTGATCCTGCTCACATCACCCGCCCCCGCAGGAGCAAGTGACGCGAGCAAAGGATCAAACACAACTAACCTGCTTCGCGAACCGCGCCACTAATAAATCATGCCACGCGAGCGACGCGCGACACGATTGATCCTGCTCACATCACCCGCCCCCGCAGGAGCAAGTGACGCGAGCAAAGGATCAAACACAACTAACCTGCTTCGCGAACCGCGCCACTAATAGATCATGCCACGCGAGCGACGCGCGACACGATTGATCCTGCTCACATCACCCGCCCCCGCAGGAGCAAGCGACGCGAGCAAAGGATCAAACACAACTAACCTGCTTCGCGAACCGCGCCACTAATAGATCATGCCACGCGAGCGACGCGCGACACGATTGATCCTGCTCACATCACCCGCCCCCGCAGGAGCAAGCGACGCGAGCAAAGGATCAAACACAACTAACCTGCTTCGCGAACCGCGCCACTAATAAATCATGCCACGCGAGCGACGCGCGACACGATTGATCCTGCTCACATCACCCGCCCCCGCAGGAGCAAGTGACGCGAGCAAAGGATCAAACACAACTAACCTGCTTCGCGAACCGCGCCACTAATAAATCATGCCACGCGAGCGACGCGCGACACGATTGATCCTGCTCACATCACCCGCCCCCGCGAAAGCAAGCGACGCGAGCAAAGGATCAAACACAACTCGATATTAACCAATATAGTAAAGTGGGGCAAAAGTTCCAGTGGGACTAGAGTTTCTTTTCAAGATTTCTAGCTCATTTCAAAACAAAACTGATAAATGGTGGTTCGAATCGAGGTATCTAGAAGGGAGGTAGTTCAATGTGTGAAATCGCTCATTCCGCCATATTGGAATCTCATATGACAGCCGGCCAGTTTGTTGTGATAAGACAGACTAGCATGCCATGAAATTAAAAAAAAAAAAGTTTGACGATAGATTCCAATCGCCTACAAGAAAATTATCAAAAAGCCTTTTTCAGTAGCTTAATGCCTACGGTTAATACAATTTTTGGAATTTTCCATGGACAAAGCTCAACAAAGAGTGTCTGGAGTTATCAAATTTTGGTGCACCTGGTCTGTGAATAGCTCCTTATCTTTCGACTGGTGCATGTATTAACAAAACATTATTATTAATGCCTCCTTACATTTAAACTAGATTTTCACAGCACTATTCAAGAAGGTTTCTCGTCAAAGTCGTCTATCAACGACTTTTAGAACTTAACAAAACGTAAATTTGTATGCAAAAAGATTGTTGATATCTATTTTAGTTCACAAGTTATTAAAGTTTTTGTGATAAAATTAATACAGTTACAAAAATAACACATCTGTAATTTTTTGATATAATATACAATTTTCCGTTGTCTTTTGAATGCCGTCAAAAGATATTTTTTTGTTTGCTCAAATTAGAGATATTCTCAATCAAATTAGGCATGCTTTTGAGAGAAAAACAATAACTTCCAAACAAAAAGAGATAGCGAGTTTCTTCAATCACCAAATTAAGCATTTTTTAAAGCTCTAAAAGTGTTTCATGGACTACTTCGATGAGAAATTTGAATTGAAAACTCTAGAGTCAGAAAACCAGTTTTGTTCGGACCAGTCTATGTCACCGTAGGAAAATAGCTCTAAATCGGTCAATTTAGGAGGTACAGAAAAACTTTTTTTGGCAAAGTTGCTTGAAATTGAATGGTCTACAAATTTGCTCGAGCATGTATAGTATAATTCCCACAAATAAGAAAGTTAGTTACACAATTTCAATGAAAATGTGGTCCACCCTAATTTTCAATAACACCAAACAAAGGACCCTACTAATACGAACAACTTTGTAGAAGACCGTTTTTGTCTAATGTTTCATTCTAAAGCTCAAAATGCATCATACCGCGTAAAACTGATTCCTGGACCATAGTGCAATGTATAGCCGAGAGCACATTATTTATTAGGTGGGTGATGTGCTAGTATCCATCGTATTAAGCTTTGATCAGTGAGAACTGCAATTTTCCCAGTATTGCAGTGAATGATGCTGATACAAACCGATGCCTAACAGTTCATTCTCAAAACGGCTTTAGCATTGTACAATAACATTTTGATAAATCTTGATATCTTTTTGGAAATAATGCAAAGAAAATGCATCTTACCGTATTCTCAATCCGTCGTATCGTTTTCAACTCCGTCGCAATCAGTTTCCAGATTCGTCTCACAACTTACGGCTCACTGTGTGTATTGAATGGTTAAAACACAACATATCAACGCTATAATAAAATGTTTTACTAGAATATACAGATCTACGGGCATCTCCCTCCATTCTTTCAGCATGATGGAATATATTAATTTCCTTTAAAATTAATTGTTCGTCATCAAAATTCAGCCCAAACATATGAACACAATTCCTTTTGACCGTACAATTATGGCATTTGCTCACAGTACAGCGAAAACAACACAATCAAAGGAACCGTATTTTTACGTCGAGCGTCGCGCACACATTGATGCGCACACTTTTTTTTCTCAGTACGACGGATAGAACTTTGTTTACTTTCTCAATTATACGCGGCGGTTGAGGAAATTTCGTAAAATTTGATGATTTATTGAAGTTTTACGGCGTGTGATTGGAATGAAATCCTTCAGTGATGACGTAAGAAGGTTTTCCATAGTGAAAATAAGTGCCCGGCGAAGTAAGTCACCCACGGTGGCGGGAAGAAACTTGTGTTGGAAAGTAATGTGGCTCAGTCGATCGCAAAGCATTTTTCTCAAATCGTGTTCGTCCATGCGATTTCGGTGAAAAAGTGCAAAGTGGATAATTGAACTGAAGTTATTTACCGAAATACAGTAGTTTTATTGCATTTTTGGTGTATAAGTGTACAAACCATAATAGCTTTCACAAAATAACACTTGGATAATGAATCTATGTTGCAGGCGAACGATGGAACATGCGTCCGTTGCTTAATAAATACTTTTCTAATTATGATTCGTGGTTTACGGCTTACCAGCCTTGTTCAGCACGTCGTTGGCGAGTAGTTTGTGATATTTCAATACCTAATAAATGATGCGCTCTCGACTATGCATTGCATATACAATAGAAAGCGTTGTGTTTGGATGGGCATCTAATTCTTCCGAAAGTGGTGCGCTTTGCGAAAGAGGTCCATATGGTCTAGAGCAGTGTTTCCAAAACTTTTTTGACTTTCGCCCCCTTTGAGACTATTTTTTTTTGGAATCGCCCCCCTGATATGAAATTTCAACATTTGTATTAAGCGTTAAACTTACGTTGTTCGCTAGTATTGATCAATATTTCATCATAAGAATACTAAAAATTGGTAAAATTTAAGGGGTATAGCAGTCAATCATAATACTTCAATAAAATTACCCCAAAAAGAGTGTCTTCTACTTGTGTATCAGTAAAAGAGTCATATTTATCATATGCATCAATTGTTTTTGTATCAACAAATCTATCCTGGCTTATGTGCAATCATAGAAACAAGTTTTTTCTCACTTTCTGCTTTTTGTCTTTCTTTAAAGTTTCTTAAGTTGTTAAAATAAATTTATGGAAAATTGGGAAATTCATTACCGGCTGTTCTGGAAACAGTCCAATCTATATACAATATATATGAAAAACCCTAACTTTTTCCAACTTTTCATTTACTTAAATATAACGTTCAATTTAGATTTTTTAAAGTTTTGATCCATGCAATTTTATGTCACTCAGGCCTATTATTAAGTAGGGTGATTAAAATATATGAGGTTCAGTGATTTTATCTTTGGAACCCGATTTTCGTCCACAAAAGTAACATTTTTTATAGAATGATTTGTACTATAAAAACTGTTAAGTATGCGTGTCAACAAAATATCAAGATGAGTAGTTAATCAAATGTGTGAGAAATCTGCCTTATTCTAAAGATCCCCTAACAAAAAGTCACCAAACCATACTTTGGCCTTATAAATAAATTTCAAACATCACCAAAAGTTTCTGCTTTCAAAATGCATTAAATGCTTTTCATTAATTAAATGCAAAAACCATTCAGATCTCAAATGACAATCGTCAAATTTGTCTATCATAATTTAAAAACGAGCGCGTTTAGAGTAAAGAACCAATGAAATAGTAAGGTTTCAAATAAATTCTTCCTCAGATGTATATGCAATCATTAAAATATCAGTGTCTCTTACAAACTTTGATTCTATTTTTGTTAATCAATTGCTTTCGCTATCGCCCCCTTTCTAGCATTTTCGCCCCCCAAATTCAGTTTTACAAATTTTCGCCCCCCTGAACCTATAAATCGCCCCCAGGGGGGCGAATTCGCCTACTTTGGGAATCACTGGTCTAGAGTGTAGGGAGCACCGTGAACTCCTGTTGGAATTTTTGTAAGATCTCCTAGATTCACAACTGAAAATAGATTTCAGGATAAACACTTGAGGATCGTTGGAATGTTCCAAGCATTTTTTGGAGCGAATCTTAGAGAAATCCTCTAAAAATCGCTGGAGGAATTTCTGAATGAGAATTCCTGGGAGTGTTGATGTAGAAAAAACAATAAAATTTTCTAGCGTTTTATTTGGAAAAAAAAACTGACTGGAAATTTTCAAATTTACCTCTCAAAAATTTCACTTTAGTCAAATCGTTACCTGTAAGTTTTGAACAGGAAAATGAGGCAAAAGGGTTTCGCACTAAAATATGTTCCAATTTAAGTTAAGTCTGTTGTTCTGTGAAAACTTCATTCAAATCGGTTCATAAATAACTTAGATGTACCTCTCTGAAGTTGACTAGATTGTATGAAAAAATGTTGCAAATGTATTGTCCAATACTGTTACACTGTAGTAGGTGTTCCCTTCTCGTCAAAGGGCAACGAATGTGGTTGAGGCTTTTACCATCGCAAGTGCATTCACCACCACTCAATCCTGGAGTATTAATTGGATCGAAAAGTAGCTACCAGCACAACCTATTGTGCTAAATGGCTTTGATGGATATTTCTTTTGAGCTGTCACTTACTTAGTTTCTGTAAGTGCCTTGCAACCATATGATGTTCAGAAATGCGCAATGACGGTTGAAATCATCGTCCGTCTGTTAAGAGCACACAGGAAGAGATTATGAATAAACGTTAGTTCATAACCTCACCTTTTTTTTCTTTTCGTGTCCGACGTACACTTCAACTCCATTCATGCGGATCCATTGTTCCAAACAAATTTATTAATGCTTGTTGTGATGCTCGCACAGAATTACCAAATTAGCAGTCAAATCATCACACTCTCGAGTCGAGTACCTGCTACATACATACATGCCAAGGTGCTTATGCCTAATAATGGGTGGTTCTTCGGCCCCAGGAACAACATACGTCTTCAGAATTCAAAATTCTTGAATAGACTCCGTGGAGTTTCTGTTGTCGTCTGTCTGTTCCACGATGATGACGATGATGGTGGTAAGAAAGAACCCACCAGGGCAACAATAACGTCCGATGTTAAACATTATTATTTATTGACTGTTTGCTCGTCGTGGAGTGTATCATTCTGCAAGGAAGACAAGACATCCTACCACAGGCTAATGGATCGTACGCGAATTGCTGGGCTTGGTTGGGCTTAAGAGTTTGCATAATAATAACAAGATGAACGAGCTTTGCATACAAGGTACCGGTAAAATGGGCTACGAGTTAGAACAAAGAGGGATACATTTGAAATGCAGAACTATCATAAGATAATGTACACTGAGTTTTAGTAGATCTTTTATTAATTACTTTATTACTATCATTTCAAACGTTACATTCATTTCTTATATCTAGGTGTTCTGTGTTAGACAACATTTGATAAAACTGAAATAAGCTTTTATGACCATTTCATTTGCCGTAACAGTTCAGAATTTTTACATCAGAGTTTATTTCACCTGCTTATAAGAGAAGAAAAAAATTAACCTACATTTATAACTGTAGTGAATAAGATTAAGCACAATGTCTCGGAAATACGGCAAAAACATGTGATTTGTAAGGTAAAAGGGTGTAATACGCCCCCCCTTAAGGAAAAACTGCTCTATCGCAGTAGCAAATGCATCACTCCTAAAGTTTTGTATGTCAATGTGTTGGTTATTTAGTTGGTCATGCTCTGCATGTAACTTTCTCTTTCCAGGTTGCTTCTAAAAAGTGTACTAGATGTTTTTTGTAAACCGTCCCAATTTTTACATTTCAAAACAACCCGGGCAATATGCCCCTCCCATAGAAAAAAGGTCCACAGCATTGTAGAAATGTATCCAAGAAGAATTCTACCACTTGCTAAGCTTAAAGGGGTCCAGTAGCAGTCGTCTTCCGGTAAAAGTTTGTAATAAGTACAATTGTAAAGGAAGGGCTTCATTAACGGCAACGCTTGCTTATCGGACGCATAATTTTACGCCAGAAACCTGATTTTCGATATTTTTAGAATTTCTATTGATTGTTTATACTTCTCAAAGAACATATATGCGCAACATCATTTATTCGCGAATAGTTAAGAAATGGAATCATATTTACGTGTAAAAGAAGCCTCAATCCCGTGAAACTTCAGAGGGGCGTATTGCCCCGGTGGGGCGTATTACACCGAGTTACCCTATAAATTATTAAGAAACAATTTCGGCCCCACTGCTGGAAAAGTCACCAATACTACCACACGCCATGACTGCTTATTGTCACCGTCGCGAGTGTTTACTCTCCGTAAAAGTGAAATTGGAATTGGAAAAATAAAGCCAGTTTAACGCGATTTGCATGGTTTATTCGGTATTTTAATCAAAGTTATAGAAAATTTAGATGTGCGCGGTTGTAGTGATTACATTTGTATCGATTTTTACTTTAAAATTATGCGTAAAAATACAGTGAGAACTTTGCTGCTAAATTGATGCCATCAAGAATGGAGGAAGAAGCTGAAAGAAACGGAAACTGTGCATGGTTTGAAAAATGCACGAGCTACGTCTCCTAACTACAATTGAGAAACAAATTTAGTTTCAGTGGGAAAAATATAACCATGTGTGCCAGCTATAGCAGTTTCACATCACAATCTAAAGGTAAGAACCGTAAAATTCGATTCATAAGATTGCATATTTTTGTCTTAACCAAATGTATGGCAAGAGGGGTGGAAAAGAGGGGAAGTGCGGTAGGTGCCATGTTAGACGCCATTTCTGGTCTTGCTTTATAATGTCCTCAATGTTTCAGCTTTATTATTATTCTTAGTTTAATTACGAACATTATTAGAACTAGTTTGGATACGACATGGCGGAGTCGGTAGTTTATTTGGTGGTTTAATATTCTGTTGGCTTGATGGATTTTCTGGTGAATTCAAGACATGATTGTTCCAGGTAAGAAATAAAATTACTCGCTCCTACCGACTGCGCCATGTCGTATCCAAACTAGTTCTAATAATGTTCGTAACCAAACTAAGTATAATAATAAAGCCGAAACATTAATCGTCATCCGGAACCCAAAAGTCACGCGAAGGCAGAAAAGCTTAACACAAATTTACGTCCGTTCGTCGTAAGAATCGTCAACAGAATGCCGAAGAAACGGGAACGCATTCACTTCTTCCCTTTTTTTTTTGTCTGTTTCACACACACACCGAAACTATGTCTTTTTCACTCGTTCTCGATCGAACATCCAACCGAACACATTCTTTTTGTTCTTCTTATTCATAAATCACCATTGAGCTCTCGCCGAGCGGTGTCACGAACACGTGCGCAAATTTGCTGGTTGAAAATACTGCCATTTGATTTTGCTGGGAACATCTTTGTTTATATTTCCAACCAGCAATCTTTAAGTAGTGTTGGTGACATGTAACGTGTAGATACACGAGCGCAGAAACCACTATTGATTCGTTCAAATAGGTTTGTGCACTTTCCATTTCAGTGATGCAGAAATAGTTTTTTTCACACTAACTGAGTACTATTAAAATAAATATCCTATAATAATCTTATTCACTACAATAACGTAACACAGCGCAACAAAAATGACATTTTTGCGTGTCTCAAGGATCAAATTATGTGTCTCTAGTAGATTTGGGATTGCTGAATCTGGTGCCATTCTCAGAAATGTTCCAGCACGTCGCAATTTTTAGCTACAGGTCGCCAAAGTTGTATAAAACACTGGTTTTATTAATGTTTACATGAAATTTAAAGTACAATTTATCATACTTTTTTGTAAGCTATTCCACCAAACATGCAAAATAGAACTTGAACTTTCATTTCAGACATAATTTGATTGAAATTGCGCGATTAAATTTCGATTAAACCGATTTTTTCAACATGCTTGCAGTCTCCGTACAAAATTCTTCGTTTCTTCTATATGGAAAAATACAACAATTCTCTAAACCATCAAAAAACAACTTTTCCGTATCGAAAGTAATATAAACTTTGATGATGAGTATTGTTATACACATAATGTATGAATTCTGTGGCAAATTAAGCCAATATATTATCTTACAAGCTGGCACACTTGCATGCAAATTGGCTGAAATAGTCAGGCTGGCTGAAATATTCAGTCTGCGTAAGCAGCTTCCCTGAAACTTTATGTAAATTTACGTCATATGTGCCCGACAGCTTGGACGTTAATTAACAAGAATGACACATTTTTAAGTGCAAATAATTACCATCAAATTTCTTCTTCTTTTTTTTCTGACGTTACAGAAGCCTGCTTCTTAAAGAACTTTGACGGATAGCTCACATATTACACGGAATTTAAAAACACGTTTAAAAAGGATTGTCAAAATCAGGTCAATAACCATATTAAAGCATGAATTTGATTTATGAAATTGTTACATACATATATTCCAGCTATTTGAAAAATTACATAAAAATTTGTATTCGAATGTATTTCAGTATTTGGAAACTAGCAATTTGAAAATGAATATACCGTAATCCGGGGTAACATTGATCATTTTTCTGAATGTTTCTTCAATATTTCGTTTTAAAATGCAAATGTTGCAGGTTTTATATTTTTAAAAAAAGTACTGCCACCCATAGCTCGAGACTATATACTGTATTTTGTTTATTGAAAGATTTAAGCATGTTAAAAAAAATGTTTTAGGCGATTTTTTTATTTAGTTGATATGGGGTAACATTGATCACCTATATGAACAACGTGTGCCCATATAACATTAGTAGCTGAAAAACAGTTTATTCAACTGAAATAAGCTTTAGAGTGGTTTGTTCAACTCTTATTCCAGTAAAATGTTTGTTCGGTGGTAATACTGAAAATGTCGTTACTTACTCAAACCATGGCCCCTGAAGCCGAATATGATGTCGAAACGCTTACATCTCATTTAGTTTTTGAGTTATTTTAAAATTAAAAACACCTCGAACAGCGGAATACGCCTAAAGGTAGGCAATTTCCTAAGGGAATTCTACATTCTTAACAGTAATTCGGTAATGTTGCCTAATTGAGCATACTTATAAAAGTTTTGACAACGGAATCGTTTTCAGCGATGTCATTTTCAGTAAGAATCACATTTTGCTTGCTTATATCGTTTGCAGAACTTATGTGAGACATGAATCTTCGGTAGTGTCATCCTTAACATTTAAAACCATTATTTCGAAAAGTTGACAGATTTACGCATAAAGTAAACACAAATTTCACAAAAATATCAACTTTTATTAGCTCATGAATATAAGAAAGAGAAACACCATTCATGATATGGAAATGTTTCATCAATAAATGATAATACGAACTTTTGATGAAGTGAGTCATTCCGATCAATGTTACCCCGGTGATCAATGATACCCCGGATTACGGTACTGATAATGAGACAATCCATAAGATAGCTGTGATCAGCAGGCTTTTTGGTTTGCCATGAGTTATTAAAAATTCGCAACCGTTGTGACCGTCGAATTACAAAGGAAAATGTAAAGCTCGACCATACTAGTAAGTTTTGGTTTCCTTTTCGTTTCGGTTGCATGGACACTTTTAGCTGTCAATCCTACCGTGGAAAATTTCCTGGAAAGCATTATGTACGATTATGGCCTTTAAAGGGTGCATAACACGAATCAACGGACTAGCATGCAACGCCAAATGGCACAATCGTAATACGTTTCTGACGAAAAAATACTGCAGCGGGAGTTGAACCTAAACTTCTTTGATCGATACAGCTAGTTACTCTGCAACACTATACGCACGGCAATGAAGTCTACATTTTAATTTTTAATACATCAGCTTATCTAAGTCTCAAAATTCAAGATTTGGACAATATACTTTTTAAGGTAATAGGAACGACAAGTTTTTTTTAAATATAATCGAATAATCTAGACTCTAGAGCAGGGATTCTCAACCGGTGGTTCGCGGACCCCTAGGGGGCCGTGAGGAGCTTTCAGGGGGTCCGCGAAGCCATAAGCTATAATTACTATAATCAAATTATATCCAGTGAGATCTTGAAAATTAAAAACATTGAATTCAATAGGAAATTTCTGAAATATTTGTGGCATAATCCTTGGTAGGTTATGCCAGCTCACTGACGAGATCCAAGGTTTTCGGAGATTCCCTGACAATTTTTTTGTGTTAATTCTCCCAACGTCAGATAGTTGGCTTCTAAGCAACCAACAAAATCTGTAGTTAACTCCTGGTAATATTTTTGACGAGTTATTAGCGAAATTAGAAATGTTTGCATGTGATGTATTTAATTCTTTGCACTTCTGATTCACTGCGAGGTTTTTTGTTGGTCACAAAATTTGATGTTTTCAAGTGCTTCTTATTGCCAAGTTTCATACGATTCAGCCGAGAAGGATTCTTGCATTGACGATTTCTTAAGATCTGTTGTGGATTACAGGCAGGCTTGATAGAAACTCCTCTGCGAGGCAAAGAGGAGGCGATTTTGCCGTTTTTCTGAGGAGAAAAAAATAAACTCAAAATTTTCAACACAGATCCTCAAGCGATTCGAGTGAGAGTGCAGAAAAATGCGAGGATTTTTTCAGACACTCTCTCTCTCTCGTTGCGATGCTCACCATCACTCACACTTCAAACGAACTCTCGAGTCTGCCGCCCGAACAGACAGTCCTCGGGGAGTTGTGAGAGCACCCTTTTTTGATGGAATTTAACTCGGTTTTTTTTTGTGCTTCATCTTCCTCGCTCATTTTTCGTTGCCTCGCTGCTTAGCATTTTTTGGCTCCCTCGCAAAGAGGCACTGGCAGCACGCTGCTCTAGAGTATGTCACCGAACTCTGATGATGTTGAGGAGAATTATCAAGCCTGATTACAGGCATGATTTGTAGGAGTGCCTGCTCAGTACATCAGATAACACTTCAATATTCGTATTGTGTATTTTGTAAAACACAGTTGAAAAAACCTCTCTTTTCGTTTTCAGCAATAACGTGGTGCTTCTGGCGATGGTCAACCGCGTGACGACCGGAAAGATAAATCATTTTGAGAGATTTGGTTTTTCCATAAACATTGGTTTTAAGAACATCCATCTCTAGGGGTCCGCTAGATGTTTGTAAATGGGGTCGCGGCTTCGAAAAGGTTGAGAACCACTGCTCTAGAGCTTCATACATTACTTGATAGTTTAGTAAAGTGTTTCACAGTACTGCAAAAGTTTAAAGTTTCCCAGTTTAAAGCGCATTTCATACATCAATATCTTAAACAACATTTTTGCGAGTAGTACCAGCAGGGGCCTCCCTTAGCCGGGTGGTTAGAGTCCACGGGTATAAAGCAAAGCCATGCTGAAGGTGTCTGGGTTCGATTCCCGGTCGGTCCAGGATCTTTTCGTAATGGATTTTTTTTTATCTTCCCTGGGAATAGAGTATCATTGTACTTGCCATATAATATACGAATGTAAAAATGGCAACTTTGGCAGTGAAAGCTCTTAAGTAATAACTATGGAAGTGCTCATTGAAAACTAAGCTGAGAAGCAGGCTTTGTCCCAGTGAGGACGTAATGCCAAGAAGAAGAAGACTAGCATGGGCTGCTTATATCAATAGTATGCCATTTAAAAGACTCTGCAGTTCAGAAGCAAATAATAAGTATAGGTTTTAAGCTCCAGTTGTCCAACTTCATACATATTATAGCAGATATTGAATGCTGGTTGTAGAACAACTAAATGGATTATCGCGTCAACATGGTATTGACAAATTTTCAAAGCAAGGGGACATTCAAATATTACGTCCATTAATTTTAAGTCTATCTAAATCCTTTCTTTGCTCACTATCACGCTTTTAACCAAGCCCTTAGTGCATGCACTGTCACACTTTCGTACACCTCCACTCCCCTAAATGATTGACGTAATTTTTGAACGTTCCCCAAAAATTATACTGTTTCTTTAACTTTATTATAGGAGATTCAAAACATTAAATGTGATTCCCAATCTTTTTCAAATACGGACGTATAAAAAATAAAAGGTTTTAAACCAAAGCTATGAGTTTCTGTTACATAGTTTTTGTATGGTACATCATTTTAATGATTCGTATGTAATCACTCATTTATGTTATAATACAATCTTATGCACTTTTGTGGTCATTAGAACCAGATACAGCTACTAAACTTGATCAAAATACTGAAAATGAAAATTGGTAGTCCACAACGAACATCGACCGGGTAAGTGCCGGCACCAGCACAATTGTGCTGGTCCCACTTTGTCCCTCCAGAAATCTTTGCTATGTGAA
Organism: Aedes aegypti; assembly: GCF_002204515.2. Lineage (NCBI taxonomy): Eukaryota > Metazoa > Arthropoda > Insecta > Diptera > Culicidae > Aedes > Aedes aegypti. The sequence continues at coordinate 374,973,918 of NC_035109.1, forward strand.
TCAATTCTCATTCGGTCACCATTTCAAAGAATGACTCTTTCACTCTCGATTCGTACTTGTGCATACCTAACAAAAACGAATAGTTGAAAAGTTGCGATAGATAAAACTTTTTCAATTCTTACGGTGTTTGTTTACATTTTGTTTACCCCGAGCTGGTGTTTTCTAAACACGGTGTAAACAAAAGATGTTGTGCTTAATTACAAGTATCAATGATAATTCATTAATCGAAATCAAAAAAGTTTAGTAAAACAATGATTTATTGGCTAAAAGAATCATTCAATGTCATGGGTGCCGAACAGCACAATTGTGCTGGTTCGTCCCGAAAGGGATAAGGTCTCTAAATTTCCTGTTTTGATGCGACTCATTCGTTATCAGTCCAGTAAAACAGTCAACTCTCATTTAATCGATGTTCTGTATCTCGATATCGTGGTAGAGAACCAAAGTAAAACATGTTTTTTGCAGGCTGTTTTTCATCACGCCAATCTGTCATGAAACGGTCTACTTTCCTGCACTGAATTATGCAGTGCGGGAAGAGTCATTACGCAACTGAAACCAGTGCTGTAATGAATCATTACGCAACGCTTTCTCATTACGCAACTGTTTTGAGTTGTGTAATGAATCATAACACAACAATTTTTTTCAGAAATTGTAAAATAATGGTGAATGTATTGCTGTATTGTATTTTGATACCCTCAAGTGGTCTTCTACGAAATTGCAAAAAAATGTTTTACGTAGCTTGTTGCAGGACTTGATTTTTACAGCACTCGGCGTAATTATCCTACTCGGCAAGCCCTCATAGGATTTACGACTCGTGTTGTAAAAATCATCATTCTGCAACTTGTTCCGTAAACTACTATTTCATGACTACCTCGATGGTCCCTTGGATCGCATTTCACTGGTTTTGTGTTATGTAACTCGATACCTCCCTAAGTCAATGATCGAGTTAGAGAGAGTTGACTTTACGAAAACACTCGATTTAGTATGTATTCTAAAAATGAAGGAATTCATGACGCAAAAAAAAACTTCGCTGTAAAAATCTTCACACTTTTTCTCGTAATGATTTATTTGCAAATCAGGCCTACTGTGAGAAATGCTGGTCATTAGAATGATCACTTATTCCCCCTACAGTAATTTCTTACTCGAGTGGTAGCACTTCAAGTCTAAGAACCACATAGAAGGCGCATCTGTAACGTAAGGAAGTTGTGCTTTTCTGCTTTGCAGAAAAAAAAGAAACCAATTTAAAAAACGAGCAATGTTTATTTTTGATTACTGCCATTATCGCAAGTATGAGGGTATGTACTTTTGACCCTTTTAGTTCAACCCTTCCCAAAAGGCAAAAACTTGGAAATACGAGAACTGGAGTACTCACTAACCGCGGGGCTTTTTCGTTAATAAATCCGATTTTCATTTTGAGATGAACAAGTCACTTCCGGTTCGCTGCAAACCCTCAAGATTAAATTTTGACTCTCATTCAGCATTCATAGGAGTAGCCTGGCAGACCTTGAAACGTGAACTGCAGAGATTTGGAAACAAAAGAGGATCAAGCCGAGAGTTGACCCCGGGGGAAAAGGTCTTTCCCTTTGCCTCTGCCTCCGATGGAAACCCGGATTACCGAAACCGATTCAAGATAACGAAAGAAGACGCGACACGTGGCACACAGGAGTTATTTGAATCAAGCATGGCTAAAATTTTTGCTGTCCACAATGATCTTCTTATGCCCCAGTTAACAGTCTATACACCGTTAACTCTCCAAAATTTAAAATTACGACCACTAATTTGTTCTAGTTACGCTTCTGTGCGACGGCGAAGGATGTTGAAAAGCAAAAAAAAAGGAACAAACGAGAAAAGATCGTAAAAATCTTTAGGGTCCGTTCTGCTTTTGTTTTGTGTTTTTATCTAACAAATCTTACCCAGTCCATAGGGTCCAAAGGTTGTTTTTTTGTGTTCGTTTCGTTTTCGCCAGACGGTAGATAATGGACTTTTACGACCAAGGTTCTGCTCCGAGGGTGTTGTTTTAGCATTTATGACGGACGATCACGCTGATTTTGCATCCTTCACAGTATGGATTACTATGGGTCATGGGGTGTAATTTGCTGGATCCTGGCGTCTAGAAAGTAATTGTATATCATTTTTTTTGTTAATGTCTTCCTGATGATGGTGCGAGAGAGCTTCTATTACATTCGGCCTAAACAAATTGAAAATCTCGAAATTCGGTTGATTTATCACAATCTGTGTTTATGATGCCGACTAAAAGCCATAACTCATTAGCGTGTACTTGTTGGAGGAAATAAACACTTAACCTTGCTTCCCCTTCCATATAAGGCGAACATTGAGAGCATTTTCCTTGTTTCGGTTTTGGAATAAGATCAGACCTTTTGAGAAGTGCTGGAGTGTTGAATGAAAACACTCCTTAGTCGTTTATAATTCTACTTGAACGAAAAACTAGGAATTAGTTTAAAGTATAAACTGTTCATTTTGCTTAAATATTCTTATTTAAATCAAGCGTGTGGTACAATAAGGGTGTAAGTAACATGATCGATTTCCCTTTATTGAATCAAGGGACAAGATGAAAGTTTCTTAGCAATTTTTCACTTCTGTACGTTTGGTAGCGATGCAATCATGCGTCCTGTGGTGAAATAGTAGTTTACGGAACAAGTCGCAGAATGATGATTTTTACAGCAGGAGTCGTAAATTTATCCTACGATGCTTGCCGAGTAGGATAAGTTCGACTAGTGCTGTAAAAATCGAGTTCTACAACGAGTTACGTACAACATTTTTTGCAATTTCGTAGAAGTAAGACCGCTTGAGAGTATCAGCAATTGTATCGGAATGTATTCACCATTATTTTACAAATTCAGAAAAATTGTTGTGTTACGTGATTTTCGCGAAATTCAAGCTAGACCTGTGCGCCGCCGCGCCACGCCGCCGCCGCCGAACCATTCTACGTTACGCCGACGCCGAATGAGCTATCGGCGGCGCGCCATACGCCGATCAGCACAACGCCGCCGATTTTATATTTTCACGCCGATAGATAATTCGGCTCGTAAAATTTGATACTCTTATAACAAAAAATGAATACTTTACAAAATAATTGAATATTGCTTAAGAAATTCCTATAGAGATTCTTACAATAAGTCATCAAGGAATCAATCAAAGAATTCCTCTATGTATTACTTTTAGCCTAGAGGCGCTAGAGTCTAGGGACTTCAAGAATTACTCTATCAACTCCATCTTGATACATTCCAGAGATTTTTCAGGGATTTATCCTGGAATACCTACACGGATTTCTCCTTGAACTCTGTCAGTGTTTACTGTAGGAATTCATTTAGAAAATACTTCAGAGTGACTATAAGACCAGCAATTACTCTAATAAGGCTTACAGAGATTCCTTCAGAAACCACTCTACGGATCTCAAAATATTTCTCGATAAAAACAATTGAAATTTCTCCAGGAGTTCCTCCAAGACACTACCAGATTCCTATAGGAGTTCCATCATATATTTCTCGAGTGCAAGTGTATGCCCAGGAATTATTACCAAAAGAGTTTTTTCTCATATGTTTGCATTAGGGAATCCTTCAGTGATTTCTTCTTGTTAGGAAATCCTTTTACAGTTTTTTTCCTTTGGCGTTTCCTTAAACTCATTTAACTTTTTTTTATTTCTTCTCGGATATTTGTAGTATTTTCTAGAAAATCTGTAGGATTTATTCAAAATATTCTCTCACAAATTATTTAAGAGATTCCCTGCAGTCTCTTTTGAATACAATCGTGTTATAAAAGTTCATCCAGGGATTTCTTCAAAATAATCCTTTAACGAATTCTTATATAAACCTAAATCGTTCCGGGTTTGCAGTACTAATTCTTCCAATCATTCATCTAAGAAACGCTTAAAAATATTCTTCAGCAATTACTCCGAATGTTGTTATTGGGATTCATCGACAAATTTTTGCAAGGATTCCTTGAAGAATTCTGAAACCGGTTTCATTCTGGACTTTCTCAAAGGATTACGTGGTATAGGATATCTACATTTCTTTAACGAGTTTATGAGTAAGTAATCCGCTAAGGATTATTCTTGAAATTTATTCAGAGCATTCTCAACCAAATCTCCTGGAGATTTTCCGGAAATTATCACATGGATCTCCAACAACGACTTCTCTCAGAATACCACCAAAGATACTTCTTTGACTTCCGTTGTTTGTACTCAACTTTGCTAAGAATTCTCTCATAAATTCTTCACGATTTCCCATGTCGTACTTCCAGTATTCCTTTGGTGATTTCAAAAAGAGTTCTTAAAAGAAATTTCTTAAAGATTTGTGAAGAAACACTATTAGTTCTTTTCTGGTGGCTATGGAAATTTTTCAGCACACCTGTATTTCCAATGCTAATTTAAACTGAATTGATAAACTAAATAAGTAACCATTGCATAAAAAAATGTAACAATTTTTAGTGGTTTAAGAAGTAAAATTTATCACATTTTATACCCAAAAGTTATTCTATGCACATTTTGATCGCTCTTTCCAAGCGGATGGAAGACTGACTTGATTACTTTTATTGAATTAGGAATTGTATTAGGGGAAGGGGTGGTAAAATGAACACCTTAAGGATATCGTCTTGGTTTTGATAGAAAAACTAAGAATTTGTATGGTTTCATCACAAACCATCAAAAATAGAGATATTATCTATAGCAGCGACACGAATTCAGACTAAAATAGCTGAATTTTCACATATTTTTATCGCTAGCAAAATACGATTCAAATGTTCATTCTACCTGCACTATGTGGGTAAAATGAACAGCTGCTGGTGGTAAAATAAACATCATGCAAAAAACGTGAGCAAAACAAAAATTTTGAAAAATTGTATTGCACTTCTCAAAATATATCTATTAATGATTGTATTCCATTCAAAAAGAAATCTATAGATATCAGATTTGACATCATATCATAACGATATTCACCTCACTGAAAACCCTCTAGACCTCCGAGCTAAAAGTTACGTCCGTTCTCATTTCCAAACGAGATTTTCTAAAATCTTAGTTTTCGTTGATATTTTCATTTGAATTGACCTCCGTATCAACCCGAACACTTCGATTTATGCTCTAAATCGTCCGTGCATGATAAAAATTAAATTCAAATTAGTTTTTTTTTCTCGATAGAAGGCACGGTGTTCATTTTACCACCACTTCCCCTAACAGAAATTAACCTTCCAGTCGTCGCGCGGTTTGTCACCGTCAGAACCACCACGCTGTTGTTGTGAACGAAAAGCGAGGTTTTTTCAACAGTGTTGTACAAAATACAACAGCGCGACGACTGAAGTGTTAATAACAACAATTTGCTTATAAAATAACATGATAACCTAGTCAATAACTGGTCCAACTATTCATCCCCGCTCGATTTCTGGTTATTTTCCACAGCAAGTATATTGCAATTAATATTTATATGAATTATTATAGTATTAATATTGTAGTTCCTTTTATTATTATCACAGACAAACTGACGTAACACTGTAGAAATTTCCATCGACCACTCATTTGTCAATCATTTCAAATTATCTACACACTTAAATTATTTTACGGATTCCTGTAAAATTTCAACAGCTGAACAGTCCGGTAAAATAAAATTAACGGTGTACGTTAAATTTTTACAGTATTGGGTCAAAAATCTCCGGAATCCGTCAAATTCCGACGAAATTACGGTGTTTCATTTCACCGAACTGTTCAGCTGTTGAGATTACGGTGAAATTCACCGATTTCCTGTAAAATGAGCTTAGTATGTATGTTACAAATCTCACAACCAGAGGCGTGCGTATCGCTTTTCTTCGCATTTGACGTTTCACACTACCGTTGCTTGAAACAGTATTTCGTGCAACATGCTCACCAGATGCTGATGGTGTAAACTGGGCGATGGATTTTGAAGATTTATTTCTAAGTGTTACGTCTGTTTGTCTGTGGTATTATTATCTTTAATCTTTATCGGCGAAAATGTATTGAGTTTGCTGGAAAAAAAATGTGAGCTAATTGGTGATCTAACGCAAAGCTAAAATGTGAAGGTGGTGCTCTTCCAGAATAGGGATCAGTGCATCCAAACCAAAATTTCTAGTGATATGTTTGGAAAAAAAATCACCTCAATCACTTCACTGACAAGATTTTTACAATTTAAGGCACAGGAAACCGTAAATATTCATTCAAATTGGAAAAACTTCCGCAACCTAACCTCTTTTTGAATCGTCAAGAGGAGTTCCGCTCACTGTTGATATTCCTCTTAGAGCTCCTTCAGAACTGATTCCAGCATTCCTTCAGCAAATTCACAGATATCTTCTCCTTTCATATGCATAAGAAAGTATCGCTTATCATACCGCAGATTTGTTCAAAAATAATCATGGTGCACTAGTTCATATATTACTAAACATTTATTCTTAAAAAAAAAAATTAAACTTCTTCTATGTCTTTCTTCAAAAGCTTATCGAAGTATTCTTTATTTTTTTTTCAACAGGAAAATTCTTACGAATCTTGTCTGTTTTTTTTTTCAGAACTAAACCAGAGCTGCGTTGAGGAGCCATTTAAGAACTCCTCAAACAAATTGTTAGGGATACTTCAATATACTTCTTAAGGTTATACTCCAGGAGTTTTCCAGAAAATGCTCAATGCAACGGGGTTCTGCAACGATTTCTTACAAGATATGCTCGTAGGATTCATCCCAGAACTTCTTCAGTAATACTTACAATGAAGCCCACAAGTTTTTTTTCTTGTATTTCTGAAGTGATTCCTCCAAAGTTTTCTACAGAACATCTTTCAAAAAATCTTTTTTATAACACATACATTGCTTCCTAAATTTTGTTTTTTTTTTTTTCAGGATTACTTTGAGAATTTCTTCAATCGTTCGTGCAAGAATTTTCCGTAGAGTTCTTCCAGAAGTCAAACAAAAAATAAATGCAAAGATTTTGTTTACACAATTTTTTCCGATCAATCACACACTTTTTTTTTGGGTTGTATTCCTGCAACTTTTTTTTGATTCTTTGAGTATTTTTCCTGGTTCTTCATTATTTTACCCAAGGATTCGCCCAGAAACTATTCTTAGATTTTGTCCGGAGAATCAAAATAAAGAATATTTTTTTCAAATATATTCTGGTATTATCCAATGTTAATATGCTTCAGAAATTTGCTGTCAAGAGTATTTCTATAAATTTTCTTGCAAGGATTTCACCATAAATTTCTCCATTTTTTATCCAGGGTTCGTTGCATATATATTTCAGGAGATTTTTCAAGGTATTCAAAACCCTTCAAAGATTATTCCAAAAAAGCGAAAACGGGACAACGATTTCAATCGCAGTACTATTTCAATTATTGTGATGGTGCATTAACTGTTTCATCGTTTTCATTGTAGTTTATCTTTATGCACCTAAATTTCCCTAGCTCTAAACGAGAAAATATTCAGCATGATCCATTCCACCGATTCAGGGTATTTTTCGTAATTTTCTCGACGTTTAAGGACAAAGAATATCTTGAAGGTGTATTATGTTCGAATAAAAAAACTGCCTATGCCTTTCTTGGTTATAACGAATCATCGTACAAGCCCTACGAGACACGAATGCAAAAATGGTAATTTTGCCAAAAAAAAGTTCTCAGTTAACAACTGTGGAAGTGCTTGTAGAGAAATAAGTTAAGAAGTAGGCTCTTAACTTAACTTAACGCCGGAAAAAAAAGAAAATTTTCAATCATTTTGAAGTCCAATTTTCTTCACGCCGATGTACGCCGCCGTCGCCGCCGCCGAAAGTTGTCAACGGCGTGACGCCGATCACGCCGCCGCCGCCGGTACAACAATGCTCTCACGCCGCCGCTGATTAAAAATATTTCGGCGCACAGGTCTAATTCAAGCCTACTACTATTACCATTCCCAGCACTGCTTAGGACTTTTCTTCGGAGACTTGATTTAGCATCAGTGTTGACCAGATTCATTTCCCCGAAATTCGAATTGTGAAGCCATGAACTGTTATAACTGTGCGTTGTATTCCTGAGATGGAGGGGGAGGTGGTTGGGCTTGATTGTTGCACATGGGATCCGACAGTTTCGATCTCGGTGGGCTGCAATTCAAGTTTCGGTGAAATGATTAGCACTCACTCACCTACTCATTTCATTTCACCGAAACTTGAATTGTGGCTCTCTGGGGATCAAAATTGATCGATTTTGTGTGCTGTACTCAAGCTTAACCATCTGCTTTTCTATCTTAGGAGGATAGAGCATGGTTGTAGTAGTTCGTGGCTTCGTAGTTCGGAAAATGTTATTTTCGGGGAAATGAGTCTGAACAACACTGACCATAGCATCTTGTTCGGATTCAAGAAAACATCTAGACTAATGCAGCCCACAGACGCTCAGACGATTTGAACAACATTGACTCCGCCCCCCCATGTTAGTCAAACCGATTTATGTTGATGCAACCGTTTGACCGACTGTAAAAGTTCGTAGCAGCAACAATATATTTCTTCGCATATTTTGAATGATCTCGACAAGTCCAGTGAATATGTGATAGTTATTGTTTTGAAATGTGTGACTGGGGGGGGGAGAATATTTTTACGATTTTTGGGCAATAAAAGTAATGAGCACAAGCAGAACTTCCAAAATTTAAGTACCGGGAGGCATGGATAATTATGAGTTGTCTCTGTCGGGAATTATTCTGAAGAGTCATCGATATGGGAATGGCAGTGGTATCTCCTGCAAAGATTCTAGCCAGAATCTTTAGAGGCTTCCTCTAGTTATTGTACTTTGAATTTTTTCCAGGAATCCTGTGATTCCACCAGGAATTCCTCTTAAATTCTCAAAGAGATTGCTCAATGAATCCATCCCAAGAAATAAATACAGGAATTCTCTCAAAAATTACACCGGGAATTACAGTGATTGTACTCACAATTTCTCCAACGATTCATCCAGGGATTCCTCCAGGAAGCCTTCAGGGATTCCACATGAAATACTGCTAAAGAATTAAAACAACTTAATACACGGGATATCACCAGGAATTCCTTTAGAGATTCCGCATGCAATTTGTTGAGAGGTTCCCCAAGGTTATTATCAGGGAATTCTTCTAGGGAATGTTCAATAAATTAAATTTATAAATTCTTCCAGTGTTTCCTTCAAAGATGCCGCCTTGCATCCCTGAAGGGACCCTACGAGGCATTTGACCAGGGATTTTTGCATCAAGAATCTACCAGAAATTTCTCCGAGGATTCCTAAAGAAATTTATTCATCAATTCCTTTTTCAGTATTTCTTGAAGGATTTGTTTATAAGGAATCCACCAGGAATTAGCTTCGAGAATACTGTAGCACCTCCTAGGGATTGCTTTAAAAGTTCTTCCAGAGATATATTAAGGAATTTTTCCAGTGATTTCCTTGGTGATCAATCTAAGGATTTCGCAATAAATTGTTCAATGATTTTTTCAACCTGATATTCAGAGAAATGCTTTGTATAAACCTATGTGTAAATATCAGTGGAATCCCTGGAGGAATGATCTTTTGGAATTTTGTTGTATGTCTTCCTCCAGTAGAGAAAGGAAAAATTCTAGTTCAATCCTTCGCAGAATTCATCGTTGATTTTCTCGCGGAAATATTGGTGGTTTTCCAGAAAAAAAATCGTTTGAACTTGTACAATTTTTTGGTTAGTTCCCTGGAGGAATTTCTTACAACTCTGAAAAAAAAAAATCTAAAAAGAGAAATCCTAGTAAAACCATTAAAGTATTTTCTGATAGAACTTCTGGCGGAACTCTGGCAGTTTTTCTGGTGGGAATTCTAGCGAAACTCTGGTAATATTCCCAGTGTAAACCCTGGAAGAACCTCCTGGTGAAAATCCTTAAAAAACTCTTCTCTCGAAAAACTACTGGTGAAATAATTAGAGAAAATACTGGTGAATTCCCAGAAGGAATTGCTAATCAAATCCCATAAGAAATTGGTTATGGGATCCTTGGAGATCATCTTGGCGGAATCCTTGGAAGGTTTTTTACCAGAATTTTTGGACGAACCCCGAGAGGATTTTATGAATTCCCGGTAAAATCACCGGGAAAATATTGGTGGACTTTTTGAAAGAATTTCTTGTGGAATCCCTATGAAAATTTTAGCTGAAATTCTTGAATTCCAGATGCAATCCATGGAGAAACCTCTGATGAAATCCTTAGAGGAATCTCTGGATGATTTTTAGTTGGAATACTTAGATGTTTTAGGGGATTTTTAGGAGGGTTTTTAGTGTGAAACCTTAAAGGAAATCCTAGCAGAATTTTCGAAGCAATTCTTGGTGGAATTACCCAGGAAAGACACCTCATAGAGTGAATGGAGGATATAGTGGTGGATTTTGAATTACTTATAAACTCCCTATAAGAAATTTTTGGTAAGGTTGGTGGAGAAATTCCTAAAAAAACAAGAATCGCTGGAGATATGTCGTGAGAATTTTTTGAGAAATTTCCGGAATCTTTTGAGTTATTCCGGTGATAAAACCCTTAAATGAAATATTTGGTAAAATCCCTGGAGGAATTTCTGATAACCCTTGAGGATCTCTGGAGATATTAAATCCTGGAAGAATTTCGGAAGGCATCTCTCGATAAATTACGGGAGGACTCTCTTGAAGTATTCCTGGAAGAATCCCTTGAAGAATTCCCTGGAAGAAAATTCTGGTAGAATCCCTTAATAAATCCTAGGAGTAATCCGTAGTAAATAGCCTGATGGAACCCAAAATGATCCTAGAGGAATTTCTGAAGGAATCTTTACACGAATTCTAAATAGAATCACTGACAGAACTTGTGATGGAATGCCAGAAGGTGTTCATGATGGAGTCCCAGGAGGATTTTAAAATAAAATATTCGGAGTATTTCAAAAGGAATCCACGGAAGAACTTCTGATGGAATCCCTTTAGAAGCTCCTAATGAAATCTTTTAAAGGACTTCTGATGAAATCCCTAAGAGAAACTCCTGATGAAATCCTTGGAAGCACTTCTGATGTGATCCCTGGAAGGATTTCTGATGGAATCCCTATAGAAATTCTTGATAGAATTCCTCTAGGAATTCCGGGTAGAATCTCTTAAGGAACTCCTGAAGGAATTCCTACAAAAGCTCCTGATATTCTTGAAGAAACTTCTGATATGTCCGAAATGAGCCAGCCTCGGGCAGCAAATCTCGTTAATACAAATAATAATAATAATAAACGTCTGATAAAATCTCTAGAAGATCTCCTATTGGAATCCCAAAAAGGACTCCTGCAATAATCCCTAGAAGAACTTCTTCCTTAGAGGAACATCTAATAGCATCTCTGAAGGAACTCCTGACAGGATCCTTATATGAACTCGTAATGAAATCTCTGGAGGAATTCCTAATAATATGCCTGATGGAACTCCTTATAAAATCC